>NC_134373.1:16076071-16385714 GCF_035582795.1 Mycteria americana
TGAAAGGGTCTGTACATTCATGTATGCACTTTGATTCCTTCCCCATCAAAAAAAAAAGTTACTTGAACACAATTAAGACAGGACACTGAGTCAGCTGTTCCTACTGCCTTCTAAATGAAAGAATTGTTCATTTAGTGTACTCCTACACTATTAGTTTCATTTTTGCGCTAGTAATAAAGGAGAAGTTATGCATTCAATTACTTTTATTTGCTTCAGATTCATGTTAAATATATACAATGCTAATTATGTACAAAAGTGTGCACGTTAAAAATTGTCAGGTTACAAACTTGCAAATCCTAGAAAAGTGCAAAATTTTAAAACATCTTCCACCATGCTGTACAGAAAAAAAATCCATCCTTAGCCAATATACACACTCTTAAAACATACTGATCAAAACAAAGACAGACATACAGTATACTCTTAAAGCACCCAGAAGGGAAAAAGATATTGCACAGAAGACTGACAGCAAGTTCATTATAGTGCCTGAAGGCTTGTTTTTGAAAATAGATATTTCAACACTCCTCAGACCTAACATTTAACTCTTAAAAAAGGCATTTTTTGGCATTTAAAAATCCATTTGTAATCACATAATTGCACAATCTGTAAGAATTATCAGAAGATATGGTTAACTGGTGCTGTAAGGCCTTTGTTTCTACTCCCTCATTAGCTTTAGTAAAAATTCATCAAGCAAACTGAGTAGCATCACAGCTTCCATCAAAACACTGACCAAAGGGAGGTAAGTCTTACAAGCAGCATTTTTCTAGTCTTGTATTAAGCTGCTCCTGCATAGTGAAGGGTTGAATCAGAACACATATTGCAAGTTTTCCTTGAATTTTTTTTCCCCCTCATGGCTTTATTGAAGCAACAGCTCACAGCTACGTATTGACTAAAGCAGTACTGTCAGGTGCAAGACGAAGTTTATTTTTAAAAGTTACATCAAGACAAAAAATATGGCTCCCTCAAGAGGAAAATACTGAGTAGAAAGGAAGCTAAATAAACAAGTGGCCTCTAAGTTCCGTTAGATCTATGATATATAATGGCTGGACATTTTATATTTCAATCTCAAAACACCTTAGCAGCTTTAAACCGTAATCTATACTGACAATCATGCTTCTGGGACAGAAGACGTGTTATGAAATTGTGTCTGTGCTGAGTATAATCACAGACCTAAGCTCTGGAAATACTTGCCAAATTTCCCAAGTCCAGTAGATGAAAATAGAAAGAACACACAACTGGAGGAACTCTCTCCTCAAGAAAAGAAGTGAAACACCTATTTTATCTGGGCCATTTGGGTAAATGGTAACTAAAAGAAAGGCACACCAGTTTTCTTCCACAGATGCACAGCAAAAAGGTGAATTAAAACCGAATAAAGGGTACCTTTGATTAAACACTACAAGCAGTTCCTCACATATGGGGTGTTCAAGACTGCAGTAAGATGAATAGCACTCAGCTCAAACTGTGCAGAGCACGCTATGCTGCCACTCAGAGGCATTTCTGCGTTCAGGCATCTGATGACTATAATAGCGAAGAAGGGGACAATAGTATTTTACCAATTTTTTTTTTTTTTTAACTGCAGTAGCTTTTCAGAAAACCCTTGCTTCCTTTAAAAGTATGTGCTAACAAGGGCAATTAGTAATAATAAGGAGAATTTGTCTCCTTGGAATGGAAGGAAAGACATCTTCCAAACACTTCAATTGAGTCTAACATTGGTATACAATGAACCCACTGCACAAAAACTATCACTCTCCCAAAAGGAGACTACAAGTGTCATGTTTGCAGCTGAAACCGACATAGCTTTTAAACCAAAAAGCATGAAAAGCCCATTCTAGAAAGCACTGAAGCACATGCTTGAATTTCCACCCATTTAAATATAACCCTATGTAGTGCTTTCATCTAACAGTATTTATTAGATCAGGCCTTAGGTTCACACTAGGATATGCATTTATATGTGCTTTTTTTTTTTTTTAAATTCTTTGAAAGGAAAAAAATTAAAATATTCACAGCACCTAGCCTTAGCATCTAACCTAGCCCGCTACGTGCCTTTAACAGTGGAAGAGAGGAGTGCCTACAGGTAACAATACAGAGCAAGCGTCTACACAGACTCTCAATGTAGGAGCTCCTCTACTCCCCTCCCTAGCTCTAAAGCTCCCTACCATACCATAATCTGTATATAGATACACATTATCAACTAAATAGACATACACAGTAAAAGCTTTGTGAAGCATTTGGTTGCTGTACATATATTTTCTAATGATTTTGTTAACTGAGATTGGGAAAGGCTTGCAGAGGAAAGAGGGAGGAAGGAGACAATGGCCTAGGGAAGTGAGGTATGCAGCTTCCATTGACTAAGGCAAGAGTTAAAAGACCTACTTAATTATTGTGCATTACAAATAAAAATATTATTCCTGCAGGACTATCTTAAAGCAGACTGATGTAGGACTGTTACCAGTTCCATACAGAATTTTTACAGTGCAGAAACTTAGTTCTTTACACTTCATTTAAAGGACACAGAAATACAACTTTAAAAAGGATTCTTATAAAGCAGCCAATTGACTAGCCTATTTAAAGCCTGTAAAAACTTTGATAAACCTGTTTTGTGATAATATTCATGATCTAAGGTATACCAGGGGAAAAAAAGCTTGTTTATATCCATGTTGCAGATTAGCAAAACAATTGTAATGTGTGTGTGTGTGTTACTGGTTTTTGTTTTTCTTTTTTCTTTTTAAATCAAAGAGGCTTCCTAAAACCTAATTTCCACAATGTGCATTAACCATCAGGAGAAATGCAGTTAGTTTAAGATTGGGATTATTATTTTGTACTGGTGTTGGTAAGGTACATGGATGATAGAAGACGTGGCTTCTAGATATCCTATGAGCAAGCATTAGGTAAGTATATTGATATAGAATAATTTGCATAAGTCAGGTGCTAACTTGAACAGCAAACATTTCACTTTCTGAATGCTCGTATGGTACAAAAACCACACAGACTAGATGAGATTCTTCACTATAGATAAAAAGACAACTAAAAATACTATCAAATACTTATACTTATAGTATAAGTAAATTGATAAAGAGATATTGAACAAATATTCTACCTGAAATAAAGGAGAGAGGCCTTCTAAATATCATCCTTTGGTATGCAAGTTCAAAACTGTGCTAGGGAGAAGTTACTCAATACTGCTAACTACTTGATCTCATTTATGTAGAGGTACGAAAAGAGAGTCAGTTTTCAGTTTCTTTTAGATATATATATATTAACACTCCTACTTACTTACTCAGTTTCAAAGGTAAGCATATCTTAAACTTTGATAAATATCATTAGGTTGTTCCAAAAATCAAACGTAAGAAGATGCCACCAAGAAGATCTTGTAGTGTTATGAAACAACTGTCACTTAAGACTTGTTTATTCTGAATTCCTAATCAGAATTCTGTCATCTCACAGCTTTACTTTTTACACTTAAATAAATCTTAGTTCAAAAACAAAGGAGAATCTTATTTCAGCAATACTACATGAAAAACAAAATGTGATCCTAAGCTTTACTGACTTGAGGAAATCAAAGAATTATGAAAGTCAGTTCACTAATTCACAGTGCACTGCATAACAGACTGCAATTCAACCAACCTAAACAGCTGATTATAAAAATGATTTTCTACTTTTAAGAAGACTTATACAAATAAATTAAAACCAAAAGAAACAACATATCAGCTAATGCTCATGCTTACTACCTATATCTTCTATTTAAAGCTGGTTTTAGATAAAGGCAAAGTGCAGACCTTCAAACCTACGGGGGTCTTTCCAGAGGGCCTCTGGCAAGAACGCTAAGCATGTGATTGTGTATACCTCCCATCCTCAAGGACCAGATAAAAAAATCAAAAGGCAATGGATGTTGCCATTCTGCGTAAAGCATGAAGCAGCTCAGCGCTCACCCGTCCCCCTCCTCATTCTGCTGCTGCTTTGTGCAAAGCACAAACCAGCCTCAAGTTTGAGAGCTCAAGAACTGTCCACATTTAAACCTGCCCAGATATTTGTGAAGATCATCTAATGCTTGTGATGCACTGAAATGATGGTATTCAAATGTCAAAGCTCTTCACTATAAACTCTTCCATCCCCAGTTATTGCAACTACATTATATTTCACTTAAACTGACACAGTGTATTCAGTATTCTTTAATATTAAACTACTAAAAACATTAATTCAACTGTTGTATAAACATACCTAACCCACAATAGGACATTTTCAAACCCTTATGCAAACCCCTTGGTGCAAGTGACAAAAAGAAAACTATGCTCTCACCAAACACTACAAAAGACTTATCTCCTCAATTTTTCCACTTGATTCTGCTAGCCCGAAACATCATAATTTCCTGCCCCTTTCCCCTGCAAGTAAACACTTAACCTCATATATGCATTTAAACAGAACATATATGCATACTTATAAAAACCATCAACTCAATGCCCCAAATGAGTTCTTTTTTCAGCTACCTATAATACAGAAAAATCTCGCATTCTGAGCTGAAATTCTTCTAAACTACTCAAAAGAGCTCCCCTGAAATTCTTTCTTCATGAAATCATAACGGACAAACATACTTCACATTCTCATATACACACTTAATACTTCCAGAGTATCCTTAGTATTCTTACTGGATAGGTAGTTGATTAAAAATAGTATTTTTCACTTCTCTATAGCTTATTTGAAAATACGGGATATGGGGGTTTTTTTACATACATGGAGTCTGAAAAAAACCACACCGCTCTACTTTTGGAAATTTAATGCTCTCTTGGCAAGTGACTCAGGGAAATAATTCTTATTTTCTCCTAACTTTCCAGATGATCCAGTCTGTCACAGTGATTAGTTTGAATATTGCAACTATGCATAGACCCACTTGTTCACTAGTCTGATTTATTATTTCATTAACAAAAGAAAAAGCAACACAACTTCCTTTACACAGCACACTCATCAGTCATTAAGAGGGATTTTTTTTTCCCCAGTGAAGAAATTTAGGAGGAGAAAACAAGTTTTAATGAGACTAACAGAACTTATAAAGATTATCCTTTTGCAGAGTAAGGAGGTATTACTATTTCTACAAAGTCAATAAATATTGTGCTAAAAGTTAATGAAATGAGTTTATACATTATGGAGTTCCTCAGGTAGTTCAACAGCTCCCCAGCCACAGGGAATACCTGATAACATTTATAGGAGATGCAACACATTCATTTCCATAAATAAATAAAAATAACAAGAAAAGTGATGGCAGAGGGAAGAAAGGGGTAGCCAAAAGGGAACATACTAGCTAACAATCACTTATAGCTCTGCCTTATATCTATACTCCCCTTACCCCATTGTATTTTCTTTTAATAGACATACATACATGTATATACATATATATAAACAAACATACACACATATATACACATGCACACATACCTTCGCACGCCAATCCAAAAATTCATATTTTTCCCTCAGCACCAGGCTTTTCCAACAGTATGGGGTTTATCATTTAAATCATTAACATTATAAAAATGTCAGAATGATAGGAAAACACACACCCTTCTATCATCATCATGTATGGTTAAACAAAAAAAAAATTCAGTAATGGCTTCTCCAAAATATAGCATACAATCCATAACTATTTTGTTGGATATAGAGCACATAAGGATCTGATATTTTCTTTTCCCAGGTCTCAAACATATCTTGAAAATGGATACATTATCTGTTTCCCTGCTTGTTTTTACAGAAAAAAAAAATGGCTAGCAACTGGTTTGGTGAACACCAAGCCAAAAAACAAACAGATGCTATTTGATTAAATTGTGCTGCAGTGTTGCTTAAATGATTTTGCTGTGGAAATTTATCTTTTGTTTGTAGGAGTTGCCTTACTAATGAAGCAGATTGATCTCTGACCAATATAGATATACTGATTCTTCCTCTGTATTTCTTCAAGATACTAAGTATATAATGGGATTTCTTGGTGTGTGTCTTAGTCTACTTAACAATATAAATAATTTTCAGCAGCAAGTATTTCCTACCTCCTTCAGCTCCTTCACCACCTTCCACTCCTTTGAAGTTATTCATGTCTGTACTTTAAACAATTTCTGATAATCAAGTAGTGCACCACAGATGTTCCTTGCAGAACAGCCTAAAACTGGAACTACACAAAAGAAGATAGCAATAGCTATTTACAGGAACAAATTGCAATAAATTGTTCATTGGGCTAAAAAACATATTGAAAAGGTCATAACTGACAGCTATCCCAATTTTGAATCCAACCACTGCAACTGCCAGAATTTTAATTTACTGCTGGGGAATTACAATGTTGTCAAAGCAAAGCCAAATATCTTCTTTGTGATCAAGGAGCATCCGGCCCTATTCAGCTTTAAATCAAACGCTACTTATCTTAAATTCAATTAGCAAGCTTGTGTTTGGAGGTTTGGGGTTTTTTTGGGGCTGTGGGGTTTTTTTCTTTCCTTTTTTTCTGAAACACAGTTTTAGCAGCTATTTAGAGAGGGATTCTGCTGTGACCAAGTCAACACAGTTAAGGAAAAATATGCAAGCAAGCTAACTTGCATGAGTACATATGCTTATTACTATACCTCTACCATAGGTTCATCTTCAACAGACTTAAGAATCAAGCCCCTGAAAGCTGAGATATACATTTAAAGTGACCAAAAGATTAAACATGTTTCTGGAATCCATGAGAGAAGGTAGAAGCAGCAATCACTTGGAATCTTGAGTGTTATATTCAGTCTCTCCTGATGAAATCTGGCTGAGCCGTTTGCTTGATCCCCACAGCTTTCGGGAAAGCTGACCTGAGCGCATCTGTTTAAAAGTAATTCAGAGAAACAAAAGGAGGGGGAAGGGATAAGGTGGATAAATTAAAAAGGAATTCAGACACTGATTCTGGTGAAATGCAGACACTACAATGTACCACAAACAAAATTACACTAACAAAAATTATTTGAAAACAAACCAAAAGTTACACTTAGGGATGATTCTTGGGACTGACAAAAAACAACAGACAAAACACTAATCACAGTCTTCTCTGATTTTGAACAGTTAAAGGGATATTGCCAAGTAATGTGTACTTAATACTTAACCTACTTCAACCAGCTTAGAAACAGTGTTTAGATTGCTATTTTGATAGGAAGGAAAAAAGAGGTGAATGTCAAGCAAAAATTAACCAAATTAGAAGAAAGGACATTTTATTTTAGAGATTTCAAACAGAAATTGCTAGAAGTGAAAAGGAAAAGATAACCAAAATGCAGGGCAGTAATGGCAGAATGAAGGAAAGAGAGAAAGGTTATCTCCTGGTGTCAAATTTATACAGTCTTCCAAAGATCCTGGGTGAAGTGCCCCGAGTAAAATTTAAACTAGAAATAATTCATACTGAATATTCTGTAAGTAAAGACAGATAACAAGCAAACGGAGGCCATATTAAATCCAGCATCTGGTAAATCTGCAATCTGACAACAATTTGTAAGAAACTGTTTTAATTTACTCCTTAAGTACAAGGCTTATGATTGGCCAGTAGTGATCAGCCTGTTCATGAAATCCCTTGCAGTTTAATAAGCAAGATGCATGCCTTAACAGCACAAGTTTGAGAACAGTTCCCAGCAGTTAGTACTACAAATTCAGCATGCTTAAGAACTGTATCATCACAGCAGCAGTGTTCTAGAAAAGGCACAGTGCTCACAGGGATTAACACTGACAGGTGATAATCCCCCAGACTTCTGCAACATCCCAAACAGCTAAGTAACTATTAAAAATACAAAAACATTTATTATACTTCACTTCATACTGGATACTGTCAATGCAGAAACACTAAAGGCCAATCTTAATACCAAGCAGCATTTCACTTTATGCACAATAAAGAAGGTTGGTCTCTCCTTTTATCCTAAGGATCAGTATCACCACCGAAAGCCAGAACTACAATACTGTCTTCTGTATAAGGATAAAATTCTAGTAATTAATATATTCCTTCCAAACTACAAATAAATAAATCAACAAATAAATACTCCACATACACACGCTTTTTAAATATATTGATGCCATTATAGAAAACTAGAAAATCTGGGACATAATGTTGTTGCTTATATGTTTGTGGTTTTTTAAAAAAAAAAAAAAAAATCTATTCACACAGATATTAAGCTTGCAGACCATCGGAATTATAAACAGAAAATCCTGAAAAAAAAGTCACTTGAAAGCCTCTACATTCATAAAAGGAATCCAGTCTTTGAAACAACACTTTCTCCATAGTTAGAAAAATAGATGTGATTAAGAACTGAAAAAAAGAAAACAAAAAGCCTTCAGTCTAACGAGATACATAAATTTCAGCCTACAAAAGATCTTTTCTATGGAATAGGAAGCTTAGAGATGACAGTGACTTTAAAACTGCTGTTACAAGCATATGTTTAACCACATCATAAGAAGCTCTTTGTCAATTCTACAGTAGGAAAAAGCTGTCCAACTGAAAGTCAGTGGAAACCTCCCCTCCCCATCTGCTGCAAGCAAAATCAGACTACCATTGTGTGAAGCCTGTTTCAAATATTAAACTATGTATCTCCTAGCTAAAACATTTTAAAATACTGGCACATAAAGTAGTTGTTTTCACAATTAAAATATAAAATTAAATTAAGACACACTTTTTCTGGCATGTACTAAAGGTCATGCAAAAGTGATAATCACATTTTCAAATAAATACACTGCAGCACAACGGAGATCGGGTTACAAAGAGAAGCAGGTTTAGGCTAACTCAAGTACTTTGAAAGTCATGACAAGAAGTACTTAAAGCAAAACCTATGTTTTGCACAAGAAAAATTGGGCATAGCTATTTGACAGATGGATGCTCTGTATTTGATATTGCATATGCAGTACCAACAAGTTTATATTCACCATATGGAGCACAGAGCATACTGGGAACCTACAAAAGTGATTCTTTGTGCATTGCAATTAGAGACTCTTAACCGAAAGAAGTAATATTTTTTTTCCCCCAACGTCAGTCAACGCATATTAAAAGATATCTGACAGAAACCATAAAAAATAAAGTAGCTTGCTCTCTTTCATTTCCAATTTTCTTCTGGCAAATTATTTCATCAAGAAGTGGCTGACAACACTATCATGTTCAGAAAAGGTTAGCTACTATGACTTTGCTTATTCAGATGTGAGTGATAAAGTCTGGAAGTTAGTCCAGCTGAGCTTCCCATCTGCGATCCCTATATAACTTTGATTCTTAATGAGAAATTTCAGTAGAGCAGTCTCAAAAGTTATTGCTTTCCCACTGAAAACTGAAACTTGCTCTTAAATTTACCCTGCCACAGAGGAGACCTCTTGCTCAACTGGAAAGCAGAAATAAGTGAACTTCCCACTGTTCGGTAGAAAAAGTTCTTGATGGTGGGTTTTACCTCTGCTGGCTTGCCAACACCAACGATAATCAACTTGCCGTCCTCCAGGCCAACAAGGATGTGGCTATACTCTTTGGTGACAGAAATGCAATGAATTGGCAGTCGCATGGCTAAGGGGGAGATGCTCAGACTCAAGCTGAAATGAACAAAAACCACATGTATTTGTTTGCACATACTGCAAAGAATCACACTGCAGTTGAAATTGCTGTCCACAGGATGCACTATAAAACACAGTTTCTCAAGGATCCAGTTTGCAATTTCAATTATTGTAAACTCCTACGGAACGATCTAATTGTACCCCAGAATAGAGCTCCAATAACAAGAAAAAGCAT
The DNA here is from genome assembly GCF_035582795.1 of Mycteria americana. Lineage (NCBI taxonomy): Eukaryota > Metazoa > Chordata > Aves > Ciconiiformes > Ciconiidae > Mycteria > Mycteria americana. Next base: position 16,085,799 of record NC_134373.1, read on the forward strand.
GGATAGGTAAGTCAGTAAGTTAAGACATTTTCACTGAAGAACAGTAACATTAGTCACACAACTGCGTAAGTGACACTCCAATTCTGAGGGGCAACAGAGCTCTACAGAGCATAGCAGTAAGTGGAGTTTAAAACTCAGTGCAGAGCTACATGAGGTTTGATCCTGCAGTTGCTGAGCTCCCAGTGGCAAATCAGACATGGGGACAATCCCAGCTTACAGATGTCAGACACAGCTCTTCCTAAATACTGTCAGTTCGAGGTGTATAATTGGGACAAATGCCTGGGAAGAAAGGGGGCTGGTACAACCTCTCATTTTTCTTTCCTCCCTCTCTTAGTTCCCCCCTAAAAGAGTTTTTTCAGGAATACAGAAAGAAGCAATGGCTACCACCTACAGCACCAAGCAAAGTCCACGTTACACAGCCATTTCTCAATAAAGCCTTTATTGTATCTCAATAAAGCCAGTATTTGCATCTCAATAATAAACTACTGATGGTGGTACATTACCTGTAGAGATCCCGTATGGAAAGAAATCCCTGTAAGCTGCCCATCACGATATACTCGCCCGTCACACACATATCTGACACTTCCTCCTTCAGAGTCTCAGAACCCAGGTATTTTCCATTGACAGAATACAGATGTAATGCATTCTTATCCTGAATAGATAAAAAATAAATCTGTCACAGAGGACTGACTGGATTAAGAGTGTATTATTTGTATCTTTAGCTCATGAACAGGAGCTAACTTGGGCAATACCCCACAAATAATATTGCTGACAAGTTTCCTTGTTGAATGATACAAGAGTACTGAGCCTATATGCAATGTGTATGTATACCAGGTCCTGCATGGAAATTTTTGAAGTTATTCCTTGTTACCTCTTGATGTAACATGGTAACATCTTACCTATCCATCTAATCAATTCCAAATTTTCTGGAAACATCCATGGATTTAATGGACAGGTCCCTATTTTATAAGGGTTTTTGTCAAGGAAGAAGAAAGGAAGAGAGCACTCTTATCTTCAGCCCTGCTGCCACCCTCCTTCCCCCCAACCCCAAATTGAAAAGCAGAAGGAAATAGGTATAATTCCACAGAGCTAGATCTAGAAACATTTTCTGGACAAGGCAATGAATTCTTCACAGATTAAAGACGCAGCTAACAGGACCATCTTCAGTTCTTCCAACCTGACAATACTTTGGTCTCTTCTCTCCCCATCTTCCCAATGCAGCTAGCATGCCTATATCCAATAAATTTGTCTTCCAAGAAATTTCCCATGCTCATAGAAATCGTAATAGCTCTACCCTCATTAAAGCAACCACACAGCTACTCAGTAGACAGAATAAGCTACACTGTGAACCTTATAGCTATACAATCCAAAACTAAGAAACATCAGTGTAGTCACTGGGCATCTTGTACCCAGAACATACTGCTCCCCTTATAAGCCTCTGTTTCTGTGCACAGTGAAACTTGTTTCCCCTAGTGTTTTCCATTCAAAGCAGCTCTTCCAGGAAGATTCATTAGCACATGCTTGGGCATCTTCCTTGCAGGTGTTTGGAGATTTTCATGAAACTTACAGGAGCACAGTATGTCTGATTTATCTTTTAATCAAACTTCACTCAAATTGGCTAGCAAAATTAAAAAAAAATAAGGAAATAAGCATGCTCAAAAAGCCTCATTACTTTAGGAAATAAGGAAAAAGTTAGGTACATTTATGATTAAAGTCTTCAGCAAAAGAAACAGAGGTATTCCATGAACCTAAGTACCTTAAGAGTAGTCTTTCCTTCTATGCTGGTGTGGACAACTATATGCCCTTCCCAGGACACAGCCAGATTGGGAACAGTCAGCAGGAGGGAACTCTCACAAGGTGGTCGCAAAGTCCTCACGTACTGACCTTTCCGAATAGTGTGGACAATAACAGTCCCATCCTGCAGTGATCAAATTTAGGTAAGTTGTTACTCAGCAGGTAAGTTACCGCAACACACAGAAAGAGTACTTAAATACAGAGGGAATATTTTGAAAGCACTTAAATCCTTAACTGGAGATCAAGACTCCTGAGCATTAAGAACTCTACACAAAGAAGCCTTCCCCTCAAGGCCATGTACTATACGCGTATGAAAAAACAAACGCAAACAGGGCAAGAGGGGAAGGATCGGCAGCAAATCAGCCATTTCATACGTCATATTTATGAGTAGGCATTATGTGCAGTACAGAGTTCAGAAGCCTGCCAGTGTAGTACAGTATGAGTAAGCTGCACAGAACCTTCCAGGTTAAGGAAGCAGGGAAGAAACTGTCACAGAACTGCTTCTATGAGAAGCTTAAGATCTCCAAATAAGTCCATACACATTAAAAGCTCATCTGTGCAGAATAACACAACATGGTAGCTGAGGCCTATGCTGTGCAGACCAGATTGAGACAGCCTGATTTAAGCAGGCAGGAAGGGAGATGGCACGTATCTTCTTGATGTGTAAGGCTGAAGAAAAAAAATTGTGAAATAGTCACATTTTTTGTATTATTCTTAATCAGCTTCAAACATGCTCTATGGTTTGAGTAGAGAAGAGGCAAAGAAGGGAAAAGTATGAGGATGCTTACCCTGGATCCTGACACTGCCATATCCAGTTCAGTGCTGATGCCAACACTTGAAACTTCGTCAGTATGCCCATAAAGGATCTGTAATGGCTTAGGTGCCAGGCCTACAGGCACTCCTCCCTGAGAGTAACAAAAAGTGCAATGACACATTCTCTTGCAGCTGAAGGACAAACAAAAAATAAATTTCTGGTATCTTCAATATCAGTTGTGTGAGATGTATATTTGACACAGGCCAAAACCAAAGGCATAACTCACCCATTCCAATTTCAATTTATTGTCTTTTATGTCAGCAGCCCTATTTACTGAAATCACAAGAATGAATGAACATACAGTTACCAAGTGGATGTGAAAGACAGAGTTACTTAGCTGACTTGTTTCTATCCCTTCAGATGTCCAGGTGTGCAAGGACCACAGTAAGCAGTCCTAACAGGAGTTCTTCACCCACCCATCCACCCACTTTTTCTTCACCTGTGTATCTGGGCTTGTTCAGTTCTTACAGTTTACCCTGGAATTAAGCACTATCTTCACAGCCAAGCTTAAAGAAGCTGAAAGCTATTTTGCTTAAAATTACAGCAACTCTGTTCCATTTTCTAAGGAAAAGTAAGGAAATGATCCTTCTCAGTGACCACCAGCAGTATGATATGCAAAGGAAATCTTGCAATAATGCTCATTAAAAATAGTCATTTTCCCACATGACTGCAGGGTGTCAAAATTATTTAGTACTTTTGTTCCAGTGAGTGTACTGTCAGCATATACAGACTTATTCTCAAACCAGTTCTAAGGCAAGACCTGTGCTTAGAAGAGAAGGTACAGTAAATAGCTCTGCAGAGGACTCTTTATTCTCATTTCTGTGATAGAAATTTCACTGCCAAGCAAGCCCTGAAAGCCTGAAGCATGCAGGAATGCAGAAGCAGCATCAAAATACAGAGCTGGGAAAGAAGATGACAATGCAGAGCAGACAAGTAGAACCGAAGTGACAGCATGCAGTCCGTTGCTGACACTTTGTAAAGACCAAGATAAAACTCTCACAAGAAGAATTTACAATACATACAACATCATTTATATATCCATTAAATAAAAAAATACATTAAAAATCTTACAAAAAAACAATTCTAAACAAAGATAATCTCCAGAGGATGACTTAACTTACACTGAAAAAATAAATAAACGAAAAAATTTCCAACATTTATCCTCACTTGAGGGAAAAAAAAAAAAAAACAACACCTGTTGTGAGCACTAAGGTCTCACCTTTTTGACCACGCACCATTGGTACAAAGTACTTCTTGAAAGAATTATAAATACTCCCACCATAAAGACAGCTTCCACAAAAACACATGCAGTTATGCAGCACTATACTGGTTTAACGTGCTGACTTTAGTTCAATAAGAGCAAGGTGACCTGACCAAATGTACTGTTCATAACATGACAGCTCCCCCCTGCAGTTAATCCTACTTGTGTATCTGTAATGCAGCAACCAGAAATGAACATTTAAAATGCATAACAATGGAAATGGCCTCACATTTTGAGTGTAAGTACACACATGCATCACACAACCACTTTCATTGTCTGAAAGCAAAAGACCAATATTAAAGAATTCTAAAACGCCAGCATAAATCCAGGTAACAGACTAGTGTTGTCTTTGCTAACTCCTAGTGTAGTCATCAGTACTTACCACAGAGGAAATGCAATGCTAAAATGCAACTACTGGAGTGAAGAGCAGCCCAGAAATGCAAAAATCCTCAACTACAAACATTGTTCTGACTAATTCCGGTAGTCTCAAGCAGTGTCTCTCTTCTTCCATCTGTACAATGGGGGATAATATTTGCCTATCCTGAAAATAATCTATGAAATCTATAAGAGTGTCTTTAAAATACTGTACTTCAGCTACATAGTAGCTATTGTGTATAGTGAATATTTCAAACACAGAAGACAATGGGAGTAACAAAATTACTAAGCTAATCAATTTTAGTAGACTATCTTCCCTGCAAACCTGAAAGAAAGGAAATCAATAAACCATCCTAGCAAAACAGAGAAGCACAAAAAAGCATTCAGAAACTGCTTCTCAAAGTATGCCTAAATAACCTACCTGCTGAACTATTTGCCATATCATACAGGTAGTATCTCTGGAGCCTGAAATTAAATGAATTCCACAGTAGTCTATTGCCAAGCAGGTCACAATATCTAGATAAAGGAAAGAAAACAGGAAGTTATCACGTAGATATTTAAGACTAATTTCCCACAGAGTGACAATGTGCATGCAATATGTCAACAATGTATCCTCATTTGTAGTCAGCATGAAACGTTTCACTGTGATAAGGGGTGATGAGACTGTATTAAACAATGAAGTTGTTGTACAGCCAGGTGTACCAACCTGACTTAATCAGCTTTGCTACCTAAAAACAGCAGTCAAGCCTTATGAAACTACATTAAGCCACCACTACAATGACTAAAAAGCCATGCTCAAGTATTTACATATAATCATGGTTCAAGTATTCTTCTGTTCTTACGCTGCCATTCCTTTATAACTGCTATGCTTGTCTGCCCAAGTTCACTGGCTATAATTCTTTCCCAAAAGACCAAGCATCAAAGTACAATACATAAAACCTTTCATTTCACAATATAAAGAGTTACTAACCCATGTGCCTGATGTGCTGCCCAATCAGCTTGCCTTTTGTAAGAGATGTCACTCTGATGCTATTGTCCCAGTGTCCTCCACTAAAGAGCAGTTTTGCGTCATGGGATACTGCAAATAACTTAGAGGTGATCTCCAGCCCCGGTGCAAAAGGACCACTCATGTTGCGTTGTGTTCTGTAGGCAAACGATGAGCAGTTAAGAGTAACCTTAGTTCAAATCAATGTATTTCGTACTTCCTACATCCTTAAAAATTAATAAGAAATACCATCTATAGAAAAGGCTATATCTAAAAATAAATAATAAGTGAAATTCTGGCCCCCTGATACTCATGGCAAAACTCTCGCTGCCATCAGCAAGTGGAAGCAAGATCTCACCTTAGATCTTTTCAGTCTTTTATACAATTTGATTCTGTATGGATAATTCATGTCGCTACTAACTATTGTAACATTAAAGAAAAAAAGGTATCTTCTAAAAATCAAAGAAACAAAACCACCACATATACCTGCACTATAGTGTAAGAAAGTATGAAGACTTCTCATCTCAGATTCCAAGATAAGTTTTTATGATTTATAATTAGAAAAAAAATATTAGAAGTAGCTCTAAGAACGAAGAGCCTTGAAATGCCACTTACATAACTTTTTACTAGAACAGTATTATAGTTTAGAGGTAGTAATATTGAACATCAGAAGATGCATTCTTAGGTGAAAACTCAGCCAATGAAAACAGTACAAACCACTGATTACTGTATTTTATTACTGTAGATGCATTCATCTGCACCTCTCCTCATCATTTGCTTACTTGGGATTTGTCACTGTGGTATCTCTGATGAATGTAAAATAGTTGGAGATATTTTTATCATAAGGTAGCCAACCATGAGTTCCAATAACGCAGTTCAGACTTGCCGTTACCTAGAACAGTTTGACAGAAAAATCGGTGAAACCCAGAGGTATATTTTTCTGCTTGCCTTTGAAGGTAATGGAGCTTGCATAAAATCCAGCATAGGCTTCTTAAGAATTTACCACAAAGACAAAAAAAAAAAAAGCACACACACCCCTCCCCGCCCTCCCCAAAAAATCCAGCTCAGATGAGTTAATCCACATGTGGTACTGTGCTGGTTTTGGCTGGGGTAGAGTTAATTTTCTTCCTAGTAGCTAGGATGGGGCTATGCTTTGGATTTGTGCTGGAAACAGTGTTGGTAACACAGGGATGTTTTAGTTATTTCTGAGCAGTGCTTACACAGAGTCAAGGCCTTTTCTGCCTCTCACCCCACCCCACCAGCGAGCAGGCTGGGGGTGCACAAGGAGCTGGGAGGGGACACGGCTGGGACAGCTGACCCCAACTGCCCAAAGGGATATCCCATACCATATGGTGTCATGCTCAGCATAGAAAGCTGGGGGAAGAAGAAGGAAGCGGGGGAAGATTCAGAGTGATGGCGTTTGTCTTCCCAAGTAACCGCTATGCATGATGGAGCCCTGCTTTCCTGGAGATGTCTGAACACCTGCCTGCCCATAGGAAGTAGTGAATGAACTCCTTGTTTTGCTTTGCTTGTGTTCATGGCTTTTGCTTTCCCTATTAAACTGTCTATCTCAACCCACGAGTTTCCTCACTCTTGCCCTTCTGATTCTCTCCCCCATCCCACCAGGGGGGAGTGACTGAGCAGCTGTGTGGGGCTTAGTTGCCGGCTGGGGTTAAACCACAACAGGTACACGTTACCAAGTTAGAATAGTGTATGTTCTAGATGGGTCAGAGAAGTTGAATGAGGGGGCCGGGGCAGGGAGGAGACAAAAACCCAAAAAAACCAGCCAACCAACCCTTCTCAAACATTTCATTACAATTCAGTCATTTAGTTTAAGCTGCTTCTTCTCTTCTTTGAAATAGTAAGCATTAATAGTTAATGTATTAACACAGGAAGTTGTAAAAAATTGTATTACAGTTCTACTTCTGAGAAAGTAAGAAAGGAATCTAAATATTTTAGGTTATTTTCATCAGATATTTAGAAAAAACACAATGATAACTTTAGACATGTCCAAATTCCAAATGACATATGCACATACCACATTAAGCCAGGACAGTAAGTTTGACCTACAAAATAGTAATATTGGAAAAGAATATTCTTTCCTGCAACACATAGGTATTATTGCACAGGGGCCAGTATGCAGACCATACATACAGATGTAAATACAAAACCACTCTCTTCCTTTCATCATTTGACCATTTGCCATAGTACCAGCACCTGTATTAGTCCGTGCAAAAGTTAATTTTAGGAACAGTGCAGGCTTCTGGAGTTTGTATATGCCACATACAGTATAGTTTAATATATGGGTTGGAAAGTAATGATAAACATAATGATGCCATAATAACTCAATCCTGTCATTTTAAAGCTGGGCTACATTGCAACAGGAAATTGATTACTACCATGGAAGTGGATCAAGTGGGCAACTTACAATACACCTCACTACAACTTACACTCATGTCTCATCAGCTCTTAAATGCCATTCAACAAATCAGCCTGGCTTCTCTTCAGAAGATAAATATTTAAGTTATAGCTGACATTCATTATAGGTTAAAGAAACACATTTGAACAGGAACAGTTAAGAAGTGGTTCTCTACAAGCTGTATGAAAAAAAAAATACACCTATTTGACTGTCTGCACTCTAAGAATAGTATTGACACATGCAACTCACCAAGATCTCTGGGCTTCCCTGAGAAATAAAGGAACGTGATTGATTCCTGGGGACAACAGCTTTGACAATGGGCACACCATCACTGATTCCCTAAGAGAAAGGACATGGTTTTGGTCCGATTATATCCAAGAGCTAAAGGACAAATCTAGAACCTGTAAAGAGTAAGACCCAAAGCCTCTGGTATCAATGTCAGACCTGTACAGTACTCCAAAGCACTGGTATACCCATATTCAGTTCACGCAGGTATGCTTTGTTGCAAACACCAGAAATGAAACCCTGGCTCTGTCCTGAATCAGTAAGTTTAGCTACCAAGTTCAGTGAGTAAGCATTAATACCACCAGTGGTATTAATGATACCACCAGTGATGGTCTTAGTTTTCTTGGTGTGGTGGCTAATTTAATACTCAAACACCACCCACACAAGCAGCCAGCAGATACAAATTTATGGGATTCAGCGTCTATGAAGCTAACTAAAAAGACAGAGCTCATTGTATACGCATTGCATTTTAAAATATTTTCTTTAAATAGGAAGTTTATTTTCATCAAGTACGTCAGAAGTTTCAGATTAGACTTTAAACATTTTCGAGTAACATATCTACCTCTATGAAGAATGACTTCAGTTCAGTGAGGTGTTGGAAGAGATTCAGAGTAGAGGTATCACTTTTAGTTAGTCTTTGCACTACCTCTTCTGCTGACAGCCTTTGCGGATGGGGCTCCTAGGAGACAATATTGAAGAAATATCAAGTCAGACAAATTCATCAATTTGTTCAATTTGTACTCAGAATCTTACTGGCAATCAATGGGAAAACAGAGTCTTAAGCACCTCATTTCCCTTCTTAAAGTAAATTAACTTCTTTTGAAAACAGTATGCTAAATTTCCATCAGTGTGACCTTTACAAATGGTAATGTGGCAAAGACTTAACATTCCTAAAATTACAAACCATTATATATTCATGTTTTCAGAAGTCCTTTGTAACTCAGTTGGATTTAACCACAAAGGTCTGATTGAAGAGGAACAAGGAGCATTACCTTTAACAGCTGACAGGGAGTTTGCCCAAAATTGTTTATCATCCCTTCTAAAGCTTTCCTTTCTTTCTCATCTGTTAAAGCATCCAAATCAACAGCCCCTGGATCACAACCAGAACAATGAAGGGTAGAAAAAAGGAAAAAGAACATAATCCAAACAACTTATTGAGAACCAATATGGTCAACAAATGTTGCAAAACTTAAATTAATTTCAGCATTATCACCCTTTACCCCAGAAAAGCCTTCAACCAATGCCTCCATATAAAATACAAGCTGAAAACTCCATTCTGCACATGGAATTTTAAGTATATCTGTAAATGCAAGAATTGTAGGCTTTTGTCCTATCAAATGAATTTAATATACTTCATGCATGCAATAAGTTGCACACAAAAGCCATGCAAAATTCACCTTTGGAATTAAGACTAACATTTGTCTTTAGTATTTGTTGTTTTTAAGCAACTTGCCTTGACTCTTAAACCACAAGAAACCTCTTCCCACAAATGCTTTTAAGCAAGCAACTGAGAAACTAACAAAAACCCCCAAGCACTTTCAGAAACAAAATACAAGCAACTGGAACAGCCCTCCTTTAAAAAAAAAACAAACAAAAAACAAACCACTTATTAACATTTCAGGTTCACAACTTCTGATCAAAGCATCAAATATTCTGGTTATTTGATGATAAATTACAAGTTATGCTGCCATATTTCATCTCAAATTCTGTTGCCTTACCATATGCTACTGTATGCTCACAAATCAAGTGTTTTCTGTCTAATACTGAAAACCCACAAGTCTGATAACAATGACAAGAGAGCACACTGCTTTGTACCTTCATAAGTACAATAATAGAACACATTGAGCGCCTCCACTGCAGCTGGTCCCCTCTGCTTGTAGCCAAAAATCAAATCTATCCATTCATGAAGATGAGCAGAAACATAGTCAGATTCCTAGAAGGAAAAAATACTCTTGTAAGAATAAGAGAAGTACTGCTCCCTTCTTGAAGTATTTACTGTTTTCTGTGATAGAGATTTAATTCCTAAACTAAGAGTATCCACAAACAAGGTATATACCAATGTAGAGGGCAGAAGCATAAGAATAGCCATGTGTGTTAAGGGCAGCAACTGCCAGGTAAGAGGGAAAATTAAATACAGTGAAGCAGCACATCTAGACTATTGAAATGCAACTATGCAAGGGAAGGTAAGCTGCTAGTTCCCTAGTACCATACAGAATAATCTCTAAAAAGCAAGGGAACCCTTATCACCTAAAACCACCTAATTCTGCATTTTATCTCCTAAAGCAGCAAACTCCCAAATGATTAGTATCTTCAGGTTCTTTCCTTTTTTCCTTTGAGCATTTTATTGACATGCACAGTGCTTTTTTTAACTGAAAGTTCTAATGGTACTTGTAATGTCAAATGTAACCACAACTCTAGTTCAAATGTAGTCCCAATATTTTACACTTAAGCCACAGTGACAATGTGCAGGTATACTTTATCATTACTTCACACACATAAACATCATCTTACCAGAGCCTTCCTGTGTTTATAGATGAAGTCTTCTGGGGAGTGGGCCCATTTGGGGAGAACAACATCATTTACCACCTCTTTGGATATTTGAAGCTGACCTAAGTTAAAACCTAGTGAATAATTTGGAGAATTTTAAGAGTTACTACAAGATATTTCAAATATCTTGATTTCTCAATAAAGATTAAAAAGCATTCTTTTCTCAATGCAAGGGAAGGATATTGAAAAATTCTTAATGTAAATCTCCAATAACTCTACCACTGACATAGGAGGCTAAGTTCTATTCTGAATGTTTAAAATGTTAAGTGATACAGGATAACAATTGTGCAAAGCACCTAAGTGATTTCAAAGCTGAAGTCACAATCTTAAAAGCAGCATTAATCATTTACACAACTATCTGTAAACATATCTCCATTTGCTTTGTTTTACCAGGATTAAGAGTCCAAAACATTTTAACGAGGTTGTTTATAAGAATGAAGTTACTTATAGGTTTAAATGATTGTAGAATCAAGTCTTAAAATCAAGGTGCGATTTAAGTCTTAAAATCAAGGTGCGATTTAAGTCTTAAAATCAAGGTGCGATTTAAGTCTTAAAATCAAGGTGCGATTTAAGTCTTAAAATCAAGGTGCGATTTAAGTCTTAAAATCAAGGTGCGATTTAAGTCTTAAATCCGACCAGCTTTCATGAAAGCGTGACTTGGGTGTTTCCAATTTTTGTAACTTAGAACTCTAGTAGATCGTAGCTAGCAGACTAACTAGCAGCAGCACGAACATACAAATCCATTTTTAAATTGTCTAATAGGTAGAGAAACAATTCCCTATGCAATAAATGTGAATTAAAAATGGCTAGGAGTCTCGTATCAGAATGCAGGAAGCTGTCTTTTCAATCAGCATTATATAGGAGTGAAACAGCTTTTTTTTTTTTTTTTAGCTTCTTCTGATGGGTACTGAAACTTTACATGGCTCTAAAATCAGGTGACTTAACACTGCATTGGAAGATAACAGTAACAAGCAGAAAACATGCTGGTTGCCGAGAACAAATAGAAGACCTCACACGTTTGACGATGTCCAAACTCTATCACCCAATGAACCCAGTAAAAATAATACTAATTAATCTGTATTAACTTTTGCTAACTATTTAATCAGTATTACTATTGCTAACTTTTTCTTCTTCAAACATCCAAATGAGCATCTCTGATATTTTACATTAGGTAAACAACATTATTTTTAGCCATACTTAAGCCCCCAATCTGAATTTTAAACAACATTCAGGCTGCTGCTTATCACAACTGGTGTCTTCATTAAACAGTTTGAAGCCAGCATGAAGACTGAAGTAATTTCTGCAAGCACACTATAAAGCTTAAATAAGAAGTGTTACACAGCATTCACAAATGGTTGTAACAATTCTTTTCTGAAGAATACAAGAACAGTTTTCTATGAGAATATTCTGAGCAGTCAGTTTACCATTTTGATTCTCCAGGAACTCTGGGAAGTAGAAGAACTCTGGGATAAGTTCCTTGACATCGTTGGGGTTGTCCATGAGTGCCTGCCAGGTAGCAGGAATAGAGTGGAACTGCCTGTCAGCACAGTCGAATCTGTGGATCAGAAAACTCACATTAGATTTTGATCATTCCCTCAGTAAAATGATAAGAAAGAAAAATAAACGTGCTGCTTATTTGCTCACAGCATACCTGCCACTTTGAAGTTGGATATGAAGTGTTGTGAAAGGTTCTACCCGAATGAGATAATGCATGACACCAGCAGCATTTGAGTAATGTGTCCCATAGTGAAATTTGTCAATTATCCCAAGGGGATCCTCAAAATTCTCATATCTAAAAAAAATATATCTTTATAAATACAACTGAGCACTACAGCTGATTTACATGTGAATTATATTTATTGGAGGCAAGGATTCAAAAGAAATGATCACAGCAATCTGTAAGAGAAAAATACATTGAATTCTATTAAACATGAGAATTCCAGTTCTGACTTAGAAAGTCCCTAAGCAAAAGACTGCTGAAAGATAGAAACGTATACCGGATGAAGCCTTTGCATACCTGTTCTTATACTCTTCCCTAGGCATTTACTATCAGCTGTCAGAAAGTGGATAAAGGGCTGGACAGGCGTGATTTAGCATCACTTTATACAATAGACAAAACCCCCCACATTACTAAGCTGAATATTTATTACGGAAGGGATTTGTGACAGTTTCCTGCAAGATTTAAAAAAAAAAAAAAAAACCCCACCAAAAAACCCTGTGTGTGTGACTGTGTCAGGATGCAGAAAAGAGCTTTATTTAACACTCATGTCCATTTCCTTTTCTACTGGCAAACTTACTCTACAGCACTATGCCACCATCTGCCTGATATATTCCTCAGTGTCACAAGGCTAGTAAGAGAAATTATAGTTAAACATACTGCTAGAGAACCAATTTCATTACAAACAGGGATAGACCCTAATCATTCAAAGAAAATTCTCCATGTTCCAAGTTTTCAGAAGAAAGCTGGTTTTGGAATAAGCCTGACAAGTGCAATCTGGTATGATAGCACACTCACTCCCCACAATAGCAAAAAAAAGCAAGGATCACTACACTGATGTGTGGGTGTAAGTACTTGTCATTTCTACCTACAGAGGAGTTGCTGGAAGTCGTGGAGTTATATTTTATTTCAAAGATAATAATCTATGCTTGAAAAAAGAGCAGGAAGCACAGATTTAGGATCAATGCTCTAAGCACAGGCAGCTCAACTCATCAGTATGATTTCACATTCCTTATCTTGAAGCAGACATGGGACACAGTATGACTCTTCAAGCCACTGGGCTGTTAAATTAAGTGTTTCTACAGCCTTTCAGTTTTTCATCTCCACACATGAGAAACAACTGAAAATTTACAACAGTAATTTTATTGTTTCAGTGACTTATAAGCTAACTAACCTGAATGCAGCAGGAACAACAAATCAACCACCTTTGCAAATGCATCTGCGATGTTATAAAACTAGCTTTAAAAATGTCACTGTCACCACTTTATTTTTAAAATGTGTTGTTAGCCTGGAGGCTCAGAAAAGATAGAGAAATATAACTGAGTGTTCAAATACATACTTCTCTTTCACAGCCTTAGCATTCTTTTCATTTACCACCCCTATGGGTTTGGACAGATCCCTAAAGACTGCAGGATTATTCAGGTCCAGTTCTTCTGAAGTATAATCTCGTAAAATCCACGGGAACTAAAAAAAAAAAAAAAAAGAGTAAAAGATCAAATTGAGAACAAAAATCCACCTTTCAAAGCAGAAAAAATACATACCTTCAGCAAAAATTTAAAAATTGTTTTAATTACCACAGGATATTGAGCAAGGTCATTGTAAGTTCGTCCTGCCATTGTGTTCAGCTGAATAAGGTAGTCAAAGTTGGATATTTCTCTATTCACCCATTTCTGAAGGACAAAAAAAGATGCAATGGAAGTCACTATATCAAAGATACCACTATTGCAAATTACATGTCTTGCCAGTATTTATCTGCCAGAGGACAGTACTGGCACAAGACTATAAGAATGGTATGAAAGTCCAAATTTAATTTCTCCTAATAAAGTTTATTTTCCCTTTGATTCAGTGACTGTGCTACCTATATTTCATTGAAATCATGTATCTGATGACAGTACTGTTTTAAATACAGGGCAGCAGACAACTAGCAGCCTCAGAATAAAAAAGAAAAAACAGAAGTGAAAGAAACAAAAAGAAGGCAGGTAAACAGGTACTGAGCAAAAGGGGAACAGAACTTTGAAATTCATTAGAGTTCTAAGGTCAAAACTTATTTATAAATTGTTCTCCCATTGGTTAATGGTACAGGAATTTTTAAACTAACATTGCCCTTGAGCCTTTGCTCCACTATTATATTTTAAACCAAAGAACAGACAGAGTTCAGAAGGGCTCAATATCTGTCTGTAGTGTGATGGAGACATTTCATTACAGACAACGTTTTCTCTACTTAAATATACAACATGATAGCTTTTATCATTAGGGAAACAAAGAAAAAACAAAATATTTCCAATATTTTAAAAGTCACTTGTAAAGCTTCCTCCCTCAGAGAAAACAATAATTTTGGCATAAAGAGATGGAAGATAAAAATACATTTACTACATTTAAAAAATGTATCCATGTTTAGGGTAATACAGACATTTTGACATTTTCCTTTTACATCAATATTATTAATGGCCTTAATACCATATTTCCTGCTTAATCTTCACATGGGTTTTGTTGAAAGCCCCATCATGAAAAGGTAGCAGGGAAAGTTATTTGCACATGTAGTGAAAGAAGTTCCAAAACGTGCAGTCAAGATCATGGACTAAAAACAGAAGCAAGTCTGCTACATGTTTTCCATTCTTGTTGGAACACTTGTCATAATCAAATCTACAGAGCCTGGCTCTATCTATTCACCTCACTGACTGTAAACGCAAAACACAGCAATTCTAAAAATATGCATGTGAAAGTTCAGGGACCAGACTGAGTGTACAGCAGTTGGCAGTTGCCATCTAAACACTAGGGGGAAAAAAAAAAAAAGTAAAATCAGTAGTCCTGGACCTTCCAGGACTCCTTCAAGAAGCAGACGAATGCTCTAGACCATTTATGCTGAAGTCTTGTACCTGCATCAAACCTGAAGCTTTAAAAAGTTCCTGCAGAGATCTGGTCCCAGAAATATTTGGAGAACGCAGTGACAATATTCGACTATATACTTTGTTTCGCACCTGTTAAAAAACAGCATTATTAAAAAAATTTATTCTGGAGATTGAAGCTGACAAGTAAACAACTTCTCTGCTAATTAAAATGTGAAATGGAACACAGTTACACTTTTAAACACTTCTATCTCTTGCTGCATAAAACGTTTGGATATGGATGGACCTGACCATCCTTCAGTTACAAGATATAAAGGCAACATATGTTACGAAGTTTTTGTTGGGTTTTTTTGTTGTTGGTTTGGTTGGGGTTTTTTTTTTGTGTAGATGCTACACAAAAAAGATCATTATTGCTACAGAAGTCTTCTAGGAAATACTGCTGTTGTTCAAATAAAATTACACCAATGTATTCCCTGCAAAACTATTGCAAAGATTTATTTACTTAAAAAAAAAATTTATAGGAGCTATTCATAAACTGACCTACTAGTATGTAAATCACCCTAAGTTCTGATATTTATCTTAGTCCCACATACAAAGGATCACTTACATTACCCAGGGGAAAAAAAGTTCACTAATCCCAAATCATGGAACATAGAAATATTAATGATTTCCAACGTTGTGGTAAAACAGACAGTCTCCTTTGCTTTGTAATTAATTTGCTCAGAATATTTTAAAAGATGTGTGGGCTTCAAGATATTTATGTTACTACTGATGTAATTTTAGTTGAATAATTCTTCTGTATCGTAACAGAGAGAGCGAGTGAGCGAGACAGGAAAAAGAAGAATCTTGCTTTATCTATCTCTTCACAATTAATCAGTTTCTAGATGCCAGACTGAGGTTTTCAGACTGCAGTCTAGTTTCCCATAAGAGCTATATCTAGCAAACCTTTTGCTACTAGTGTTACAGCATTAAGACAGACACCAGACTCAAATTAGAGATGACCAGTGAACTTAAACTTGACACTTGTGCTAATTATATAAATGAAGAAAATTTGAGAAACCCATACCTCCTTATTGAAGTTGAGGAAATAGTTGGTTTGATCTGTAAGGAAGATCTCCAAAGCTGACCTCCTGAGGTTGTACCGACGCAAATGTATCTCTCGAATTTGAGAAAGGTGCCATTTGAAATCAAAACCTACCCCTAGGAAGAGCACTTTGATTATTGACTTGGAACATATTAAAACTTTTCATATAGACATAATGCAGTATCATTTCCAATCACCCCAGAGTTATCCCTAGAAAAGGAAAATTTTATATGTGGCTTGATTAACCATTTTGCTAGAAAAATATTATTAACCTCAGCTATTATTCTGCTGAAAGAAAGAGGCAGCAGGAAATATCTGATAGAGTGTAGAATTTGTCTTTGCTTTCTGATCAAAGACACATTATAAATGTATTCTGTTGACAAAAAATATGAACCAAACCCCTTTAATTTCTTAAACAGGCTCAAATAGAAGCTTTTATGTTTAGAATTCCCAAAAGGCCAACTTCTTGATATACTGTTTTTGAAAATTTTAACATTATTGGTCAAACATTTCAGTTCACTGTTTTCATACTCAACTGTGTGTATTCTATTAAAGTTCACTAAATTAATATAGATGATTAATGTTTACATACTACTACTTTTTAATCATTACTTACTACTACTTTTTAATCCATGTATGAGTGAAATGTTATTTGTCAGGGAGAACAGGAAGGTACCATTTAAGTAGCAAATTAGAGGTAGTGACGTTTTTTTAGTCAGCAAACTTAATTCATTTTTTTAAGAAGGTAATTTTTTTAAGAAATACTAAGAATAGTGAATGAATTTAACAGCTCAGCAAGTACAGTTCCAGATTCTTGATTCTGAAGGGATCAGCCAGCCACTGACCACCAAGTACAATATTAATTTTAAGTACAAATCCACAGCCTGTCTCTTCACAATTAGTTTGATACTCATTCTCAAAAAAAATGAAACTCAACCTACTAAAAACAGAATGCTGAACTGCACTGAAAAGAAAGGAGATACTGATCATGCTCACCTTCCTCTTTTTCAATGCTACCATCAAAGAAATAGATGTGCTGGGTAGTGATCTCCAGCCTGCCAGGTATCACATCAATTACTGTAATGAGTTCACAGTCTTCAGACAGTATTAGCTTTTCTTTCTGACTTTGCTCATCCTTCTCATCCCTACAAAAATACCACTAAGTGTTACAGGGTTGGGTAGATTATACAGTTGCTTAGATACTTGGTAAGAGTACAGTTCAGAAAATAATCAACATTTGACTGGTATTAAAAGTACAACATAAATGATTATATGAAGCTACTTCCATCAGCAGTCTTGGATGTCTCACTAGACTACGAAACATCATTTCATAGCATCACTCTTCAGGCTTGATATTTCAGTCTCAGGCACAATGGACTTGACCTCCCTTGAAGTATGAAAACATGAGGCTGCATTTCCCTTTCTTAATTAATTGCTACGTGCTTAAATTCTCTGGCTCAGAGCAGAGCTAAGTCCTGGTTTACGTGACTGAAGTTATCTTCATAAGTATTTGAAGTAATGGTTGCTCAGAAGTCTATAGATATGACACATTGCAAGCAAGCATTTAATAACCTTTAAGGTATAAGAAAATGCATCGGTATCAGTACTGGACTTCAACAGCATAGACATACATAGATGCATGCACATAATCACATGTCCAGTTACTGGAGTGAAGCATTTCCTAGCTCCCCCTGCCTGCCCCCTCCTTTTTTTTTTTTTTTTTTTTTTTTTTTAAGTCACACAAGTGACATGAAGGAAGCACAGCAGGCCTTCTCCCTGGAATGCTCTTAAACACAGGGGACTCTCTGGCACATTAATGCCAACCAAGCAAACATCCATGCTATGCAGCTGATGGTATAAGGAATGGCCCTGGCATCTGTGGATAAGAGCCAGTTCCAGTCTGGTCTATGCCCTTATAGGGCAGACCGCCTCTTGAGAATTATAGCCACTGTACATAGTAAAAAAGCCTCAACAATTCTGTAGCTTCAGTTTCAGACCAACTGTCAGCAGTGAATTACTAACAGATCCTCACAAACTGCTCCACCTTTTTTTCCCTAGGGCTCTTTACGTCTCATTGTTGACAATGATAAATCCAACAGCAACTTTTCTGCTGTTCAAAACTACTACAAAGCCCTGGATTGGATTGTTAAGGCCAGACAAAGAAAGAGGGAAGCTTTGTATGCTAATCAACTCCCGAAGTTGTTTCTCACTCCTTATCCCTAGCACAGAAACAAATTTCAACTGTTCTATTCTGCTGTACTTACAAATTGGAACTGGCTGCTGTGTCTTCTTCTGGTAGTTCAAGAACATCATCTTCCAAGTCACTCACCTTCACCTGCTTCACCACCTCCAGAAGCAAAGACTCACTAGAGGGCTGTGCCTGGTGCACCCCTATCATAAACAAACATTTCAGTTCAGAAAATTTTTTGCTACAAGACTTTTGGAAGCCTAAACTACTGAGTGTATCTTCTACTGTTGAATATTGGTTTTAACCGAGTAAGAAGCAACCAGACTTCTTAAATACTTCTGGGGGCAAGCAGAACACTAAAAACACTCCCTGAACTACAATGAAATATATATCAAGTCCTAACAGTATAAAGGGAAGACATAAACACATTAGAAAATTTTAAACTGAATTCTGATGTGGACATTTCCAATAAAATATTTTGCAGTGTTCTGCCAGACAATGTTAAAGCATGCAGATTTCATGGAAATACAGTGCATTTGTTTTTTGCTTACTTGGGTTTACAAGAGTGTTATTTTCTTTGTTTGAGTGTCTTGATACCCAGTACGCCTCACTTAAAGAACAGTTTACACCACGAATTCAGCTGTTTGGCACACTTCTGAAACAAAGCGCTTCGTATCTACACATTTTAATCATAAGCTCTAAAAGGTTTTAAACAAATACTGCCTGCTTACTCTATCTCATTGTTTCCTTTTCTTGAAAAAATAATCTTATGCAAGAAAGGTATGTGATGGCTTATTTTAAAACAAAGGAGTTAATTAACTTTTTTTTTTTTGGCAACAAAAAATACACATTTCAATGAACAAGGTGAAATGAATTCTACTCAGTAGGAAGACGCTGTTTCAGGTCAAAGCACCACTCTTATGTTACACAGTTTACTATAGAGGAAATAAAGGGGAAAAAAAAAAATCAAGACTTAAGTATCTACCATACACTAATTCTTAAATACAAAGAGTGAAGTGTGTATGTATCTTCAGTAAAGACTGAAAAATCACAAGTGAAATAGCAAATACAATACAACTTTACCTAAATTATCTCTCAGGTCACTAGCATCCTGATGAGAGTTGAAGTTGTAATTCTGCACTAGTTTTAGTCTCATACGTGAAAAATTTTCCACATTTGAAAGTTTCCAGTGAATAGGATGCTGTTCCCTAGGAAAACAAGAATATTCATAAAAACAGTTAAAAAAAAGTAAAGACCTATATGAATGAACTGATTACAAAAGAGTACATATTTAGAGAAATACGGGTCATCCAACTACACACTGTAAAACATAAAAGCAATAAACTGCATTTTAATTTTATATTTCATATTGCAGCTCTGATCATCCTAAAGCACTTTGTAAACAGTATTTATTTTCTGCTGAAATATTTAAAATCTTTATCTAGAACTTCCCCAAAAGCTGAGACAGGCAAAATGTATTCTTTTAAATTGAAATTAGCTTCACGCGTAAAAACTCAAAGTCTTTATTAACAAGGCTATTCTCTCTTTTCCAACAGAACCACTGATCCATAGGATCTCTCAAAAAAGTTTTTGCAACTGCTTCACTGATAACTAATTTTTATTTGTCACTTGGCAAGGAAATCTAGTATCCAGGTAACCAGCTCAGCATTACAGGTCAAACTTTGCGTTTTGATAATTAAATGCAGAAAACGTTATAAGAGATGCATTCATTATTAACTTCACATCTCAAGAATGGTTATCAGAGTCAATTTGACAAGGTTCTAACCATGTGAAACAGTAAGTTAGTTATGTGAGCAAATTCCTTTTAACCATCATACATGGTTTCATTTAAGAACTTGACTCTTACATTTCAGACCAAGGACCACGTTCAGAAAGCAAGTAAAGCTGGGCTGCTCTCCACTGTCTCAGAGTGGCTGTGTGTTGACTATTAAGTTGCTTTAGCATACTGTTGTACCGCAGATTTTCCTGTCGAGCCTTTCTGCTGAATGGTTCCACAAAATGCTCCTGAAAGACCATTAAAAATAAATCTAGCACCAAAATAACTCTGACCTTTGAAAACACAGTTTTGTGGCTTGCAAGAATTCTCATAAATTAAGCAGGAACAAAAAAAAGTTGAGCAGTAAAAAATTCTGAAAATTTAAGTTAATGCTTACGAGAGAAATTTTAAAGAGCTTAGTAATGGAAGATACAGTGCCAAACTTCGACTTAAAGATGTGAAAAAAGCATTATCAATGCTGAATCCATACAAAAGCAATTTTTCAACATCAGAAAAGTGGTCAGAGTATTGGAAATCCTATTATAATAGGTAGGATTTTTCTTTAAATTCTGATATTCTAGGATGTGACTCATTGTATTCTTCCTTTAGCTACTTGAACAAAAAAGACTTACTACAAGGATTCTTATTAAGACGACAAAGGGAAAACAAGAGAAATGTAACTTAGCTATGATATTTGCTGTAATTACCAGTGAATTCTAATGCTTAAACTGAGTCTGGACCTTATACAGAAAGGTCAGTTCCGAAATAATTTTTCCAGACATTAAATAGGAACTGTTCACTGTTTTAAATGTTTGCATTGTACTGAAGTAGGGTTAAAAAACCCCAAACAATAATCACACTGACTCATCTCATAATAGAGAAGATGTTTTGATAATTCAAAACATAAACCAGAGTAAAAGAAGATGCAGCTTATAGCTGAGCATAATTCTAGGTTGCTGTACTATGAGAAAGGCCTACTGTCCTGAAATAACTCTGCTTACAGATAAGACTCTTAAATAGAAAGAACAGAATTAAAAAGCATATCCTACAAGTGTATATAGTCACACTGCCCACAAAATCTTAATCAACCTGCCTGCCTGATCCAACCAACCTACCTACCTGATCCAATCACTTGAACTGGATCATCCTGGAATTCAGTTTCTCCACCTTTTAGAAGGCAACTCCTGAGATAGTTCTTCTAAGGGAAACTTGCACTCACTCAAAACCTTACCTGAAATTTAAGCTTACTTTCTCCTCTCTCACGGTCTCGCTTGTGCATGTTCACCATAAATGCTTCATAACAATCTTTCCAATAAAGTGCCATCTGCTCGTGATCATGTCTGAATGAATTCTCTTCATATTGCTTCATATTTGGAATAATCTGGTTCCACCAAAACAAAACAAAAAGCACAATGTGATTTCTGAATGAGTTCCTCCACTTTCACGGCTAAAAAGAGGGGCAAAATGATACAAAAAGAATCTACTACTTACATATTTGTCAATATAAACTTGCCACTCATCAGAGCTACAGTATTCTTGAAAGTCCTCAAAGAAAGATGGGCTGCCATTGGTAGGAGGCAACGAAGGGAGATGCAGGTTCATGAAGAGAAGTTTATAAATCTTGGATACCAGTGTCCGAACGAGGGGAATCAAAAATGAGTAAGTTTCTGTCTTCTCTTCAATTGATCTACTCAAGATGCCTTCCAGCTTTCCCAAGAGGTAGCATGCTTCAGGCTGGCTCTCAATTACTTTGGTCTGAAGGAGGGTGTTTAGTTTGGCTGCTGCCATAGCACAGACCTACACAGACAAACAACAAAAAATGAATGCAATCCTCAAAATAGTAATTTTGAGCACCTTTTTAGCACAGGAGTATGTACATATTCTGGCTGCATCCCAGGTAGCCTGAAGGCACACATGCATCAAATATGGGTACTGATCACTTATTCATCCAGTGATGACCAAACCTGAGTCAGCTGCAACCCCAAAGTCACACAGCTGCATTAAGACAATCACATACCTAAACTAACAATCCTGGCTTTACTGAAGGGCTTATATTCCAGGCAGAGTTCTGCTAACTTTGTTCCAAATGCTGATTTGGCAGAACAGTCCAGGCTCATGTGCACTTAATGTATGTAAACCCAAAACCTCTAATAAATGTATTTTATGGTAGAAACAAAAAGTCACAATCAGAATCACTATCTTACTGCCACTAGTGCCTACATAGTCTCATCATCAAACAGCTTACCCTCTGCCTCTTTCTCATGCTCAGGAGGTGCGTATTGACAGGACTGTAGAGTAAATTTGCAAATGGTAAGAACCAATAAAACATCTTCCCTATGGAAGGATGAAGGACTCCCATCAGTCTGCTCACTGGTACCAGCAGCTCCCCCATAAACCACAACAATTACATCAAACATGCACTTAAAACACAGTACCACTTGCAGGAATTTGCAACAAACCTGTAAGTTATCTTGTGCAATGAATCCAAGGAGCAACTGGACTTGGACCTGTGAAAGCCTGATTGCTTCTAGGCCAGCAGAGTACCAGACTGACAGGCTATCCATGAGAGTCACTAGTTCTTCCAAGAGCTATTGTAAGAACAGAAGATTTGCATGAAATAAAATTAACAAGAGCTACTCCACTTGGAGACACAATAATTTAAAAAAGCTGAAGAGGCTGTGTTCACACTTCTAACTTACCCAAACCCAAAAAATTATCCCAGAACACTGCAGTTAAACCAGTAATTTGAATTCCTGACTACAAAAATCTACCTAGCCACGTACGTTAACTCAAGTATCTCCCCTGAATAAAGCCAAAATCAGCATATAGTATATATACTTATGTTTTTCTTATAATTTAACTCCAGTAAATGCCATTTCCTTAGAAAAGTTAAGAGACTCCATGAGCAGGATTACTACAATTGAAAAGACACTATTATTGATAGCACAGATACCATACCAACTTGCAATTTCTGGGCTCAGTATATATAGGATTTTATTACATTCTTTTGCTTTGTATTTTAAATTCTTTGAGTGTAATGCTAGTATAATTTACCAGCAATAGCAATATGCACAGTGCTCTGAGAAGGAAAACAAGGCTTCTTTCATGACTATCTGATTTAGTGAAATGCTTGAAACTTCATAACAACTATTGATGTCTTTTAAAAAAACAAAACAAAATAGTAGGCACTCCTTTCTGTCAGTATTTCGATACTAGAAGTGATATAAACCTTGTGAAAGGTAGGTATTCACAGGGCAAATGGCACATTTCACTATCCAGAAATGTTTGCTTAAAACTAATATACCTTGATACATTCCCTAATAAATTACTCAAATGTAAAATCATTCTTTTGTTAAGCCCCAGAACCACATGAATGCTTCTGTGGCAGACTGAAAGCTGTCCTGCTTAGAATATTACAGTGCTTTAAATTCTCCTCAGGTACAGTGGAAGATAATTTATCAAAGTACTGTTATTTTCAATTCAGAGTTGGCAATAAGCACAAGTCTCATTGCTCCAAAGTTCAGATCTCATTTCTAATTAGATTTCACAAAGCTAGATCACAAGAGAAGGCAAAGCTTTTACCAAGAGGAGACTTTTTAAAAACAAAAAAATTAAAGCTTTAAGATGAAGCTATGTTTACTTATAAGCAGGCATTTTGGAGAACAGCTTAGGAATTAGTGTTGACACCTCTTAACATTACATTTTTTTTTAATTAAAAAAAGTAGCCTTAAAAAAATTGATTTTTTTAAGGATCTATCGTGATATAACGATGGTTTCCATATAATATCTCTGCCCTTTAGTCTTGAAAAATGGAAAAGCAATGACAACTCAGACAGTGAAGGAAGCAAGAACACTGCCAGAAAGTACATAAATGTTGAGGCAAATTATGGGTGTCTACAAGATATACGTCAAGAAGGCAGGAGAAACAGCCAGAGGACAGAAAGCTTCTTTACTTTACTACTTAATTGTGTTTGCTAGTCATTTTCTTCCTCAGGCCTCATGTTTCTGATGCTGATATATAAAATTGAGCTATTTGCATATATATGCACAAAATCATGTTGAAACTCCAATATGGGTCAAAGCCCAGAAGTGACATTTCGCAGCTTGCAACTGAGAGCGGAGTTTTGGCTGGTCTTTTATTCAGGACACACACAATGAGTCATACATGCTGATAAACAGTGCAAAATCTGCGCAGGCTACAACTGACCTTGTTTCATGAGCTCCTTCATTTTCTAAATATTTCTCCAGTCTGAAGAGACCTGGATTTTCAATAAAGGGTATCACTTACAGGTCTATTTAATTTGCAAAATTAACTATAGTCCTCGTAGTAAGAATTCACACTGTTTTTACTCATTAAGGCGCAATATAATCCATTCCACTATGAACCCTTACTCTGTAATATCTATAGTTTAAAAACATATGCCTAGAAGGGATGACAGTATCCAAGTGGACAACTTTTTCATTACTATTTCAGCCTATATACAGTACTTCCATTACGCAGTTACTGTACCTTTTCTGTCCATAAATTTGAATTAACTAGTCCTTCCGCCTGCAGGAAATCTTGTACAATTAGCAAGAGCTTGAAGGCATTTTCAGCATGTGTAGGGAGAGCTTTTGAATCTCTGTTATCAGTGACTGACCATTCTAACATCTTCTCCAGCAAGCTGCACAGAAAACAAAATCCCAAAGTAATTATTACATGTTCTAAGTCTAACTGGCTTTAAAAAAATCCAATTAAGTATTTAATTGAATCTCTTAGTCTGCAGTGACATAACTGCCATCTTCTCAATAAGCCAATGAGGCAAAAGAGATTTTGAGAAGCTCATGAAACCAGCAATACAGTTTCAAAACTTTATGGCCACATGACACTACTAACTAGGTAGCAGAATATACTTCTGACAGTATAAGAGGACAGAGCAAAGAAAAGTACGTCTTGTTGGGAAACACCCGCCCCTTCCCAGCTTCACTAATGCCCCTCACTTTTTCTGTTTTTCCTCAAAAGGGATGAAATCCTGTCCTTGAACTGTACACTCACTTGAGTTTTATTTCATCAGAAGGTCGCAGCAACTCATTAGATATCCCCAGTTTGGTCAGTGCAGAAAACACCTGTCCTCGCTCAATCCAAGCAGCATCATCAGATTTTTCAATGCCTTTCCACATTATACACAGTAGGATGTCTGTAAGTAACTGTATGAGTTCATTTTCTCCCCCCTACAAAAGAAGAGAAATGTTTACAGCCCTTCTAGTCTAGAAACCCTTCAAAACATTTCTTGTTCATCACAGTCCCTATGCTTGCATATTTCAGCTTTTTGGAAAACTCTGCAGTCTAAAGTCCAATTGCTAAATACATGAAAACACAAATATAAAGAGACTGAGGCTTGCTTGTATTGTTGTAATACATACTGACTCGACTTCTACATCATTATTTCAACCTGACCTTTAGCTACCCTTGATTTTTTCACAGAAAGTCTGCTCCATGCCTCCTCTGGAAGATAAAGGATGTTGAAATATAGGAGTTTGTAGTTTTTTCTTTGTTTATGGTTTGCCTTTTTTTTTTTTTTAATCAACGCGATTCCAACTAGACAACCAAAAGAGAAGACACATTACAAAAAGAAGTACCCCTACTCACTATAAAAGAGCTATATCGTTTGGAGCTTTTCTGTTGGAAGATGGGGGGGGGGAGGACAGGACAATAATTATTCATTAGTGAGATGACTCAAAAAATAAAAAGGAATTGCAGACATTTGGAGAAACTAACCACGTAGGGAGTGAATTACTTACGCCTTGGTCTTCAAATAAAGAAAGATCAGCGGCGAAGCCCACATCATTTGTAACATCCAGCTCTTTGTCAGGCTGCCCAGAGAATGGTTTTGTGTTCTCTATAGGTGATGGTGTGCTGGGCTGGCTATCTGTCATCTGATTCACAGTGTCAGCCAATTCATAAGAGTCAATACTAGACAGATCTAAACTCAAATGTGAAGGATTACTGTGCCACAATTCTTGGTCCTCTGACCTAAAAGACATCTCTGTTGTGGATGCATCTTCCAGTGGCGTAACAGAGAAATGAGTGGGGACATCCAGGGATTTGTTGTCTTCTAAACTCCACTGATCAAACAGACCATTAACAGATGCAAAGCTGCCAGTTTTGTCTCCCTCTGTCTTATCAGGTTGATGTTTCTGAAGCTCTTCAGCAGGAGGCTTTTTTTCCTCTTCCCTTGAGGAATCAGCCCTTTTCTCTTTAAAGCCAATTTGGACCTCTGAGTTTTCTTTCAGAAATAGTCTAATCAAAGTGTCCTGCCAGCCCAGCTGCTGAGAAATCTGTTGTGCTGCATCCAATTGGGAATGCAAAAGGTGCAAAACCTAAGGATAGGAAAAGATATCCCACGCCTACACGTTAATTTTAGCTTGTAACTGCGTTCATTCTAGCTTTTCAATTAGACAATTTACAATCTTACAACTTTTCTGCTTCATTATGGAACCTTGTAAAAGAGCCACAATTGGTTAATCATGAGAAAAATTATTTTGTGGCTTGTTTGCTTATTAGAAATATATATTTGAGAAAAAAAGAAAAAAATGAAAAAAATTCTCAGGAGTAGGGGAGAAAAGAAGCTATCAAAGCCTACTGGTAAGTCCTCACATTTCAGCCACTCTTCTGCAACAATTCCTGGAAAAACCAGTTATCACAACAAATAATCCTATTCAGCCACCAGTCTACAAAATAAGAAAATCTAGAACAGAAAATATGCTTGATTAGGAACTATTAAATAGATAAAATTAAGCAAGCTGCAGTATTAATAGATTACCGGTAGTGTACATTATCATTTCACTTTTTTCACTTTGAGAAACCTTAATAGAGAATATAGTCCCTCACAGCTACATTCAGTACTACTAATTCCAGTGATACAAGCCAGAGCAAGCTCAGTTTAGGAAAAAGTCACTGCTTTTTCCCTAGCTCTTCCCTGCATCCACAACCACTCTTTTGAACCATAATATGTTCTATCAAAATAACATATTAAGAATCTTAACAAACAAATCTTTGACCATGGTCTTAAGCATCCTTTGAGAAAACTCAGTAGTTCAACGAGTCTACTATCTCTAACCTGTAGAAAATACAAGCTATTTGAGAATCATGATAGAGGCTTTGCTTTTTGTTTTGGTTTTAAAAGGACTTGAATACACAAAATTCAACACTAAGTGACAGATGGGCTTCATTTTTAACATAAATCATTGCTAAAGAAAGCAGTAGCAACAAATACTGCCAGTGTCTCAAATAAATAATTAAGATATCACACTGTAGAGCTTATGGGCTTAAAGGACAGTATTCCAGTTTTAAAGACGACAACTAACCTTTCTACAGATAACCACTCTCATGTTTATATCTGATCTATGAGCCAGATGCACTACAGCTATGAGATCTTTATAATTCACAGCAGGATCTGTACAGGAGAAAGAAAAAACAAACACAAACAATATCATGCAAGAGAATGTAACAACTAAACATTAAAAATTGTCTTGAGGTCACCTCTACAACCAGGGGTAGTAAAGGGAACAAACTTCAGGGAACTAAGAAAACATTAGCTGAGACTAATGGGAACTTCAAATAGAACAGCTCTGTAAGGCAACAGCTCTGGTCTTCCTGAACAAAAAACCAAATATGTTTGCCTCTGAGCAGCAGGAGTTTACTAATGGTATACACAACACTTGCCAATTACCTGCATACAGAACTTGGTTAAGAAGGTTTTTAATAAGAGAAACAGTAACTGGCGATTCATTCAAAAGGAGCCCCAGTCCAGAGTATCCCACTTCTCTGAGTCTCATACGGTGTTTACTACGTTCATAAACTTTAGTACATTTCAGCATCTCTTCCACAATCTGCAAGCAAGTACACACAAATGCAAAATAAACACAAGGGAGCATCCAGACCTCTTAAACTTAATTCTGTATGATATAACATGCTGGCCCACTGTTTTTAAAGTTTACTTTGTAAGCTAACTCAAACAACATGGACTTTGTTTTGGTTTTTTTTTTTTTTAAGATCCCAATACTTTACTTCAAGAGAACACTAATTTCATTGTGACTGGCAGTAAACAATAACATCTAACTAACATAGAGAGAAGAAAAAATTAAAACTTGGATGATTAGTACCTTTGCAATTGCATACACTTCTGCAGTCAGATCATTGAAAAATACAAATTTATGTTCAACTGATTAATTTAAGAACATATAATTCAATTCATTACCTTGAACACAAGTTCTCTAAGCCTGTCAGAGTATCTTTGATGCAATAACAGAGCATAAAGAATATCAGCATTCCCTGGTTCAAAAAGCAATAAAAAAAGCTGGTCTGGGGCTGGGCTGGAGTGCAGTAGGCTGAAGAGAACATCCAGAATTCCACAGAGCTACAAAATTAAGACAACTAAATTAATCCACAGTTCATTCAGACTTCATGCTCTGTTTGGGGAAAATTTTCTTGGCTTGTAAATTTTATCCTTTGCTTGTTATAAAATAGACATTTTGTCTGCTCAATATTACTGCATTTAAAATTAGATTTTTTGGATACATTTTTCCTATATATAGAACACCATATCAAACTGTAATTAGAGCTACAAAGCAAGTTCAAGTTCTGTTGATGCCTACAAAATAGAAAACACATCATTACAACTTCTGATCAGTTGAAGTCCAATTCATTTGGTTTCATAAACTAAGAGAACTTTTCTAATGGCAGTATTACACGTTATGTGCTTTCTGCCCTCTTCAGGGGAAAGAAAAAATAAATAACCAGTAAAAATATGGCCACCTGCAGAGCACTTAGTCAAGTTTCTAGTGTGCTTCCATAGCCTGCCTCAGCTACATCTAAACAGAACCACGCATTAAGTAACACTTTGCTTGTGGTCTTTTTTGTTCCCCTCTCTTTTAAGCACACAAGTCACAAAAACAAAACTTGTACAGTTTAAATTATTGATTTATGCCATATTGGATACCTGCTCCTCTTCACTGGTGGCAGCTATGTATCCTACGATGCTCTGTATTTCTTCATGTGTTCCACCTTTGCTCAGGAAATATTTGATCAGTCCATAGAGAGATGTCCGTATTGTTCTCAGGTCATCAGGAGCCAAATCACAGCCTTTACAGCCACTCCTATACACCAACAGACAGGAAAAGCAACCTAAGGAAGTCCTTCATGACTCAGTAATAGCAATTTGATTGTGCTAGTTTTGTAATTTTTTTATCTACACAGATATCATGGCACAAGCTATCAATTTTTACTGAAGTAAGGCAACTGAATAGTAATAAGCAATAGTAGATCTGACTTACAAAGTCTGTAAAAGCCCTGAAATGTACACTTTACTGATCTGGATACAGGTCAGGATTTCAGGTTCCCCCCTCCCACCCTCTAAAAGAAAGAACAAGGTCTCTAGTGAATCTTCCTCAATGACATAACTATATTCATAAGCAGACATATATCACCAAGACTGAAAGCTAAAATTTTAAATTCCTAAAAAAGTTCTACTTCAAATTCTACACAGATATAAAAGAACAAAATAGCTTAAAATGATAAACACCCTCTCTTTTCATAATGGTAATAATCTATGACTTAATTTGCATTGTCAATAACAAGTCCTTCAATTTTGTAATTTTAATGACTTTTCCAAGCATTTCTAGTATCATTGACATAAATTTTATATAATCCTACAATAAAAACTAAAGGAAAAGTAGCAAGTCAAATGGAAAAAAAATTAATGTTATTTTGAAAATGAAATCAACTGCCAAAAGCCAAGCTGCAGTTTTATTTATTAATTTTCTCACTAGGATGATGGGGGGGGGAAGAAAAAAAAAAGAAAAAAACAATAGCCACATACAATAAATGAGGAGGAGTTAGGAGAGGTAAAACTCATACCCATAATAAATCCTGAGTATGTCTAGAAGAAACTGCACACCATATTTCTTTCTGAAGAGTCTTCTGCTGTCTTTGATGATTGTAGAAAGATATTGTATATGCCCTAGAATATAAAGTTTTCTCTTAGAACCTAGGTAAAGATTTATGTCAAGTAAATAGTACTGTGTCTTTGCGCAGTTGCCAAAGTGCAAGTGCTCACCAATTCTGAAGGGGAAGTCCCCACTGTTCCAGATACTGAAGTCAAAAAGTAAGTGTTGATACATCTGTTGCAAAAGCTGCATGTTCTTTTCTACTGAGACTTGTTCTATCAACAACTGTACAGCCATCAGTACATTCACATCCATTAAGTTGCTTGGCACCTTTCAAAATAGCAACAGGTGTTAGCAGTCAAAATACTGAATATCCTAATAAACTTCATTTTTAAAAATCAAATTTTGACATTCTTTTATCTTCTACAGCAATGTCTGCTTCCATTAAAGCAATACAAGAAACACAAAACCAATCTAGTTTGAAGAATCATACAACACAGCATCTATAACAAAAAAAGCAGAACATGAAAAAAAGACAAAACACCAAGTTTCACTTTGCAGATCAAGACCAACTCCTCGCACCTTCTTGTTTTCAGAAACATGAGAAAGAAAAGCATGTACTAAGGAGACCTTTGAAGACCCTCGCATCCTGGCCAAACTAAGAATGTTTCAAAGTAATCAGGACCTCATCCATAACATTCATTACTAAAGGATGTTTCTCAAATTTGCTCACCTTCTGTAACAAGGCTCCTAGGGTGGCAACTCCATGGGAGTGAATGAGATTTTCTTGATTAACATGGTGTCTCTGAATGAAGTGTTTTATCATCAAGATGAAAGTTGCAACAATGTTCTTCTCCAGGCGTGCTTCTGCAAAACAGAACGACAGTAGCAAAAGCCTCATGGTTTATTGTTGGACCACTGCATAAAAGTAGAGGGGAAGAAGTAAAATCGAGTGTTCATATTCCTCACTACTTCCTGAACTTCTCAACTCCTTTTCTGTTTGTTCCCTAGCTGTAGGCTGTCTTTAGATTTTTTCCAGTGCAGAGTCATAGCCATTCCATGCCGCTCCCCAAAGTGACCCCAGCCCTCACTTCAGTTGCTTCATCCATCTGGCTGTAGGTTACAGACAAACTTCTCTTTCAGTTACAATCTTTTACATATGCTGCAGTTATTCTCCCTCTGTAGTTGCAAAATGACGCTTTCTAGCCATGATATGCAAAAAATTGAGACAAAAAAAGATGTATTTTTTTACTTTACTCCACCATTTCATATTTGGGAAAAAAAAAAAAAAAAAGATGTTTTCCCTTGCAAGGTCTGATTTCCCAGTGGTTTCTGTTAAGATCAAAGTTCACAATATTAGCACAGTTTTTAAAAAAATCTATTCTTAAAGCTTCCTTTCAATTTTTTTTTTAATTTTAATACTAAAATCTGACTGTGTGTGGAAGAGGTAGGAGTCTGAGCATTTTTCTAAGAAAACAGAAGTTTTGCGGAAGTTCTGATGCTGCAAAGTCTTCGTGAGTGTTGTGTCAGCCAGCCACAAGTTGTATGAATGCTCCTCCTATTGATATTAGTAGGCTTTGCATCAGACATGATTTCTCAAAATAATCAGAACAAACTTTTCAGAATAGAAATTTAAAAACTGCATACTTTTACACTACTGTAATAGTAAACCATGAATAGAAAAATAATGCTATTAAATACAGCTATATTTGAAATATGTTAGTAAGTTAGTTTTACAGAGTGCTGAACTCCTGGTATTCAGTATCCACATCAGATATCTAGGAACAGAAAGAGCCTTTCAGCTTTACATAGGTACTCCGGAAAAGCCAGCACATAATAAAATGCCTTTCTGTCATTCATAGGAAGACTTTTAAAATCAAGCTTAAAAATTATTTCAGTTTAACTGTACTTTCCTACCTGATGCCTTTGTGGATGACAACACCACCCAGTCTCCCTCTACAGGAGTAACTAGTTCTAGAGGTAGAGTTTCCCCTTCAGACTTCTCAGGCATCTGTCCACCAAGAAAACTGATCTGCTCCAGCAATGGAAACAGCACATTTACTCCACCAATACAGTTGATCATATCCTAAATCAAGAGAAAAAGCAGGAAAAACATCACCATAAATAAAATCCCCTAAACTACGTAACAGAAATTTATTCCAAATACAAGGAGCCTTACGTACTCACAAATTAATGAGAATGTTTCTCATGCCACTTTGAAAGTAGTTTAAAACACTGTGTTTAACAACAGAGCTGCCTGAGTTTTAGAAACTGCAATTACACACATGCCTTGTTTTGAAAGTGCATTTTTACACTTCCTTCCTCCTCCCCCTACATAAACACAGGAAACTGAAGGATACAAATCTTAGAATATTCTGCTAAATATATTTGAAAAACAGGAAAAACATTTTTCTAATTTCTAAGCTACTTGCAGCAAGCGGTAAGAAAAGATTATACACACCTGTGCTTTAATCATATTCCTGCAAGATTTCAACTTCAGGCAGTTAAAAAATAATAAAATTTGATTTTTTTTTTAAAGTAACTTTATACATACCTGAATTCTAAGCCTCTATTTTAAAATTCAAGTGTCCTAATTCCCTCTTTTCCCCCCCCTCCTCACAAGCAGCGATAGCATGAGACTTCAAACAATGCTTCTCGTGGTAAGGTATAACATATTCAAATCACAAGATTTCCAGAAGCAATTCACAATGCCACTTCGAAAATCAGGGTCTCAGCAAGCTAGCCAGAGACACCTATTCAATTGCCCAGCTTAGTCCAATGAAAACTATTGTGTAGTAAAATTTTAACAGCCAAAAAACCCCAACATCCTATAATCCAGCTTATTAACGTGGGATATCACTCTCCCTTCCCAGTCAGAAATGTTGGGAAGAAGTGGAGAAAATCATCCTCTTCTTCTCCATCATTTTCTACTGTTTCAGTTGTTACCTTGCTCCGTGTGTCTTTATGATGCTCACTCTCCAGCCCATGTTTATTAAGGTGAATTTAACAAAATTGAACAATTAAGGAAGCTTTTTAAATCTGCAAAACTTATCTCATGGATGAAGATTTCTGTGCTTGTTGAGCAAAACAAGAGGCACCACAGACCTGCAGTTTTTGGAAACAGAATTTGTCTGAACTACAAGACAGCAGTAACTGTAGCTCCATCTAGGCTGCACCTATCTCCTCATGAGCTCCTGATCAGCTCTTGTGTTTTTTTCCTCATTTTAGTCCTCCTCAAGAGGGTGCTAAACCCTATCATGTTTGTTAAGGAACGATTCTCCTAAAACTTCTACTCACAATCTGCTTTCCCATAAAGCTAGAGATAAAACACTCCTCACCCACCCCTCTTCCCACTACTGGGTGAACAGAACAAATTGCAGTATTTTCTAACTATTCATATCATAGCAAAACTAACTAGCAAGTGTCTGAATTTTCTTAACATTAATCTCCACAAGTCAGCATATGCACCGTATAGCTCCAACAATATTTCCTTATTAATTAGTTAGCTAGTATAGTTGATTGCTCACTGTTCTTAAAAAAAAAAAAAGGCAGCCTGTTTGTGTATGAAATGTTCAAAAAATGTTCGTACATTTTTCCTCAAGACAAAAAAAAGATGTGGTATTCTACTGACAAGTTTTCTACACTCAGACTTCGGATTTTATTTTTTCTCAAAGCTGAGCCCTTAATCAAAGAATCTGCCTATAAAACAGAATTGGATGTATTTTATCTAAATTTAAAAGAAATAAATCCTTATTTATGTCACTGTTTCTGCATCAAACTCTGCCACTGCAAATAACTTTATTTCCTCATGCACAGAGCTAAGTCTTTGATTTTTGATATTAGTATGTGTTAGTGATCAGGGAACAAATAAGCAGACAGGTACACAAAGGTATTTATTAAGCTGGTGTGCATTTCATGGTTTCCTCCTCCTCTCCATGAACTAGCTAGCAGAAGACTTCTTGCTATCTTACACAGAAGACATCTAATGGACATGTAACTTGCCTAAATGGTATTCTGTTTGTGGAGCACCAAGAAAGTCTAAACCACTAATACTAAATCTCCTTGGCAGTGTTGAGTTGACAAAATTGTGAGTTTTAATTCTATAGTATAAGGTCAGATCTGAACTGTCAGTGGCATGAGACTAAGAAATTAACTCATTCACCAGAAGGACATAAGGACCCCATGTGTAGATTAAGAAAACAAAAACCAAAAACCAAAATATAGGACAGTTTTGCTACAATAGAATGTTTGAGCAGAAGACGAGAAACAGGTTTAGGCAGAAAATGTTAAATTTTAAGTTCTAATACTAACATAACAGTAGCGCTGTGGTTACAACCGCTAGCAAAAGTTAAACAAAGATGATATGCATAGCCTGTAAGAATCAGATATCCCAATGTATCCAACAATAAGGAAAAAATATTGGACAATTAGTGTATAGCAGAGACAGAATAAGGTATAAGACTTTAGTGAATATTCAGTGTTTTCTCTGAAGTGAGGCTTTTGGACTGTGAGATCACCTAGTCCTGCCAACCCCAAACCAAAAGTAAATAAAATAACTAGATTAACTTATCTCTTAAAAAAATGCTAGATTCTTGTAATATTTTAACTCCACACCTTGTTTTCTGCTGAAGTTAGTCTGCAATTCAATAATATTTTTTTATATGACTAATACAGCGAAAGTCACAAGTGTTAACCCTACTAATCTTAATCTAATTCAGAGTTTAAGACTGAAAGAAAACCATGACGGAATCCCCTAGAGATGATAAAACGCTTTCAATACACAATATGCACTGAACAGATTATGAAGAGTAGTCAGCTACCACAAAATACCTTAATGCATTATCTATGCCATTAAGACCAGTAGCCCTTGTAAGTTCTCAATAAATGTAATTTAATATTACTCCAGCTACAGCATTAACCCATTAATTCTCATTACAGAAACATCCTGTATCTGCTAAACGTCACTGGCATTATGGTAATAACTTCCGCCACTGCAAAAGTTAGATGAACGTATGCAACCACTGTCATATTTACATCAGGTTCTGCTTCTTCAGTATGCATTTACCTTGATGTCCCAGTTCACTACTTTGTTTCCAGTTAGTCTTCCATGTAAAAGATTTGCAGACAGGTCAAGACAAATTGGGTTTCTGCAGGCCTGTTAAACAAAGGAAGAGGCTACAATATCATTTAGGAAACAAGTTACAGATCCTTGAACACATAAGATTTCTGAATGATGCATAATGTGTTTCAGGAAGTTAGTGCCATCGTGTTGATATTAAAGTATTTAAACAATTTGGAACCCCTGGAACATCACATATGTTATCTTAGATTTGATACTCACAATTGTGCAAGATAGTTCTGCCCTTTTGCCAAACAAGAACAAAACCTACTATCTCTGCACAAGACTACAGTTTAAGAACTGTATAACCACAGTTAATAATAACCACATCATAACCGCCATAATAACCACAGCATAAAGATGGCACGCTCACCTGTTCTACAAAACAGCAATAGCAAAGCAAAAAAAAAAGACCATCTAGAACATATTCTGAAATTACAGCACACTGGGTAATCAAAGAAATTATGTATTGTTTCATACCTTTGGTGTATAATGAAGCAGCACCTTACTGGGGAGATCTGCTACTTCAGCCTCTTGAGACTTCCACGGAGTTAAACAGTTTGGACCTATTAAAAATTATATATATAATTATATATTTATATATATTTAAGAGTCCACTGGATATTAATGTTGACCTTCACAAATTTTATACTACTATACTTTGTTGCAACAACAAATAGGACACTCTGAACCATATCTATTTGAGGCATGCTTTGAAGTAATCTCTATGACTTAAATCATTCATTCCATAGGGTCTGCTTAAAAAGAAATACATTCTTGATAAAAAGCTAAACTATACAAAGAAGGGGTTTTTATACATTCAAACAGCTCTAATATTTGTCTTTACAAATACTTATCATATTTGTCACCAATCTCTCCATCATCAAGCCCAAATGTCCAGAAAATGAGTAATCTTCAAGATAGTTTTGTTTAACAATACAAAACATTACCTTTAAATGGTGGAAGTATTTTTGTGCTGATCTCTAACAACCTCAAGTCATTATGGAACTTAATACCTTAACAGCTTGAATTTTAAGACACAGCTTATCAGAGTATTTTTTTTTTTAAATTACCCTGTAATTATTAATTGATTCTTGTGGAAAAATCCTCAAGCATAAATCACCTTTAAGTGGCCTCTCAAAACAAGGGCAATACTTTAAAGTCTCAACTGTAAACTCACGTGTAGGTAAACAGTAGCAAAAATTAAGAACTTACAAGTGAAAACACTACCTAACATTTTGATTTTGGCAGGTCTGTACATATGATAAATAGATGAGCTTATGCAAACATAACATTTTAAATAAAACTTCGTAAAATACCTATCATTCCATTTTAAGCTTATTTGTTATAAGGCACTCTCATTTAGGTCAGCTCTGCAATTCTTCTGGATTGTAACTTCTTCATTATGTGTCTGTGTAGAGCAAACCTCAGTGGGGTCTTGTCCATAACTCATCCCTTTCATTCCACTAAAACCAGTACATTCACCACTTACCTGCTAAATATAATGCTTTCACCTGAGGAGGTTGCAGTGCTTCATGAAAGATGATAACTGATCCAAGTTGGCCCTCCAAAGATGTTGGACATCCCCATTCACTGTCCTGAGTCCCCGCTGAGATCATCTTAGTGATGAGCTCTGGTTTTCCAAGCATCCCACCCCAACTTCCTGTAGAGAGAATGCCCCCAAGTGATGTCCGATGGGGCATAATAGGGGAGGAAAAAGGTGGATCTGGTATCTGAGATGGAGGAGGAGTTGTTGTTCTTTGACCAGCTGAACCAATGCAGCAAGAAGTAAAAGACTGGAGAGTCACACATGGAAGAAAGAAAACAAAACACATACTGTAAATATAACCTCCTTTTTTCACAGTTTATAAAGTAAATCTGAAGACCATCTCTGGCAAATCGGAACTAAGTAAATTAAACCAAGAGCAGCAAGTTATGGCGTGCCCTGGAAAAGAAGCAATCCAGCACAGTAGGCCAAAAAAAAGAGCATATACTTCCCACAACAGCAGAGAGTGCCCTTTCTCCAATTAAGAGCAATTTGGTCACCTCAATTGTTGTGTGACCTTTGGCAGGAGCAAAGCCAGGAAGGATGGCGCTCCAGATACCCTGGCAAACATTCCTCTTCTGGATTATAATCCAAAACACTAGCCCAGGATATCTGCTACTGTACATTTCTCGTATCCATTATTCCACTCAAATAGATGCTCTCATGGGAAGCTTACCTGCCCTACTTTTAGCTACCTTGATGTTTATAGTGCTTATTCAGAGTTTTAATCCAAAATTTTATCTCACAATGGAATTTACATTTACTCTCATTTTTTAAGTGTTATACTGATTTTACTATGATTGTGTCCAATTTAAGTGTTTGCTCACCATATTTAACAAATATCAAATTAGGACTTACAAAAGAGGGAAGAATGTTCAGTGTTGTAGCCCAGTTTGAACTGGATTTGTTCCACAAAAAGAATGGACAATGCTTACAAAGAAAACTAAACATAACATATACACATTTTGATGGCTAGTGTGGTTTTTTAGGCTAAATGTGCACACATTTGAAATGGTTACTGTCCTGGTTTCAGCTGGGATAGAGTTAATTTTCTTCCTAGTAGCTGGTATAGTGCTGTGTTTTGGATTTAGTATGAGAATAATGTTGATAACACACTGATGGTTTAGTTAAGGACTTTTCAGCTTCCCATGCTCTGCCAGGTGCACAAGAAGCTGGGAGGGGGCACAGCCAGGACAGCTGACCCCAACTGGCCAGAGGGCTATGCCATACCATATGGTCTCATGCTCAGCGTAGAAACCGGGGGAGCTGGCCGGGGGCAGCGATCGCTGCTCGGGGACTGGCTGGGCATCAGTTGGTGGGTGGTGAGCGGTTGCATCCTTGGTTTTTTTCTTGGATTTTGTTCCTTTCTCTCTCTCTCTCACATTGTTTTCCTTTTCATTACAGTTTATTATTATTTCATTTTATTTCAATTATTAAACTGTTCTTATCTCAACCCATGAGTTTTCTTACTTTTGGTCTTCAGATTCTCTCCCCCATCCCACTGGAGGGGGAGGGTGAGCGAGTGGCTGTGTGGTGCTTGGTTGCTGATTGGGGCTAAACTACGACAGTTAGATTAAGTGCGTGTGAACTGCTTATCCAGCCAACAAAGCAGGTATAATATTACCAATTAAGGGAACATACAGAAAATACAAGTAAAAAAAATTACTGCTGAAAACAACAGGGAATATTCCTCATTTGAGTACTGTCACACCAATCCTACTGGCAGAGGTGTGATTTATTATGATTTACTCATCATAAATTATGTCAGTATGTTCAGGTAATTATGTTGGGGAAAACCCCACAATCTAACCAAGGTAATCTGTGTTTTGTTTTTAAACTGAGATGACTAAACAAGCACCAATTAATGGTTAGTTATACTCCAAATTGATACTCTGGACACTGTCCAAAGTTGAACAGAAGCTTATTAGCAATAGGGTAAGCTATCTTAAACTCTTACACAATTTCCAAATTAAAAAAGCCAACTATGTTCTCATTGTTCTATGAGAGCTCATCAGGACAGCAGTATGACTCAGAAGGTGAACTTACTTCATTCATGGCAGGGAATCGAAGTGGGGCAGAGACCTTCTGCTGTCCATTGACGTAGATGTACACAAGGCTCTGACCAAAGGGCCTCTTTCCAGGCATGTGAACAATAGTTATGTTGTGCTGGTTAAGCAATATAAAATAATTAAGTCATTATTAAAAAGCAGTGAAATTACTGTATGGAAGTATTTAACTTAATCTCTACTAATCTGGTGAGGAAATCACTTAAGAAAATAAATCCAAAGCATCAACAAGAAGTTAAGACCAACTATCAGCTGCTTCCGTTTTAAAGTAGTTTACATGTAGACAGGTTTTCGAAGGGAAAGAGATACAGCTCTTTCACGATAATGCACATCAGTCCTTAAGTATAAGAATAGAAAAGGGCAAGGCAGAACACAGTAGCACATTTTATTCATTCACATAGCACCACAGCCACCTATGCTTGTTACAATTTAATATTTTAAAAAAATCTGCATGTTTAAAAAAAAAAATCACTAAGCACAATGCTGTAACCAGCTTATCAATAACAAATACCTAATAACATAGGCATAATTTAGCTCAATAAACCACTAATCTACATGGAAATTGCTTGCATTATTTGAGATTAGATCTGTTCTTATGCAATGAATTATTTAAATATGATAAAATAGACAATTTGTAAAACAACCAAAAAAATTAACTTTGACTTCCGAGCTTACTATCCTAAACAAAGTGTTTTCAGTATCAAATCTTACCCAGAGAGAGTCAAAAAAACAATGGTCAGGCAGCATCACTGTTGCATATTCCCTCTTCGTGCAAACTGCAACCACCAATACCCCAGAGTACGTAATAAATGCTTCAAACCCCATACCACTTCCTGTAAAAAAGCTACAGAAAAAGACAACAAAACACACAATCAAGGACTGAGTTCTTCAAAACTATTGGAAATCACCTAACAGTACACTTAAGGAGAGAACCCACTTAAGCTGTTTGTTGCTGGTCCCATATTTATTATTTGACTAGCTATTACTCTTGTTCCAAAAAAAAAAAACCCAAACAAAACGCACACAAAACCAAAATGCAAAATGAAGAACTGCCTCAAGGAAGGGAGTCCAAGGCACAGGACACACAGGCCAAAAGGTGATCCAGAAAGAATTATAGAATCATTTAGGTTGGAATGGAAAGGACCTCTAAGATCAAGTCCAACTGTTAACCTAGTACTGCCAAGTCCACCACTAAAACATGTCCCTAAGCACCACATCTACACGGCTTTTAAAGACTTCCAGGGATGGTTGACTCAACCACTTTCCTGGGCAGCCTGTTCCAATGCTGGACAACCCTTTCAGTGAAGAAATTTTTACTAATATCCAATCTAAACCTCCCTTGGTGCAACTTGAGACCATTTCCTCTTGTCCTATTGCTTGTTACTTGGGAGAAGAGACCGACCCCCACCTCGCTACAACCTCCTTTCAGGTAGTTGTAGAGAGCAATAAGGTCTCCCCTCAGCCTCCGCTTCTCCAGACTAGACAATCCCAGTTCCCTCAGCCGCTCCTCATGAGACTTGTGCTCTAGACCCTTCACCAGCTTTGTTGCCCTTCTTTGGACACGCTCCAGCACCTCAATGTCTTTCTTCTAGTGAGGGGCCCAAAACTGAACATAGCATTCGAGGTGCGGCCTCACCAGTGCCGAGTACAGGGGGACAATCACTTCCCTAGTCCTGCTGGCCACGCTATTTTTGATACAAGCCAGGATGCTATTGGCCTTCTTGGCCACCTGGGCACACTGCTGGCTCATACTCAGCCAGCCAACATCCCCAGGTCCTTTTCCACCAGGCAGCTTTCCAGCCACTCTTCCCCAGGCTTGTAGCCTTGCATGGGGTTGTTGTGACCCAAGTGCAGGACCTGACACTTAGCCTTGTTGAACCTCATACAGTTGGCCTTGGCCCATCGATTCAGCCTGTCCAGATCCTTCTGTAGAGCCCTCCTACCCAAGCTCCCAAAGCAGCCTGTAGCCATCCATGTTTTACATGAAAACATAACCTCTGTCCCAACAAGTAATGCTTCAGTTCGACCCACACAGCTTAAGCTGGTTCTGTTACAAAGTCCTGCCCGCTATAGTCTCTAGAAGCTACAATATTGTAATAAAGAGACTGGCCTGCAACTTGTGCTTTTCTACCAATTAAATTGTGTCCATCAGCGCCTGGTAAAGCTACCAATATTGCATGCAGATTTGTGACATTACTGTTACAGTTAGTAGATGTGTTTTCTCCATTGCCCTTGTTTCACATCGTAGCGTTGTATACAGAGATTTAATTTATTTTAAAGACCAAAATGACACATGGAATAACTCTTTCAGAAAATGCAGAAAGTTTGATCTTTAATTTTATAGACAAATCTGCATTAAAACTGCTTGATGAGACAATGTGTCATCCATGATTTTTTTTACTCGTGATTATCTATCAGCAAGAACCTTACCTTAGTACAAAATGTAAATGTAGTCATTGTTATATATCTTATTTCATTCATATAATGAAGAAAATCAGCTACCTATAAATAAGCCCTGCCCACACAGGTTTGCCTTGAGAAACCGTTCATTTTTTAAGCACTTCAATACAAAAAACTATATATAAATTGTGAACTGCTATCAAAACCTGCTACACACCCTTAGGCACCATTATTCCAAGAGGATGCATTAACTACTGTACTATCAAGTATCTGCATCTATCAATTTAAAATACAAATACACATACAGAGAGCATGACTATTATAGACTATCTCTATAGATGTAAGCTGTCTTACAATTAAACACTGTAAAACATAGCAGCTAGATCAATTTTTAATGGTCTTAATTCAGTTGTGTGCTTAACATTCAAGCTGAAACTGGAATTTTAAACATTTCCTCTTTTTTATATTAATTTCAGTACACTACTGTCTTAGCTTCTGAAAAC
Source organism: Mycteria americana (assembly GCF_035582795.1). Taxonomy (NCBI): domain Eukaryota; kingdom Metazoa; phylum Chordata; class Aves; order Ciconiiformes; family Ciconiidae; genus Mycteria; species Mycteria americana. The sequence goes on from NC_134373.1 coordinate 16,127,452, forward strand.
CAGAAAAATGTCTTCAAAATTGTACATAAAATGATAGAAAAACTGTCAGTTATTGGTATAATAGCATCACATTGAAATCCAATTGCAGCTTTTTCACCTTGTAGCACAATTCCTCCCCTGTTTTCTAGAACTACAGTCTACTTAAGATCTTTAGTGGGACACACTGACAAATACTGGAAACAGTGTTGTGGCAGTTCATCAGGTGGCACCCTTCATCAGGGCTGTGCTATACAAATACACAAGGCAGCCACAAAAATCCAAGGGGTCTCCACCTGCCACCATGGTTATTAATAAAGAGAAGTAACACTCTAAGACAGAGGAGTTTGGAAAATACTAATTCTGTTACTACTAGAATTGCATTCTTCAACATTTCCCCTGAAACTGCAGTGCAGTAAAATGGACTGAAGGGAGCAAGAGATTCTTCAACTAGCATTCCCCCATTCTGCATTTTGTTTGCTGCTGAATGTTAATACTCAGAAAGTTAAATTATACCAAGAACCATCCATGTCAATATCTACTATTTAAGCAAACGAATGTGTCCTTTTCTTTATGCTTTCACATAGAAAACAGATTTCTTTACCTTTGCAGGAAACAGTAGGAAGGCTGCTCTGTTTTGGGGTGGGGTTTTTTTGGTTTTTGGTGGTGGTGGTGGTGGTGGTGGTTTTTTTAGTGTTGTTTTGTTTGTTTAAGCTATGAACCTTAACACAATTGGGAGTTATGGATATTGAAACTGTAGACAAGAAAGCATTATAACTGAGAAACTACATGCTTATTTCTGTAACACAGCCTGGCTCTGGTGACAGATGAAACTGCTCCCTTCCACAAAACTAAGCACTATATATATTGCATTCTATGAAGATAAGTAGAAGTACCATATGTCATAGGGTACCATATGCCACAGGGAACAGATGACCTAGATTTGTGCTGTTGAAGTAGTTATAGTAACTATACCTGTAGAGTTGCTTCCTCTTGCCACTTTTGCTAGTTGTACTAGTATCCACCCGGTCCTGGTCAAGGCAGAGCCAAGCGTTGAAAGAAAATGCAGAGCCTGGCCACTTATGAATTGATGGAACAGCAATTCCGGCCATGCTGTGGTACAAGTTGAAATACTGCAAGGCACTAGCCATGCCCTGCTTCCGGGCCATTGCTAGAATGGCTCGCATCACTGGAACAACATAAGGGTGAGCTTGTTTTGGTTCCTTAGTCCTCAGGAGCCGTATTAGTTGAAGCAGTTCTTCTGAGCCCATTGACTGGCTCCCCAAAGAGCCCAGAAGGGCAATCAGGTTCTCTGCACAAGTACAATGGAGTGCGGAGTGGGAATTTAGTGTCGCAATGATACGGATGACCATGTTCGCATTGACACATGTGGCACGACTCTGTCTGTTAATACAGCAGATCCGCCTCAACCAATTTGAGATGAAAATCTGCAGGTCATGTGATTCTAGTTCTGGAAGCCACTGGATAAGCAGCAATAAGGGCTGGACATTACTAATGCCTAGTATCCCAACAGCCATGTGGTCACCTTCAACAGCCTGAAAAACAGCAGAGAACTCAGACGTGAAATACAATAAAATAGGGTTAGAAGTACTGTTGAAAAGATGTAAGCATTTTAGCATTCAAAGCAAGCACATCTCACCATATTCATGAGTTCTTCCAGCAATTCCCGTGAGGGTTGACCCAGTGATTTTAGTACCTCATATAAGTGTGCATAACCAATCCTCTCCTTGAAGACCTCCTGAGGATAAAAATCCCAGTCTCACTTACAAATATAATGGACAAAAATTGCCCGCCTACTGCAGCAGGTTCTAATTTAACACAATATTAAGACACAAAATAATTAGAATGCAAGAATAATGTTTTACTGGCTAGAAATTTCTTTTTGATAATATGTCTATTGTGCTATCTCTCGCATGCTACAGATGAGAAGGATCCCACTGCAGCATGCAGCTAAACAAATAAAAGATAAAGTTATATTTTAATAGTTACCTATACAAGACTATAATTGCTTTGGTATAATAAAAATGTTACATCTATCACAAAATATTAATAACTTCATTTTTTAATGCAAACTATAGCATGAAATGAAGTGATTACATTGAGAATTAGAAGTATTCACATATTAATTTCTGAATGAAAGATTTTCCTAGACCAGCTTGATTAAAAACCACCCATCCTAAACACTTCAAAAATTAGAAAAGTGTTCCAAGAAAGTTTTTCTGAAACTTAATTGATTTTACATGAAGGAAAAAAAAAAAAAGCAGCAAAATCCAAACTGTAGCATCCATTTATGGTTTAGTTAGTAAACAGCCAACAAATCATACAGAATGGATACTCTTCTCCCAGCTGTATTCTGCACTGAAATTAAGACTTTTTTTTTTTTTTTAAAGGATTAATCTGTCAGCAGCAGTGAGATGATTGCTTGAGTAAATACAGAAAGAAAAAATACATACGTTGCAGTGGAAGTACAATTGAAAAATTTGCAGACCCTTTGTGAATCACAGCCAGTCCCCACCTCCAACATACAACTCTTCCGAGGCTTTCCAGAGTCAGTGGAGAAAGAAGCACTCTGAGTAATGCTCTGGAGGAGCATAACTGACCCTGCCATTTCTCACTCAGACTGTACTGAAAGTAGCAACCAAATCATGACTCCCACTCTTCCTTTAGCCTCCACTGTGCAGCCACATTCCCTTTCCCAGCCACACCCCCCCCACTGTGCCAAGACTACAGAATCATTCAACTACAGGGTGAATCTAATGAACTCAGCAATCTAAGAATAAATACACTGTTTTTCTGCGGGCTTAGCTTCCAGTCAGATTCACAAACTAACCACAACCTATCAATCTATCAAACCACAAGAATAACTACAAAGGACGGGCAGGGGAACAGCAAGACCACCATTTGGACAGCAATACCGTACTGAGCTAGTTTAAAGCCATGATAAAACTATGACACAAACTCCTGCCTGAAAATTCCTGCAAATACCCATTAATTCTACCCCACATATTCATGGGACAAGTAATGATGAACTTCCATTACAAAGGTTCCAACTGTCATTACCTCTCTGATCTTCCAGTTTCAATAGAAAGATGGCTTAGTGTCTAGCCATTAGACACATATAAAGGGATAAGGGATGCTAATCAGCTATTCCTATCTGGCAGGAATGCGTGACGACAATATGCTCATCTTCATTAGCAAAATTCATTAAGATACTGCGATAAAACACTAACTGTAAACAAGATCAAGAAGCCTACTGCAAACAAACCGCTGCGTATATACTGTTACCTTAGCAGCTGGAGACTTGTGCATTACTGCTGTGAGGGCTTGAATGGTTGATACTGCCAAGCAGTCTAGGTGCCCCTGAAACACCTGAAAGTAGCAGGTACAGAAGTTATATACAAACGTGCAAAGACAGTTCAGCTCCAAAATCTATACTGTGCCCTCCTGCCAGGAGGGAAACCAAAAGTTTGCTAACATGCTTCAAAAATCATCTCCCCACCAGTCAAGATTTCATAACCCCACGGTCTACAAGGAATTACATAACAGTAGACAACTAGCCACATACTTCAAGAGGAGAGAAGCATTCACAACACACATTGCACTTCAAATATTCTGATGGACAAACAAGTTTTCCTCATGCGGCTAATGGACAACCTCAAGAGGGAGGGAGGAAAACAAATTAGGAAACCTCTTGCAGTATGTGTGTGTGTGCGGCTGGACAATCAGGCACCTGCAGTTCATATAAAGTGGGTTTTTTTCCATCCAAGTCCCTACACACCAATGCAACACACACACACACACACACACAAATTATAAGAGATAAGTCACAACCAGCACAGTAAGGTGGCTGCCTCACCCATAGCCTCATTGTATTGATCAACATCTCTTTTTCCAATTTAAGTCATCTTTTGAGTTTTTTCCTATAATTCTTGTTTATATTGATATTTCTATGGTGCTTTTAAGGACAAAAACATTGGAGCACTATTTTGCATCCATCAGTAAACCCAATTAGCAAAACTGTGCAAACAAATATACACTGTTTCATCATCTCTGAAATATTATATGCATATCAGACATTTTGAAAATGAAATGTCAAGAATCAGAAGATGGTGTTAGACGTGAAGAAACATTTACATGCGGTTAGTGTTGCACTGAGTTTCTAAAAAAGCCAAAGCTATTAGTTAGAATTACAATTTGTAGATTACCATACCTTGTATTTAGCATTTCTTTACATTTTTAATCAGAACAAATTATTCTACTATAAAATTAATACAACAGCAATTTGCATTTGAAACTCTCCACAATATTTGGGGAAAATTAAAGCAACAGGCTATTCCTACCTCCCTGATTCAGCCTGTCCATTGTTTTGTGAACATCTGTTCTTGATGACAAGCAAAGAATCAGGACATCAAATACAACCATTGAGATTCACAAACAAGGCCCCAGAATCCAAAACACCACAGTGCTGAGACAAAGAAGCAAAAAAGAGGAAAGGGGAAGGGAAAAAAAATCACCACCAGGTCGATAGAATTTATTTGGATTCCATTCATGTACTTCACCTTTTCCTTAAAAAAGCATAACTGAGGCTCAATCTATTGCAAATATCTGCAATTTGAAGCAGATGAATAAAACTGAGGTTGAATTCAATTTGTTATTCAGAAAAATAATTTTCCGGAGACAGGAAATACTGATGTGTGCAGCAACACAAGCTCATGTTGCTGCAGAAGGCTTAAAGAGGATGGCTAAGGTGAAGCACAGGAATCAGTTTTCCTGTGATTGTGTCTTGACTTCAACTGAAGCAAAATACAGGTTAGGTAGGTACCTGGTCCTCATTCATTTCTGTCAGTAATTTGTTGGCAAGGTCTTTCTCACTCTTGTCTGCCACTTTATTGTTAGCATTTAAAAACAGCTGTTAGAAACAGAGACAAGAATAATGGAAATAATTGCATTAAACAGTTACCTGCAGCCAAACCTGTGGAGGCTGCCTTGGATTTGTATTTCACATTTAAAAAAAAAAAAAAAAAAAAAAAGAGTTCTCACACTGGTGAGACACAATCCTCCATTAATACTAGTCTTCTGTTAATTCTTACAATACTGAAGATTACATTGTATTTTTGCTAAATAGTAATTGCCTTTTCCGCACCCCAGAATTAAATGAAAATATGTAATCGCTGAGACAAGGAAACAGATCTATCTGGAATTTATATTGGTTACTGGCTTAGCAACTGTGATTTCATATACAATATGCAACATGACAGGAGGTTCTCAAAAATTTTCTTGTAAGAAATAAAGACAACAGTGGGGTATTAGCAAAGAAACAGATATGGATGTTTCACCATTTCCCACTTATGTTTCATCCTAGGTGAAGGCTAAAGACACCTAGACAGAATATTTTAATCTTCAAACAGCAACAGCAGCAGAATTTCTGGGGCACATAGTCCTTAGGACAGGAAGAAGGGTAAAAGATCTCTGCCATCACCCTAAGAATCAGACAAGTTATAAATAGCTTTAAATCAAACATACACCTATACTGCATCTTCAGCTAAGAAACTGCTCTGCGTCTAGTAGCTAGATTCCTAGTCAGTTCCTGAATTTGCAAGTTTAAAGCTCACCCAAATATCTTCATAATCAATTGTAGTCACTTTGTGTGCAAAGTTTAGCTGTAACCTAATCAGGACTAAAATCTATCTTCTTCTGGTTTTAGATTATATTGAGGTGTTGAAAAAAATCCCTGATGTTTTAAAATGTTTTAAAAGTCCCTTAAAAAAAAAAAAAAAAAAAGGAACACCACTTTCCTTTAGTGGGTAAAAACTAAGCATTTGTCACTTTTTTTTTCCTCATACATTTTGTTCCATTATCTGCTAAGTAGCTTCTCTGAAGAGGAACAACTTGAGAAATCAAATTCCATAAATTAGGGCAAACAGAAGGACAACACTCAAGATATTACTTGGACTTACGTAGGTGTGAAAGCACATAGTTAGAAACACAAGTCATTTTGAAAGGTACATCACGGTCAAGAGCACTTAACACTGCAGAATAACTATAATATGCCTCAGAGGCTTATAACATTAACAAGTGGAAATAAGAACATTAAATAGAAGCAAATGCAGACATGCAAAAAAAACCATCAGATTTTTCATATGGGTTGCTTTAATTCTGATAATACATGGAAAATGGAAAAATATATTTTTATTACAATTTCCATATGGTCTTAATTCTTCTATTAAAAGCTATTCAGAAAATAGTATTTTTTTTTAATCAGGCATACTGCTAGAGGTCATTGTGCTTTGCTCAAAGTCTGACCTCTAAGAGAGTTTAATAGATGAGAAAAGATTCAGGACCAACAAAGCAGCTTGTTAAATGACTCTCAGTATAGAATAAGCACCTCCTGATACCTCTAAAGTACAGTCCCTCTTTTCAGATGTCACAGGCAAAAAGCAACATTCAGATCACCAAAACTTAACCAAGCAGTTTTGAAAAGCTTTTGTGTAGATCTCAACGTAGAGCATAGTTAAGGGAAGACAGTTTGCCCATAAGCCTTAAAACCAGTGAAATATGAAAAAAATATTTACATTTTAGAAGATTGTTGAACTACAAATTACTAGGAAGTATGACTAGAAGTATTGCCTTGAATACCCCAAGTGATTTGGGATATCTATAGCAGAAATAGTGGTATGGATTTTCTTTACCCCTCCTTTCCGTGAAAATTTCTTTCACTTCAAATTTGCTGAAGATTCAATAGCTTCCTGAGTTTCAAATATGTGTATGGACACTTCCGCTATCTGCAGAACTGTGCTTTACATAGCTTGCTGGTGAATCCAGTAACAAGATTTTCATACGTAAAGAAAAAAAAATATAGAAATCGTGTCTCCACCCCCAGCTAGTAAGGAGAAATCCTAATTCCACAGCTAAATTCATCTTTGTTATTTGGCTTTGAAAAAGAACAGAGATACAGTATATTGAAAAATACAACACCTTCCCAGCCTCCACCCTCTCCCCAATTCTCATCCTTGGGGGTATTTTGCCCCACTATGTAGCAAACCGGCAGCATTGATATCCAACCAATCACAGTAATATGTGAGAGTGTATCACGGGAAAAAAACCTCAAATGAGCATATCTTATGACATACATACAGGCAGAATAAAAATAAAAGGAGCAAGCTGCAAAAATAGAGTAGCTATTCCTGCTTTCTTAAATTCCACCACTTGTTTATATGAGAGCAGAAACATAGCTAGAGTCTCCATGAACAGGTAAACATCACATTGCTTGATGATTTAAGAAGAAACTAAAAAAGAAATTTCTTACAGAGTACAAGGTCAGTACAAAAATAGGCACAGATTCCCAAACAGAGGAGGAGAATGGAAAGGTCAAACAATGTATTTTCAGGAGGAGATAAAAAACTACAAACACTATTCAAAACACTTCAAGTCAGTTGGCATTCTGCCACTGATTGTAACTACAGTTAAGACATAATCCAAACACATTTATCTTTAATATATCACTGCACTGAAATATGTTCTAATCCAAAATCTAAATGGACTTTAATCAAATCACATACTGTAGCTAGCATTAAATTATCTAGCACTAGAAGAGCTCAAAATAGCTACGCCATCAACATATCACAAAAAGAGAAATAAAATATTCCAGAGTTACATCATATCTATGTTCTTTTGCACAGGGAAAAATGAAATCTACAAAGCAATCAGTGGAAGACTATCTTGCAAATTATGACCATCTGGGATTGAGATGAAAACACAGCATCTATGTAAACACTAAATCCTATGTAGAAGGAGAACAATCAAAGAACATTTGTAACAGGTTGAGCTCATGTTTTATGTCAGCTACACGAGACTCAAGTATTTTGAAACACAAAGGCACACCAGCAAGACTTTTTTAAAATGGAAAAATATGCCTCTGAAATTAGAATTCAGACCTCCCTCTGGCAGCAATTTAAGTGACTTCCTAGCAATCCAGTGATAGAATATTAAAAGAAAAAAAAAAACCACAACACAACAAAAAGGGGGGGGTAGGGATTGATTCCAGTAACAACCTTAACAGATTTTAGAGAATGAGCAGTGTCTGTAAAGGTATTTTGCTCAGGACTCAAAATAAGGATTCATTGCTTTAACCACAAGACAGACAAGAAAGACCTCTACTTCATTAGGAATAAAAAAAAGAATTTAGAGCAACTTGGATCTTTCACGGCATTAGTGGCTCTAACCGATCCAAAGTTTTACTTCCAGTATGTAGACGTTATGAAATTGCATCTAATTCAGAAGGAAGATAGAAAGGTAATTAAGATACCTGCAATATTACAAGACAGGTTTTGTTAAAAATATGCTGATAAGGGAAAATTTACCTTGCAGTTCTGCAACAGTCGAATGAGATGCTCAAAGCAGTTACTGTTAAGGAAAATTGCCTGCAGAACAGGCCTATCTGTGCAGTCTAACATGGCTGTGATGGTATCTATAAAATTAAAACAGAGCTGGCATCAAAGACAAAACACTTCCCAAAACCATCAAGCATTTTTTCTGCACATTACATAATAAACATGGGGAAAAAATTATACAACAAACTATATGCTGGGAATTCTTTGATCAAGAGTGATGTGCGTTTTAAGCAGAGCACTAAACATTTTGATGCTGTAAAAATTACCCCATAACCTACTATAGCTGGAGAAAAGTTCAGCTACTGAATATCTTTGATTGCTTTGGGGCTCTGTTTAAAGTCATTGCCATTTGTGACTACATAAGCAGCATGACTTATTTAAAGCACACAAACACTTGCTTCCTCATCAAGCAATTACTCTGCATTCTACAGCAGCCTTATACTGTAAGCATTCTTCACCGCCTCAGTACTATTCCTCAGTTTTCTCGGAAGTTTGGGAAAAGAAATATCTTTATTTTTTATTTCCCATTCTGAACAAAGTGGAAAAAACTCCAAATCCTGAATTCTTATCCAATGACTTAAACCCAACTGTTTCAGAGCATCACTTTTGGCCAGTGTTTACAATAATGCCATTTGAAAAGTGAACTATCACAAAACAGCCACCACATGGGTATTTTATTAGACCCATCTTATTCTGCCATTATTCAGGTGCTGATGAGTGTCAGCTGTTGCCTAGCAAAAGTTTTTTTTTTTTAATGGAGACTAGCAGTCTGTGAACCTTGCTCTGGTTAATTGGTAGCAATCTGATACAATTTCTTCTGTTTTTTTTGTAGTGAATGATTAAACAAAGATACATCTAAAGTAATGTCAATGAAGAAATGTTTTGAAATTTTTCAACTGCTAAGCCAAGTGAACATTTTTTGGTAGAACATTCAGTTATATTACTATCATGGTTCAATCATTACTTGCTTCAGAGTTATTATCAAGAGATATTTAAAGGAACTGCACAATTGGGTACTCACTCAGCATTTGGATCTGTAGTGCTATGAACCTGCTCTCCCACTGCCTGCATCGCCTTGGATTAGGTAAAGCTGAATGGTCTGAATTAAGCAACTTGAAATAGTTCTCCAATATTGTACTCGTCTCCACTTGCCGCTGGTCAGAACTGCTGATTAGAAGGATATGGACAACTTCTGTTAGGCACTTCAGAGTCAGCTCTGCCTTCCTGCTCACTTCCTCAGGGTTCCTGTCATCCCAGTTGTCACAGTCTGCTAAAACACGCATCAAGACTTCTATGGTGGCAGGAGATACTGCTTGAAGAGCATTCCTCTGAAACCCATGGGGGAAAAAAAGTGATTAAGGAAAAAATAATAAAAAATAAATAAATAAAACCAAACCTTTTCAAACCAGCAGTTTCTATCCAAGTTACCCGAATCATGCAACATGCATTATTATGTCTGTTAATGCCCTGTAATTGTTAAATAAATACAAAACATTCTACTTTGATTATACTGATGGCCACAGATGAAATGCATCCCATCTTGTTCCCTTAACTAGGCCTTCTTTTTCAAAGAGAATACTTATAGGAAAAAGGAAATATAATTTAAATGCATGTTATAAAATGCTTATAATTAGCCTTGATAAACTGCTAACTCTAGGTAAAGCTTCACTTGAATTTTCATTTTAGGTCATGAGATTCATGATACTTTAAAATTTTTGAAAAGAACATAATAATTAGCAAATATTTGTCTGGGCCCTGAGTGCATTTCCCTCACCTCTCTTCCTGGGGGTCTGACTGCATCGGCTCAGGGCCACCTTAAATCTGGGACAGGAGCCCAGCCTCAGAGAGAGCTTTGAAAACCCTTGTCAGGGACTCCCTGCCTTCTCTAGGGAGCTGCATTCAAGATGCGGCTTTCAACCTTTTACCTGCCTGAGCTATACTGCAGCCATGCCTATGCCTGGCCACGTACTGTCTTGAGCCTGACCCACAGACTTGACTGCCTGGCTTGGCCTTAGACCTGCCTCATCACTATGGATGGGTCTGGCAACCACTGGACTCTTGACTGACCCTAGTTACCATCACTAGACCAAATCCCCACCCTGATGCGCTGACTAGACTTCCTGGCTTGATCTCAGGCTTCATCACTACAGACTTGTCCAGTGATCTGGGCTCGTTGATCCTGGTTACTACCACCAGACCTGCTCTGATCACTTTGTTGAGGTATAGTGAGACTGCACCTTTTGCCAGTGCGATCAACTGCCTCTGCCTGCCTGGTCATAATGCTCAGCCTCAGCTTGCCTTCCCTGGTGGAGCAGTGCCTGGCTTTGCTGCTCCCTGACAACATTTAAAAACGCTCTCTCTTCTGGATCATCAGAAGTAACATTTGCTTGTGACCAGACTACGTAGCACATTACAGAAGTCAGCCAAGAGTGTGGATGTTGGCTTTGCTGATGACGAACACCCTCTTTTCTTCACATTCTTTCAAAGATTTTAAACAGCTTCATTTTAAATAGCTTCCAAGCTATAAAGGCCCTGTGCTCTTACTGAAACAGCTTACTTCCAACATTGGGAAGTAAACTAGATTAATTTCATGTGTTGATACAAAACTTAATGTCTTTGCAGGTGGAAAATCCTAATCTAGTTACCCACATTTTTTCCTTATGATATGAAAATACTGCAGTAAGTTCACATGAATGTGTAGTTATTGTAGACAGCAAATTTCTACTGTTATTTGAAAGCAGGACCTAGCTTTTAGCATTTAGATACTATTGCACAGAATGACCCCAAACTTCATAAGACAAACTTCATAGTCAATAATAAATTATTCTCATTTATGGGTTATGGGGTATTTATAAGCCTTAAATAACGAACAGGCATTTGGAGGCTTCAGCAGCTGAAAAGGGTTTAGAACATCCTTACCTGACCACCAGCCACAATAGCTCCGAAGAGATGTAGCAAGCAACATTTTAGGCTTTCCTTGAGATGTTCACTTTCTTGAAAGCATTCTGATTGGAGTAAATAAAAAGGAGAAGGATTCCTTACTTTGGTCATAAATTATACAAAGTTTTTCCTCTCGAAAAACCCACCAACAAATTAAATAATAAAAAAACTCCTCTACTCCCTGTCATCATGCAAATTTTTAAAAATTAATTATATAATCTCCACTTTCTTTTACAGAAATCAGACACAAATGCATCAATTCCAGCATTATCAAAGTAACTCGACAAGACCACATTTATCAGGAATTCACAGGGCCAGACCTTCAGCTTGCATAAAACTTTTCATGCAGGCTGACAGAACTATAGATATACAACAACTGACCTGATCCATAATGTAAAATGAGCCCATTTTGTTCATATTAATGAGAAATAGACGGACATGCTAACACACAAGCAGTTAGCAAGCATGACAAAGGTTAGAGCAATTTTGGCACAGAAAGTCTAACACCATATGCAGTGCAGGTAGCTCAGAAAAACAGTCCCTGAGCTTGCTCCCTTTAAGCCAAACTTCCCAGGGAAGCCTGTGCAGGTCTGTAACCTTTCTAGCAGTAGTCTCCTTAAAGACAATTATCCTGCATCTCTTCTCATGCCATATCTGATATAATTAGTTATAAACAGCCTCAGGAACTTGTCTTAGCAATAGATATGACCTGGATATTGTTGCTATAGCAGTAACACTACACTCAAAGTAGCTGCAACAAACTACAAAGGATTATTTTATTTGGAATTAACCATCGTAAAACTTCCAATAACTTTGAGATAGAACTGATAATGACTCGGGTTTGTAAAAACTGAGATTTTAAACAAACAATAGAAACTGAAGATGCAAGAATTTTATATTAATATAACCTTTAAGACAATTACTAATTATTGGCAAGTAAGATTCCTGACTATATACTCAATGTATAAGCCTGTTTTAAACGAAAATTGCATAGGTATTTTTAAAATCTGGTCTTCATAGGAAACAAAGCTTAGATGATCACACTGTTAGTCTTCTAGTCCCACCGCTCCCTTGACTTATAGCCTCTGAATCTTTTGGGGAACCTCAGACAAATTCAAAAGAGCAGTACCTAGCAGACTGTGAATAAATCATTAGGCTGGGTAGACCAAAAAAAGCCTCAAATTAATGCTGCCATGGCAGAATGTCTAAAGCACATGCTCAGCAATTTCTTGTTCTGCCTTTCCTGCCAGTTGGCCAACCAGCAGATGAGTATCTGCCAGCTAATTAGCACACTTGTAGCTCAGTCACAGTATATAATATTTAAGGGATTTAGGGGGAACCAGAGTGCAATGCACCGAATAGGGAGGAGAGAGCCTGCAGATGACATTCCTCAGTAGCAGCCTTTAGAGTGGGTTTCCAGTGCTCTGGCACAAAGATAATGGCATTTTACTGGCATCAGCTCTCTGGTCTTTTTGGCAACTAGCCTATTTTACGTACACAAAGAGGGAATCCCAAGGAACAGGAGGAGTATGTGACTCAAACCTAGAGAAACCAAATTCATAAATGCTATCACTCTAGGGATAGAACCTTCGTTTTTTATTTTCAATTAAAGCTGAGTTAACGGATAGCTGCAAAAAGGGTTGATTTCACTCATAGCATTTCCCTCCAGCATATTCCTGCTGCTTCAATTCTGTTGGCATTAGCACTTTGGTGTGCTAAACTGGTGAACTAGCTGGCCATCCCACCTTCCCAAGATTTAAGTACAGAATATAGCCACATAAGTCCTCCTTTTCCACACAGCCAATCCAGAATGGTAAGAACACATGAATTCTAAAGTAGCCATCATGATATTTAATGACTTAACCAGGGACAAAACAGAGCAGTTTCCCAAACTGCAGTCCAAGGAGAATTTGCTAGTTGGATGGCACAGAGTTTCCTTCTTTCTAGCTGTTAAATCGTATTAAGACACAAAAATGCATGAACAGTTTCCTAAGATTATTTTTCCATGCAACTTATTACAGTTGCTCCAGGGATCTTGCGTGCAATCACTATATATACCCTAATAAATGGGAAAGTTGGCAATTCACGGAACCAACCCTATTAAACCACGTTAGGCACTGAAAGAAAGTCTGGAAAAAAAAAAAAAAGCTTTCAAAGATGAGTAAGAATGGCAAGATGGTGATGCTCAAAGCAAAAAACCAAGCAAACAAAGCAACCCACTTCATTCAGCCTCAGAAAGCAAGCAAGGAGCTTTTACATTTTTCAGGCATTCTTAGGGGAAAGGAACTTGGAATCACTAAGTTCACTCCTCCAAAGATGACTATTTTAAATCATGCTGTTGATAATACTTACGGTAAAAGAAAGGGACAAACTCAACAGTGAGGGAAGCTGGTTTATACTTCTGTCTGCTCTTTTCAACTGTACTAAGGAAACGTCTGCAATTACATTAAAAAAGATACACCAAAGAAATTAGATAAGATACCTTTGTTTATGACTTATTAACTTACGACTTCATAATAGAAAACACTGCCAAAAATCAGGAGTTAACTTTTGCCTACAAGATTAAAAAAAAAGAAAAAAATAGTAAAGTAGTATTTCATCCTGAAAAAATTAATCACAACTAATCCCATATTTACTCTTCTGCTCCTAGAAATACCTTAACTTTTTACAATATGGTTTAGTTTAAAAAAAAAAAAAAAAAGCCAGCAATCTGTTATTTAGTCCTTGCTTATTATAACTAAGCCACCAGCTAGCCTGCCAAATTTCTTAACCATGCAATTTGAAATGGGCACAAAACATTATTATGGGTTCATTGGGGGGGGGGGGGGGGGGGGAACAGGACATGACACCATCAAATTAAAGGGATATAATTCTACTGCTACACTTATAAACTTCTTTTCAAAGATGCAACATATCTATATTGTTATCTTCAATAACTTCTTTTGCCCTAATTCAACCAGGTCTGCCTACCTCATTCCTTTGGGCTTCCTTGTTCCACCAGTTTAGAAAAATGGGCCAGTTTTTGAAAGGAGAAAACAATGGAAGGACCTTCATGTTGGTCAGTTACAACCAAACACCTCTTAGTATATCCTCAAATTTAATTTTCACTTCCAGATTGCCAGTAAATACATTATAATTTTAAAAAGGTATTTAAATCATACCCAGTTTCAGAAAGCGTAACACTTCTCTGTGGTGTGATTATATCAATTAATTGCCAAATTCTGCACCTTCATTGGTTTTAAATTCACTGATTTTGCATACTTATACTCTAACTAATATACCACAAGAGGTGCTGGCATTACCTACACTAAATCTGAAAACAGCAGGCCATATGTGAGAACTGGTGTCAATTCATACTCTGCCCTAGAAAAGGGGAATTCTCATGTTGCACAAAAATACCAGAAGTTGTGATCCTTACATGCTTCTTAAAACTTTATGCACAATGATTCAAGCTGTTACTGAGAATACTACCTTTTGTTTCCATAACAGCCTCATGAAAACTGCAGTCCATGCAGTATTATGGCATACTGCAGGTTTTGAGCTACAAAGAAACCCCAGCAGCCAAGGTAGATAGCTCATGTGATCCCCACTCTGTTTGCACAGAGTTGGACGACGGACTTGCTGCACAAATGCAAGTCACAGAGCTAGCACAAATGCTGTGCTAGCTCTACAGAATGTATGCTGTGAGAACGGACCTGAGGTTTTACAAGACTAGGTAACATAAGATATGATCTCTCTGTGCCTTTAGTTATTTGCATGCACAGGACCAATATTTGGTGCACATCAAAATGGTCCTGTTAGAAATAAAACTGACCTAAATGAAAAGCAGCTCTGAATGATAGCAGCAAGGAGCAAACAACAACTTCAGCCCTTGTACGCACAGCAGAAAAACACGTTAACTATACAAGACTATGTACATTTAACATTATTGTAATTAATTTGAGGCTATTAAAGGAGAACTGTACATGAAAAAGATCTCACAGAAATTTATCGGAGGTATCTGAAGAGCCAGTCATAGCAGATAAAGTGAATCACTAGCAGTTTCAAAGAACAGGGCCTGTGCCACAGTTTTCTTTGTGACTACTCCAGGAATTGGGGAATCAGAGTCTAACTATGATGTTGAAACCCACAGAGCAGATTTCTCTAGACTTTATGCAACTTAATAATGAAACAAACCCACATCTTCAGTTTCCTTGATTTTACGTGTGTGTTGTTTAGCCTGGAGAAAAGGAGGCTCAGGGGAGACCTTATCGCTCTCTACAACTACCTGAAAGGAGGTTGTAGCGAGGTGGGTGTCTGTCTCTTCTCCCAGGTAACAAGCAATAGGAGAAGAGGAAATGGCCTCAAGTTGCACCAAGGGAGGTTTAGATTGGATATTAGTAAAAATTTCTTCACTGAAAGGGTTGTCAAGCATTGGAACAGGCTGCCCAGGAATGTGGTGGAGTCAACCATCCCTGGATGTAGTTAAAAGACATGTAGATGTGGTGCTTTGGGACATGGTTTAGTGGTGGACTTGGCAGTGCTAGGTTAATGGCTGGACTTGATGATCTTAAAGGTCTTTTCCAACCTAAATGATTCTATGACAGAAATTAAGCATCTCGGAAAGCCCATTTCCTGGCTCTGTACACTTCCCACCTTTCAAAAAGCCTCACAACTCAGCTTCCCACCAAATGGAACAGGATATATTAGTACTCTGACACCTTTGGTGGCAATGAAGTTCAGTTTCAAGCACACCTGCTTCATGATGTTAATTTTGGTAGAAAAACTATTTCATTAATGCTATTCTAAAGAGTGTATCTTCGGGGGGAAAAAAAAAACCTGAAGCACCGTGTCAAGTGCTCAAGGCTATCAATTCTAATAGTTGTAAAATGGAACAGCAGAAAATATACATGTAACTACTTTTTATTTTAGTTTGACATCAGGCAGCAGTAGTTCTGTCAGAAACTTTACATATTGTTTATGTAAAGTTATCATAAACCACAGTATTTATAATCCTGTCCTAGTCCACACATACCCTGCAATTCGCTGCCTCCAGTTTCGATATGGATCGTAGAGACTTTCACAAAAAGCCAATGCATGTCTCACAAATTCTTCTATGGGGGTCTGATCTGCCACTTCTTTTTCTTTTGTTTTGCTTTTCAACTGAGGAAAAAAAGGAAGCTGTGGTCAGAATATTTCTAGAAGTTGAAAAGTACTCTTGATCTCTTCCAGAACAGTTCTGAGCCCACAAATTGTTCCCCACACAACACTATTATTGAAAAAACATATCACATAAGCAGGAGCAGGAAGTATCAGATGGCAAAAATAACACATGAGAATTCTTAACCACATACCTGTTGAATGTATAACGTAGTCATGGTGATAACATGATTAATGTATGAACACATCCCAATCTCCTCCACATTAGCCAAATTTCTATGAAGACAACATAAAAACCACAGAAATGTACACAGTGTACCATTTGAGGATAGTTCAAACAATGTTTGTTTTAGCATTTTGTCTATAATCATGCAAAAGTATATCAGCATTTCAAAAATACTCTCCAGAAGACTGCATGTACTCAAATGTTTATTTCTGTCACAGTAACAGAGCTCACAAGTTTTCTTCTAACAAGAAGGAAAAGAAAGGCCCGGGTCACTCTGCTGTAGGCCAATTCTATCTGGAATTTGGGGTTTCAGAGGTTAAGCAGATTCCCAGGACATTCTAAATAGAAAGCTCAGAAATGGCATCTGATAACAAAGACAATAACTTCCATTTCTCTCATATTACTAGCGCATACACTTCCTAAAACTTTAGCAAACATATTACCTAGAAGCATTTATTAACTTTAAATTCTCCCAATGAAAACAAACATCTAATAAATTATTTTAGAACATAAATAAATCAACAGCAACAAAGAAATAGCATGCACATATTATTTCTCAGTCTTGAAGACAAGTCACAAAGATCAGATACCAGAGTGATGACATAAGGAGAATTTTTCAGCAATTAAATAAGACTGACAACAGTTTGTAATTCAGAAACATTACCACCATCTACTCAGGTTATATTTAATATTCCGGGATACTTAAACACTGCCCTACAGCCCTTTGTATTGTTTCAGGGGTAAGGAGAGCCAAAGGACTCAAAAAAAGGTACTTTAAATACTCCTCAGAAAAGGAAATTCCCTATTATGTTTTATCCTCTTCTTCCCTTAATGCAGTTTACAATAGAAGACTGAAGAAATAGTGAGGACTAGATCCCTAACAACAGTTTATTCACCTGCTTCAAAAGCATTACAAAATAAGGCATCAGTTTCAGAAGGGAGCCAGTTGCATTAATAGTGTAATAAGTCAGTTTCCTAAGCTGTTTATGGAATTATAAGCATGTGAAGAATGTGAAACAGTTCTTCCTGTACAATTCTCTCTCAAGTTATTTCATATCCAATACCTGTTAGAGTGTGCTTTTTCTTTTAAAAGTATTTCTTATATCAGGTACACCATATCTTGAATTCCCATAGATATATTTTATGTAATTACAAGGAATTTAGTGTTTAGTCCCCTTCTATTCCATTTCTCATGGAAAATATTATTGCTAAGATGATTGCATTGCTCCCCTCTCTCTCTCTTATTCCCTCTTCCTTTATTTTGAAGATTGTGAGAAGTGGCATTTCTCTGTTTCTACTGGAAAGTGTCAAATCACATTGTACCAGGCATTAGAATCTATATTTATAGGCTGCATCAAGATTTCTTAAACAAAACAATAACCTTGCTGAGGTAACAATCAGAACAAATACCTGCAAAGGATGATAAAGAACTTCACAAGTAAAAGTGACAGAGCCTGCTGCTGCTCTTCTAGGCCATCTGACATTTTCTGGACACACTGCAGCAGCTGGAGCCTGAGGACCTGAAGAATGTTATCAGGAAGCAGTGATATTCCTGGAGGAATGTCATCCACCCTAAAGAGAAAAACCACACACGAAATTGTTAATCATGCAAATGACATAATACCAATCGATTTCAATGTGCTCGTGTAGTGTTCCAATAAACCTCTGTAAGAAAGGTTACTGAACTGCTGGCTCACAAACACTTTCTAATGAACCACAAAGAAATGCCTGGTGGCAATTTGCGAGCTTGAGCTTCCTTTTCCCCAGCAATGAACTGCATTGAAAAAAAAGTGTTAAAAATTCATTAAGTGGATTCCTAAATGCTCCTCCATGCAATGATCTGCCTTAATTGCCACAGAGAATTTGCATGATCTTCAGCAGGTAAATGGGTGGCCTGGGAACTCCCTATATAAGGAAAGGGATGGCCACAATGGAATGAAACATGAAAACTAAACACAAGGGGAACATTTTCAACTTTCTACGGAAGACTAAAAGTGTCCAAATAAATGAGACGCCAATTATTAAATAGTTATTGAAGCCTAGTTGGTATTCATCCACAGTGAACCTCATGTCTTTCTTACATGAATTATAAAAAGCCATGCAAAATAAGATTAAATACAAAAAGAAAGCTGTACACAATAAGATTTAAAAAAGGAAGACTTGAAAATCAGGGTCTCAATGTACAGGAAAGGGAGATCTCAAAAATCCATCTGACTCTTGGCACACTGATTTTGCATGAAAAGTTGACCCATCCTTATTAGTTGCTGGATATCATTAACCCAGCAAATAGGTTTGTTCTGCTATCTAATTATTTTTAGAAGACAAAAGGAGACTGTTGTGTTGGTGTTAAATGTAACAACTCTACCAAGGCCAGACATGGCCCTGAAGAACATTAGGTACTCTTGCCTATTGTTTTTGCTAAACTGAAACATTTTTAGAAATACACCAGTGAGAACCAAAAGAAGAAGGGGGGGTGGGGGTGGGAAATCACAAATAAAACCAGTAGCTAAGCTCCAGGAACAGCCATATAAAAACCCATTTCAGCAACAGTATAGAAATATATAGATGTGTTAGAACATTCTCTGGGATGAAGACTGTTTATCCACTGTTGCACATGCCAAAGGGAGTTTGTCTTTGGCATCAGCTGTTTACCCTGACATGTTCTCTATGAACTCTGCACAGGAAAAGAAAGACACAAGCAAGAGCCTTACAGCTTACAAAAGCCTTCAACATGGCCAAAGCCAGGGGGAAAATTACAGCAAACAAAAAACTCAGCTAGCTCAAAAGCTCACTGACATTTGCATACATACATCTGTGTAAGAATAAGCATCAAAGTGTGGAGAAATGCAATGACTGACACTAACCACTGTGATACTGATTATTTGAGGGAAATGGGGAACAATACATTGTTTAGCTTCTAAAGTTGAAAAGGAAGCCTATATAAAAGGGAAAAACTTGAGACCCAATTTAGTAAAACAACTGGACAGGTGTGAGTGACAGCAAGCTCCCATATCCTAGAAAACAAGTGTTAACCTATATGTATACAGAGGACCAAATACCGTTCAGTCCCTTGCCTCTGTGAAGAGTTCTGCAATTTGCTTTTCAGATCATGGGATTCAGAATCTCAAGGGATTCAGAAAGTTTTAACACAACCTTTATAGGACCTAGGCTCTAAACTGATAGAGACACTAACCACAAAACTGAGAGCAACTGCTTTTTTCCAACACAACTGCTTAATTTCTGTGATAGCAGCTTCACCCCCCAAGATGCCAGCAGATCCATACTGCCTGGGACTATAAGCATGGCTCTTCATAATCTGATAACTCACCATCTCTGCATTAAAAGACCATAATTTTTGACAGCTGAAATCATATATCCAGAAGTATTTCCCTAAAACGGCCAAGTCTTTTTCAATAAGATCATAAAATGCTTTACAAGAGAGCAAACAGCATACCCTTCATGCCTCATGTCCCAAAGAATGTTTTCTCTGCCAGAGCTGCCTGTCCGTGCTATTGCACAACCCATGAGAATTTACTGCCTTATGTGAGACTGGCACAAGAAATACTAATCAGGATTACTCAAACTGAATATACTATAGAGTACATATATAAATATAAATATTTATAAATACTCAAACTTCTTTTCACCCCAGAGCAAACTACTACTACATCACCACAAAAATCTAAAACTTAAATTTGTGGACACATAGTATCAATTTTTTCCCCAACAAGACTAGCTGTGTAAACTAAGTATTCCAAAAGGGGGGGAGATGGGGGGAATAAAAAATTATACCTTAACTGACATTCTTATTTGACTGCTGGTACCCTACCTCAAAAATACAAGAAAGACCTTGACACATTTGGGTTCTTTAAATTTCTAATTTTCTTGCATTACATTAACATGGCTATGCAGCAATATAAACCGCCATCTCAGGTGTATGAAAGGAAGTTAAACTAGTCACTAAATTGTATTCACCTGTTACAGCTCAAACTCACACACTGGGACTTTAACCTCTCCTCTGCCAGTGGTAAGCACTTTGGAACAAAGTACTGTAGAAAACCAGGCTTTACTTTTCAACAACCATGAAACCATGTAATCAGCATTCCTATCATGAATTCCTGCATCATTTTTATGTGGGTTTGAAGTCAGTAAGTTAACAAAGTACAGTTTCTATGGTACTTTGCATGAGCTTCCTTTAAGCTGCTTTGCTCAAGATCATGCAAACCACAAGCAGAAAAAGAGCATGATAACGCTCTGGAGGCCTTTGTTGTTTCTGAAGTATTAAACCAAATAATTCCTCTCCTTCGAAGAGGAGAAAAAAACCTCCCACCAGCTGGTAAATATTTTATCCTTTTCACAGTAAATACATATGAGATGAATAAATGTTTTCAGGGAAAGAATAGACAGGTGCACTAATCTTTTGTTCACAAAGCCATCATCATAGCTATTTTCACCTTTTCAGTAAAATCATTGAAAACACCATTAATGAACCATTTCACTTAAAAATATAGGGTAGATGCACAAAGATGGAGGTAGAACTGAAGCTGTATAAGCCTATAAGCTGCATAAGTGTATAAGCTCTACTTATACAGTCAAATCATACCACTGGATACACTCATCCTCTATATTTAGAGATTTCCTAATTTTGCATTAGGTAGCATCTTTCAGATTTCCAAAGCAGCTTTCAGGAAATTATATATTTTAATTTACAGAAGAAATACTCTTATTGGTTAAATCAGTAAGTGACAGCACCAATTAAGAGCCCTTCTTTCAGGAAAAAAAAAACCAAACCACTAATAGTTTCATTACATTTCTCAAGTGGTGTTCTCTAAAAAAAACCCCACATATGTTTTACATCAACACAAAACTTCATGCCTGTCTTCCAAAAGGTTAGTTTTGCCCAGCAATCTGTACGAGCTTTATTCTCCCTACAGTTTCTCATTATTTCCCAGCATTTGCCCTTCAGTACATAAGGTCTTCCAGGCATATAGCTGTAAAGGACACCAAGATTTACATAAGAGGGGAAAAAAAAAAAAAGTATTAGTCCACTCACTTTCTCATTTTCACTAGCATCATATATTATTTCCAAGACCAAAAGACAGAATTAGTTATTTAATAAGCAGCTCCAGTAAAAAAAGTTGAGTCCACAGGGTCCTATGGCCCTAAGAGAAGAGTTACTGGAAATCAGCATTTGGTGGTTCCACACTGACCTACTTGGTTTTTTGCAGGCTCAGTAGTATCAGTTCCACAATGTAAATGCCTGCAATATAAATTGACAAACCCCAGAAAGATGCCGCTTTTCACTTGCGTGATTATCTCACAAATCCAAATAAAGGCAGAAACTGCAATTCTTTGTTAATTCTAGTATCTGCTCTCAAACACTGTAATTTTTAATACAGCCATCAAAGCACAGGAATGATCTGCCTTCATCTCTATGTTGTTTTGATACATTTTCTCTGCATCCGTTACACAAATGAGTCTAAATCCACATAGGCCTATTCTTCCAGACTAAATCACTATCCCTGTCATTAACCTCAGAAAAATACACTATTTTTATGCTCACAAAGCCATCATTTAGCACAACGAGGATGCTGCTATTGTTCTGCACAACTAGCTTCATGTTTTTTCCTGAACTAAACACAGCAAGATGCATTTTTGACACTGCAAAGAAAACAGATCTTCTGAAAGAGCACAGAATTAATTTGAAGGTCTTGCTTATTAGTAATTGCACTATGTATTTTGCATTCATATAGGCATTATGAGGAAAATTTTAATACAAAGAGCCAAGAAGCCCAGTTTTTATCTACTGAGATCCAGTTGCAGCATTCTTCATTTCCTTGTAACAGTACAGGCTATCACTTACACTTCAAACAGGATCTGATCCAAAGCCCATTAAAGAATTTCCATTGATTTCAACAGGGCTTGGACTGCAGCCATCATTCAGGGAGAGCCATTCTTTGCATTCAAACACCACTAGCAGTATCAGCTACAATAGTGACACCAGTTCTCACGATTTCTGAATCCTGTAACATTTGTTTTTTCTTAAAACCCTTAGTTCACGCAAGCATCTCAAAAGCAAGAGAAAACATCCAATGCCCCAAGTTTCTATTCCTCATTTGCAAAGTTAGTCTTGAAAACACAATCCTTAGAACACAGCAGACAAATTCGAAATACTAAATATGGAACTCTGACATTAGACTTCAGTACCACCTCATGATTATATCTGAGAACTTGGGGTCAGCAACATGAGTGAAGTCAGCAATACTCTTGCCCTGAACTGCAGTCTTCACGGATGCAAATAAATCACTTAAAAATTAAAATACGCACAAATGATAGACTTTAAAAAGGTTTTCAGCCAAGATATCCAAATCTTTCATTAAGCATTTCATCTCATCCTTAATCTTAAAGCAAGCCCTAAAATAAAATTACAAAACTCTTTACCTACATCTCACTTATCTTCAGTCACTGCTGATACAGATACCAAGCACTAATACTGACTAACACCACTTCATATGCAACATTTAATGAATACTTATTCAAAAAATACACAAGGAATAATGATTATGTTTCTACAAGCAAGAACAAGTGAATACTCATGCCATTTCCTGATACAATGCAAATACCAGTATTTGCCTAGTTTCATCATTCCCAAACCAACTTGACCTTCAAAAGAATGGGAGTGCCACTCAACAACTAAAAATCTTTCTTTTGTTTAAAGGCAGTATTGCCATTGAATAAGACTGGGCTCTCAGCCAGGTCTGTTTCAGATATCAAACAAAGATGAACAGGTCTGCAATTCTACATACCTAGTTGGCAGCTTATCAAAGTCCACATCCAGAAACTGTTCATAGCTAGAAACAAAACTATCCAACCAGAGCTTCAAGTAATCTGGATCTTTCTGTAAAAAAGAAGAGAACATTAGGCAATATTACACTCAAGGTCATCCGTCAACAACTTTGTAGTACTAACTTCTTCAATGGAAAGCTTTTCTTTAATGCATTTTAACTGGGAAAAAAAGGAGGGAATACGCAGATTTTTAGAACTAAAATAAAAAAAAGTGTCCTTTGAAATTCTCAGCCATGTTGTGCTGATGTGATATTCCTGCTTTATTCATTAGTGCATATGTTTCCATTTCCTGGTACGAATGCCAACCAAAGCATTTTAGCTTCTCCCTCCACCAACAATCTTTACTTACTCTCCAGAGTAACACATATCAGCTTTACAAAATTACTAGTATATTCTAGTCTTGATAGCATAGACATTAGTACACAACACTCTCTATGGCTTATAAAATTAAATAAGAACTCCAACAACAATCCTAATCACAAAATAATTTGCTTTTTGCTTCTTTCATTGATCAATATGGCAGCTAGCAGCAGATTAGAGCCAGCTGAAGTGTTCCAAGAGACAATGCAGAGCCTGTGACTTGTGTACTAGATATCTATAAAACAGACAGGAATTTAAATTTAGGCTTCCTACTTGTTATTAGTAGAGCACACAGACCCTGTTCATGACCAGCAGTTCCTCAGGGCTGGGTACTGTACCAGCAGGGACGACAGATACTAGAACTCCACAAACCACCATAGGAAAATTCTGTCAAAATATGCCATGTGAGATAGTCTCACTTTAGAAGTCAAGCTGCTTAATTTTCAAAAGCAAGCTGCCACACCATAGCTATCATATTCCTCCACCAGGACTGTACAGTCATGTCCATTAGTACACATCCATGCAGTCCCATACTCTATGTTATAAATAATATTTTTAAAATAACTTTAAAATATTTGCCAAAAGTATTACAGATTTTAAATTATTTCTAAATCTACTCCATAATTTATAAAATTTTGCAAAAGTTTTAAACTTTTTTGTTAATCCTTCTCTTTTCCCTTTTCTGTACCTCCTCCCTTTTGCTTGTTGCCTTTATATTACCACAGATGTTCCCAAATAACAGATTATTTCCCTGCAGTGTTAAGCCAAGAAGCAATCTGTGAATAACTCTAACACACACAGTATTCTGTAAGAGAAAGTCACCAAGAAAGACTGACATACAGAGTCCTGTCAGTGCAAAATAGCTACCTACAAAAGAGCCTCTCAGGGGCAGGGGGAACAACAACAGACTAAAATAAAAATGGAAATCCAGAATCTAAAGTGCTGCAAAGCTCTTCTCAGAGCATCTTTCCACAGCAAGTACAG
Source organism: Mycteria americana (assembly GCF_035582795.1). Taxonomy (NCBI): domain Eukaryota; kingdom Metazoa; phylum Chordata; class Aves; order Ciconiiformes; family Ciconiidae; genus Mycteria; species Mycteria americana. Next base: position 16,152,334 of record NC_134373.1, read on the forward strand.
GAGTTATAAAGCATGGGAATCCCCTTCTTATTCTAGACTTTACCCTTCCCCGTACCCCCAAAGACGCCTCTAACTCAAGCAAGAAGTGTCAGAATTTACTTTACTATCACTATTAATTATATATGAAATGTGTTCAGATACTGTGACAACAGGTGCCAAATAAAACCCTCAGCTAGACACATATCTTACCTGATTATTTGCTTCCACTGCCTTTACTGCATTTTCTTGTTCATTTTTCCTACTTGTCTTATTTCCCCTTCTTCCACTTCATTCCTAATCTCTCCCTCCTTCATAGCCTTTCTTCTCCTCATCTCTGCTTGTAATCCCCTTTCAATGGTTTTTTTTAAGTCATCACTCCTTTTCTTTTTCTGTTAAAAATTTGTCAAAAAAGTATTATGTCCTTAAAGTGCCTTGTCCTCATGTTTAATACGCACTGAACTACCAAACAGTTATCTTAAACACACACCTATTAATTGTCCTCAAGATGAAACTGCAACATACAGAATGAAGGAAGCTGTTGAGATAAAGAATAAATTCAAGGTTTCCAAGCTACTGGTTTAAGCTGTAGAGGTTGACAGATTAGCTCAGCCAGGTGAGTATAGAATATACATTTCTCAGGTTCAGAGATCAAACACCGTGAAAATCAAACCAAAAGATCAGCAAGAAGTAAAACTTGCTAATATCCTAAAAGAATGAGCTAGAAGTAGCAGAAGATGCTGTCTTCAGACATTATGGCTTTTTAAAAATGTTCGCATATTTAAAGCTTTAACTTTCTTGTAATTCACAGCAAGTTATTTTAGCCACATGCAAGCTATCTCACAGGATCATAAAGATGAGGAAAACCAGGATATGATTTTAGCAATTACAATATGGCTTACACTACAAAGCAATAGCATCCATGGCAAAGTAACCAACAGAAACTTTGCCGTATGCACGTGTCCATGCCTCTAATGATAATGCCCATGCGTGTGCAAAAACTATTTGACATGAACCTATTTGACTTTTTTTCCTGTTGAACTAACTGCTTTGTTTCTTCTTGGATGAGCAAGTTCTCCTTGAAATATAACATGAATTACTAAATTGATTCTATTCGTATTCCAAAATTAAAATTGTTTGTTGACACGGCTGAGGCTCATCGCTAGTTGTTGACAGTAAACTTTTGTAAGAAAACTCAGTTTTTCTTGGTCATATACCATGAAGGAAGCTGTGCAAATAATGTCATTATCTGACTTAAAATTGCTTTAACAAAAGGTTATGGATGAGAGAAGGAGAAGGGGAGGACAAAAGACAAAATTAGATTAAATGTCTGCTCCTTTTTAATGATATAGCCTAAATCAGCTTCAAGCTTAAGATTAAATTAAACCTCTTTATCCTTAAACTATAATGCTTTTGCAAGGCTATCAGTGCAGACTAGCAGTAAGAGAGAACATCAGCAGACAAAACATGCAAGAAAACGCAATTATGTAGATGACAAGAGTAGGCCACAGATGTTATAAAAGGCCAAAAGTTTTTGCTGACCTGTAGTGCACATACTGCTTAATTCACTTTGCCACCAAAACTCCTCCCAATTCTGGTAAAAACCAAGAACTGCAGTACTGTTTGATCATTACCTGCAGCACACTATTTAACCCAACTCCCTTCTACCTCAGTCCCCTGCCAGCCAATTAATTATATTTATTATTATTACAAGTTATTAAAATAATCAACTTTTCTATCAAAATACCAGGTAACACTACTGGTATGTGCAAGTGGAAAATAGGTTATACAATAGCTGACTCAGAATGAGTCAAATCTAGAGATTTCCATCCAGGCAATAGCACTAACTCAACACCACTTGGGGAGGGGGGGGCGGTCAAGGCAAAAAAGTAAACGAGATCACTTAGCCACATAAGAAACACTAAGAAATAAATATCCATTATAAACCACCTAATAGAAGTATGCCACCTTTCCAGAACAGAACGAAAATGAAGACTTAGAATGATTAACATCACTCCAGGAAAAAGTGACCCATATTTAACAGTTTTGCTACAAATTAAGACATATAAGTTATTTCAAACATGTTAGAAACAGAAGTTAAAAACAGCTTTCAAACTTTGAATCTGGCCCAGGTTTTCCTTTTTCTTTATTAGCAGCAATCAGACCAGACCCCATGCACCAGTCACCTGTTGAAAGCTCCAAGAAATCTAAATTTTACTGAAGCAGTTTTAAGAAAGGAAACTTACGATGGTAAACATTACCCATGGCAAAGTACACAAAAATGTCCATTCCTAAAACATAGCTAAATACATACCTTTCTGAAGACCAGCCTACATGTTTCAAATGCATCTTATATTTTCCCAAACCAGAAGTGTGATTGTTTAGGAGAAAAATTGTCTTTTTACATTGGTTTAAAAATTCTAATTTCATAATAAAACCAGACAGTAGTAATGGCTATCAGCTGCTTCCTGTGCACCATGTACACTGTAATTATCCTACCCAGCATCTTTATCTTGAACTGAACTTTTTTTGGATGTCACCTGCTGCCACTTAATCTGAAGTTTAAATTCAGTGGATTTTAGAATTTATTTCTGTTGAGTTCTCTTCCCACGCACCTTTTCAACTATCCTCTGTTTTCTCATGACAGAAGTGGTAAACCACATTAACAGCAGAACACAAATTGACCTAATTTTAACATGAATACGTTTGTGTTCTTCAATGCCAGATCAACTTTCCAAGCCAGTACATGCTGCAATCTGACAAATATCTGTGTTACCACGTGGCAGAAGATCGCACCCCTTGGGTATGGCAATACTGTAGATCTGGGTTGCTACTGAGAGCAACAAATCACTGAACTGCAACCCTGGCTCCAACCAATTCACTAGAAATTGTTAGGTACTCCGTTATATCTCCAGTCCTCCTAAGGAAGTAGTATCACTTAGCCAGACCATAATAAAGCATCTTAAATACTCAGAAGCCTTATTACCAGGAAAAGCAGTGAAACCTATGGAATATATTCTCTTATTCCCCACTTTCATAATTACCCTTTTGTTGTCATTCTGTAGACAAGTAGCTGGAGGCTGTATGTCAGACAACAGCTCCAAATTGTCTTCTGTGGTGCTGGTTGAAGGTGCACCATGCTTTTAAAGCACAGCTTACAAAGCAATGTATGTTTTGATAATACACAGCAAGGACAAACTGTGATAAACCAATTTTAGATTGGTATTCTTTCCCAGCCCCGCCACACACACCCTGCAGACATGCCCTATGAGATCAGCAAGAAATGCAGAAGGAAATAATCCAACTTAAGTTAGCGATTTCTCTTCATACTGATAAACTGAAACAACCAGAGTTTTAACTATCTTAAGGGCTATCTTAAGGGTGTCATTGTAAGGATATGTGTGAACCTAAAAAAAAAAAAAAAAAAAAAAAAGTAAAAAGTCCTTTACTTCATAGCCACAAGTCTGCAGAGCCTAAGCTTAGGTTTCTGAGCTCAACATACTGTAATGAAGGCCTGTGAAACTGCTATAGCAACAATGTCATTCACCTGCAGTAATGAAAAAGTATTTTAAGCCTATTAAATCAAATGTAGCTCAGAGCACCTGAAAGTGAAAATACTTCCTTGTTCCTTCCCTTCCTTACATACTTCTGGTTTTCTTAAAAAAAACAAAAACAAAAAAAACAAACAAAACAAAACAAAACAAAACAAAAACAACCACAACAACACACCACACACACACACACCCCAAAACAAAACAAAAAAAGGCAAAACAACAAAAAAAAACCCAACACACCACCCTTTAGGCCTCCATTTTCATAAGATCCTCTCGGCACAATAATAGTTGTCATAGCTCTTTACACTTTAAAAAGAAAGACTGCCAGGCCTGTATAGGTACAGGTACCTAAAAAACAAAACAAAAGAAAACCCAACACCCAAAACCCAAACAAAACCACACCAAAAAAAACCCAAAACCCCAAAACATCCAGAAGAGGTTGTGGGGTTTTTTTTCTTTACCAACATAGTTAGTACAATGCTAGAAAGAAAAAAAGGTTGCTGAATAAAACCAGTCTACCGGTCTATAGTACGCATAGCAATACTGTGGCTAAACAGTGACAAACAATTAGCAAGTTTCCCATGAAGGCTAACATTTTATCAGTTGCAATATATATATACGAACCCCAGCAAGGCCATTCTTAGACTTGGCAGAACTGGGAAACAAGCTCTCAATGCTAACACCAACTTTAGCATTTAGCAACACTGAAACAAAGCGAATACCAGAGAGAAGGTCTAGTCTAATGCCCTTCTGACACATATGACATTCTCTAAGGCAATGAAGTGAAAAGAAACTATAAGCAAAATCTACACTAACTTGGGACAGGCTCTTGATATACTAAATTGGGACAGGCTTGGGACTGCCTCTTTGATATACTAAATCATCTAGAAATTACAATAGCTTTCTCTACTCTTCATAAAGACTGATGAAATGAATGACAAAGAAATGTCCTAATCCAGTATTTTTTTTTTTCAGTAACTAGTTCGCCTATGCAAAGTTCCTAACAAGCCAGGTAGTATTGAACTCTTACAGCTTACTCCAAGTTAAATGAAAACATGTTACACAAAACTGGCATTGAAGTCCTCCCACCTAAAGTCTTTAGACCTGCACCTGTGGAATACAGGCACATTTACCCAAGGTTTCAAATCTACATTATTTATGTATTTATATATGTGCTGCTTTTAGATTTAACAGTAACTTCCATTTCTACTAAGGCTTCAAGCAAACAGACACAACTAGAAGGGCAAAGCTCAGTACAATTTTTATAGCTACTTTCAGGAAGTATTAGTTGCTAAAAACAAAAGCTAGATCCACCCGGGGCTATTTGCAGTGTCACATTCCACGCTCTAAAGGCAAAAATTCTCTGCAGGGCAGTTCAGAGTCCGACTGTCAGACAAGCCCGACTTGTTTCACAAGACAGTTGTTTGAAGTCGTTAAATTTAACATGCAGTCATAAAATAGCCAGCCTGGTCTGACTACTGTGCGTAGCAGTCCATCGACCTTCAAAGTGGATTTCAGCTTAGAAGCACTACCATAAAATCTCACTGGCACTGGTATTATGGTAACTAATCCCCCATCCCCAAGCATTATATTTAAAAGAAGAACAATCCCTTGGTGTTAAGGCTGAATTAGAGCTACAAAAAGTAATGTTAGGAAATTAAATGTGAAATACTGCCTTTAGATCACTGGTGAATTTAGCAGTCTTAAAACTAATTGAAGCAGTCTGCATAATGCAGAATTGTAGAATATTTCTCAACACTGTTTGAAATAAACTATTCATTGGGGGATTAGAAGGTTTGTTTTAAGGGAGCTTTTTCCTCTTCATGTTTTCAGACATAAAAGGCAACATTTTCAGCACGAGATCTCCTAGCAGCCTTTACTCTGAAATACGTCAAAGTGCTTATGCTTTTTGTGAACCTTTCAAATCTGTAAAATGCCAAAATAAAACCTGAAAAGCTTCGTTATAGCAGCAATACTACAGTTACAATTAATAAAAGACTTTATGATAAACCATTCTGAACTAAGGCTAAATTGCCTTGATAAATTCAATCAATCAATTCTAATTATCAAGGGAACCACCTTTGGGCACAACTTTTCATTTTAATCACAATACTCATTTTTGAATCAGCTGTTGATCCAAAAGAAGAAAGGCTCCTGGCAAATAATTATAAACCTCCTTTTTCAAAATTCACACAAGCATTCTGTTCCATTTCTGGAATTAAAAGAAGGGGGGGGGGGGGTGTTTTATAAATGGGAGTTGCAGTGAATCATGACAGAAACAGCTATTTTGGGACAAGTTAAAATACCATTCAGCATAGAGATTTATACCAAAATAAACCTATAGCCGTCAATCATGATAAAATTTAGCTCACAAACGTTAGAAGTCAAAGTTAATATATTTCTTCTCTTTTCAAAACAAGAAAAATAATTATAATCTTCCACTAATGCCTTAAGTCAATTTCTGAGAGCTGTTACTCGATTTCCTTTCTAATTCAGATCCCCAACAAAACTAGAAAAACAAAATGAAAGCGTTTTCTTACTAAAATGGAAGTAAAGCCTCTATTTTTCTTTCTCTTGCTCTTTTGTTGTTGTTGGTTTTGAATGACAATACAATTACAGCCTTGTAGCTTGGAACTGGCATGTGACATGCCATCCATGGCATGAATCTAGTTAATCTGACCTCAGATTTTAATGTCTTCACATTTGATAGAAAGTACCACTGGGCAAGTTCTACATACAAGCTGGCACACAGTATTTCAGCCTTCTAGAGTCCACTGCACAGTGCACTTACCAGGAATTTACCATACTGTGACATATTACATTCTATCAATGTTCACTTTTCCCATCAGAGTTGACATAACGAACCAACAGTAGTAAAAACTGGAAGCTGTATATTAAGCCTAAAGGAATAAGCAGCATCCTAAATAATTCAAAGGGAACTAAAATACTACGATGTCAAAAGTCTACAGTGTCAAGATAAGCCTAAATTTAATGAAAATTCAAGCTATAGGTTAGGAAAGGTTTAGAGTTTAACACTTGATTGTTTTGAAACTCGAAGTTATGCCGTCGTTTCACATGAGAAAAGGGCTGAGTTTTAGCAACAACACACACAAAGCCAGCTTTTGCCCCATCAAGTTTCTAACTTCCAGTGTGATGCAACAGACAAAAGTTTAACACAGACTGAAAGGAAGCAGGATGGTGCTACAACAGTAAAAACATCAGCCTATCATTTCACCATGTCAACAGCTAAATATTGTCAAGTCTTTGAGCAGACAAAGGCTGAGAACTTGTGCACAGCTGATCAAAAAAGAAGTCTGTATTTGTTTCAAAGTGTCACGTGATCACACCGAATTTAACTAAAGCAAACTTTTATTTCTTTAGCTATGGATTTAACTGGTTTTGTCTTCTCAACCTCACCAGGCCTTACATTAACATTGTACTGCAGCTGATCCATACATTGAAGGTATAAAAAACCCCAAATCCACTTTTCAAAAGCACGCTTAAAAAAATCAAAGACTCAAAAACTAGGACATAGCAGAATTTGCGTTACTTGTGCAACTCTGTTTGGCATCCATTGCACTTCTGCTGGTACAGTTTTTAAATGATTAGCACAGGTAAATAATGAGGTCAGATTTCTGCAAATAACACCCTTGTTCTCTATACCCTGCTTTATACCCAAGAGCTTTACCCATCCAGTACAGTGAATGATGCAGGGTCCTGTGGAGAAAAAACTGTATGCAGTCATACCTGAGCCACTGTACTCGTTGTCATTTTTGAAGCCTTTTTTGTATTTTAGGTTATTATACACAACAAATATTAAAGGACTATCCTTCTCATCATGGTATTTTCTCTCCTTCTCATCATGGTATTTTCTCTCCCAAATTCCAAGTTTGCCCTTGAAAGGATGTGAATGCTACAGATCTAGTCAAAATGGTTATTTAAAAAAAAAAAAAAAAACAGGAACAACAAATAACACCTTGTCCTTCCTTGCTTCTCAGAACATGCTAAACCATTTAGCCTACAGTTCCCACAAAGCTTCAGATATTTATCAAGAAAACTGTTCATTCCAGCTAGTCTGAAGTTCAGCAAAAAAAACAGGTAAACAAACACCAAGTTTTATATAATTGAATGCATTAGCCAAATATTTATTGACAGAGTTGGTAAGGCAACTTACAAACAGCCTGCATCTACCACAACCACTTTCTACAAAACTTATGAGGATTATGTCACTGGAAACTCTGGGCTGATGCCCCACATATATTGTCGGTTAGCCTTTCCAATCACTGTTCCACAGAAGCCAAGCATTTACTCTTTTTGTATGACGCTTGTAGAGTAAGAAGTTTCACTAACTTTTAAAACTTTTTTCAGTTCCTAAATGCTCCTTCCACATTCCAAGTGAAAACTGGCAGTAAACCATATGAAGGTACGACACTTTCCTAAAATTATTACTAACATTAAAAGAATAATCTTGCTATCTTATTAAAGGAGTCAAACTCAAACTGCTTCATTTTCACTTTGCTTTTTGCAGACATTTCTGGCATTAATGCTAAATTCTTCTTTCCAATGCAAGCACTACCTTTTCAACCTCTGTCTTCGCTTCCTTATTAGTTTTCAAATGTCTTATGGGATAATCCTACAGGTTCTTAGGCAGATTCTGGTGAATGATGATTGACAATAAAAAGAGTACCAATTCTCCTTACATTAATAACTAAAAGCAAACTCGTTCACTGTTTTCATTCAGACTTCAGGAATTCGTCCTCAAAAATTTGTCTTCATCCCTATCCACCCCCAACTTCAGTCTAAAAGCCAGAATTACTAGGACTGGTTATTTAAATAAAAGTGTATTTTCTATGTTAAATTGCTATCTATTAGATAATTAAAGGTTTAGCATCTGCTTTGATTTTATGCTCTCTTTCTGCTATGTAAGAGTAGTATTTAACCATGAATTTATTTTGAGGTTTTGTTTGTGCCTCCCTCAAATGTCCTTTAGATAAATCATTCAAAAGCCTTTAAAGCCTTTGGAATTTAACCTCTTAAATATCCTCAATGTTTTAAAATATGCTCTGCTTTTAGATACTAGTATAATTAGCCATTCTTACAGTTAAATTTAATTCCTAATTTTACACAGCCATAGTTAGCAGTGTTGCTCAATGGTCAAACAATTATTTAATGCCACTTATTCCTGCTGCTTACTATAGGTACATGCAATCCTCAAATCATAAATCAGACAAACAGAATATCCTAAGTCCTTTAAATATCAGAGAAAGCATCAACACACACAAATATTTTATCACCACAGAAATCTAACTGCTCATGTTTAGATTTGCAGATGCATGGAGGAGCCTTAGTGAGAAGTCAAACTTGAAACAGCGTTTATGATTAGAATGATCAAGGATAGTTTTCATTTCTTGGTGTTTCCTGTTGTATCTCCCATCCTCCTGTACTGCATCTCCCATTTACTAGAAGATGAATTGGAAGAGTTATCTGAACAAATTACTTTTTTAAAAAAATAAGATGCTTATCTGTACGGTTGAGATGTGTCCATGTTTTGGTAGGTTTTTTCCTTCTTATGTGTATTTCTTTCATCAAGAAAAGCTCAGTAATTAAAGAAGCTCTTCTCTCTTCTATGGCAGCTGTTTAACCTTTCTGAAGCCTGTAAATATTTTAACAGTATCTATTGACAGCATTTGGATTCAGGCATTAAGCTGCAATGCTGTTCAACAGGCAGCTGGCAAGCCTTTCTCCCATTTCTGTATTACAGCACCAACATATTTCATATTTGAGTTGATTCTGCAATATTCTTCTATCAGGACACATGCTATCCCCCAATACAAACCAGATGACCAAGTTAAAAGTGCCATAACTCAGATACCACACAACAGCCCACTGTTCGTTAAATCCGCTCTCATATTAGTACATAAACACACAGAACCAGAAGCCTGTGTTTCTAGCTTTCTGATAAATCATTCAATTTAAGAGACACTTGCTTCTTTCATTTCAGTAAAAGCTTGATCTGAAATACATTTGTTGGTATGTTCAGAACTGGATGTTTCTCATTAATTCTGTAAAGCACTAATCCACAAACCTGTGGATGCATAGGAATTTCAACCTCATGCTGAACACCAGTAAGAGCCTGAATCTTACAGCAAAAGCACAGACAAACCTCAGACGCTTCTTTACCTAAAGGTAGCAGCTACATGTATATATTGCCAAATATATTACAGAACGATAAACAAAAATAATTTCTCCATAGCTTGCAAAATGTTATCGTTTTCTTACATCTCTCTCTGTTTAGATTTATCTGCTGTCTCATTTCAGCCTGATGTCTGCATTCTCTGTGGCAGAGACCCTGTTCTGTATCTGAACAACCATCAGCACAAGGTCACTCTGGTCCATAATTAAGGAAGGTAACAGCTACTATAAGTTACGAGACTAATGTCTCGTATATGCACATCAGTTATTTCTATGAAAAGTTCTGTATTTGTAAACATCTGAATTATGTTAGTTCTTGGACTATGAGACATCACTTTAAATAGTGGACAGTAAATTCAGAATTGAAGACCCACTGTTCTTGTTTATCTATATCCATTCGTAGTTCAGCATCTCATAAAGACAGAACAAAGATATTTTCACCAACACATGGCCACAAGTGACTTGTGACATGCTCTTTTACAGGTTACACTCTCTCAGAATGCAGAGATTTATTTAAAACAATCTGCAGAAAAGGTATTTTACACAGCAATTGTTTAATAAATCTTCACTCACGAGTTTCACCAGAGGCATGAATTTACATGACAGTGACTTATGAAAAACTACTTTTACTGAACATTTGGTTTACTCAAGCATTCATCTAGCCGTAAGCTGAATACTTCTTTATGTAGTGTAACAAAGGTGATATATAGCGATGCAATATGAATCACTGACAAATCAGCAATTGCACAAGAAGGAGGACAAGTGCAACCTGTCAGTATGAGATCATATTTGGGATGCAAAGGTCATGTGTTTCACATGGGGCTTACAGTTTAACGTCAAAGATTATATTCTTGTTGAATTACACGCATCTCATCACAACTAAGCATAATTTTGCTACAACCACAATTACAACATCATTTAGATGAACAAATTCAGTTCAATCATACTGCTTTACGCAGCCCTACAATAGTCATGTCTAAAGCTGATGTGATCATAAAATTTTTTTGTTTATTTACAAATACTCTCCAGTTTTATACAGGGACAGAGGTTAAAAACCTCTTACAAACAAAAACATTATTTAATATAAACTGATGAACCATCCCTTGTAATTTCATAATACTCTTCTGGAAGGTATACATTTGCTGTCACTTGCTGAACATCACATTAAATGCCCCAATCTTTTGATGCAGGTGACTGAGGGATTCAATTGAACTATAAAATAATGTCTGGGAGGCAGTACTTTGTAAAACAGCAGTGAAGGGATGCTGACAATACGGCAGGACTCCTTTTGTCAGTGACAGCCAGTTAGTAGGTCAGCTTAGCAAGACCGTAACACCACACACTGAGAAAACTGGTATGTTCTTACTCCAAGCCAACTTTTTTGACTATCAAGATCACCCCCTTTTTATGTTAGTTTTGGCCCAACACAAGGTGGCTGATGCTAACAGAATTCCCCCCAAGGAGCACATCCTTGAAAGGATGAAAGGCACATAAATTTATTCTCACAATTCAAGGTCAAATTTATCTCAATTCTGTATAGTATGTTAGGATTAAGACACGGGAACAGGGAATGAATGGAAATTATTCTGTATCACAGACTCTTCTCACTTACAGCACAGAATACACATTAATTTAAATGACCTGTTTAGTCCTCCAAATGCGAATGTAAGTTTAACTCAAGCCAATTAAATGCACATGTTTATATGTTAAAGCTTCAGCTTCTAAGTATTTGCATTGCAATGGTCTTCCGTACAGACAGCCATGTAGTTACAGAAAAGCTAGCACTGCTAGCACACCACAGTTTGTAGCACTTCACTCGTCACAGTGGTCTGCTCCTGACTAACATAGAAATCATGATTCCTCCCAAGACCACTTATTTTCTCATTCGAGTCTTCTTTCGATTCCTGTAAGGACCCCCGATGAGGAAGAAACAACTCAAAGTAACAGGACTTTAACCACTTCAGGGCATTTTTAGGATAATGCATATAGTCACATTTAATGTTTTTTTCTGTTCAGCTTTTGATCTAGTATAGAAAATGCTCTCCTATAAAAAAGTACCACATCTCTTTCCATGCTACAATATTAAACAAAAGGATATTTATAATATATAGATATCCCTCACTATGCCAGAGAGAAAATGACAACGTATTTATCTCAATACAATCAGATTTTGTAAAAACAAATGAGAAATACAGCACAACATAAGAAAGCACATTTAAGGTGACAGCTTATACACAAGTCTGCTGCTCTCAACACAGCAAGGGATGTGATTGTCTCAGCTATCTGCATTAGTAAAGACCAAAACATTATGATTAGCTTTACAACTGCTAACACACAGAGTCCCTGCTGTATTAATGACACTAAGATTGAATGTTCCCTCTTTGAAATGTGAAGCACAGGCTAGAAGCTGGCTGAAGAACAGACACACAGCTTTCCCTTCAAACTATTATATCACCTACAAGATAAGGCAGTGTTTAAATGAAATCAGGGCTTTACTGAAAACAAGAGCGTAAGAAAAAGCTCAGAACTGTTGTAATACAAGGAAAACTGAAGATTTTCCAAAGTGCATATGGCAGCGAAGTGCCTGCATTTATGACTTTGAAACCCCTCCTGAAGGCAACTGGGGATATTTTTTTTTTGATAGAGGAGAAAAATCTCTTTCCATATAAAAGGGCATCTGATCACTTTCTGAGTAAAATCCAAAATACCAGAAATACTGACATGCTTTATGTCTAAGAGTCTGAAATACCTACCAGAACAACTGCAGGAGATGAAATACACAGTTAAAATCTTACAGGTAAGATAGAGGTTGAATCTCTTAAATTTGAATCTGCAGTAACACACACTTCAGAGGATTATAAAACACAAATTAATTTTGTATACTGATACATAATTAACATCTAAAAAAAGGTTAATCAACTAATATTACAATAGTAATATTATTATAGCCATGCTGGTCTAAGGCTACAAGGCAAACTGGTAGAGATTACCTGAGTCACATGAACATGAAAAGGTCACAGATACACATGAAAGCATATCCTTTTCCCAGACTACTTCAATTCACCTAATTCACCTCTTCTCCTGCTGTACACTTACGTTAGTAAAGCATTTTTAGGTATTTGCTGCATATGCACTTATATAAGAAGTGTTTCATGCTCCTGTGTAGGTTATTGAAGGCTTTGAACTGACAGTCAATATGCTTGATACCACCACTGTCTACCTAGCCTACTGGAGAAAATTTTTCATGGTGACTTCTATAGAAAGGACCTGTGTTACCTATTCTACACGTAATTCAATTATCTTAAAATACACACATTCCTACATTTGGATGAGAGGACAGCAGATTACATCCATATCAATATTCAAGCGAGTAACAGTATTGTACATTAACAGAGAATGGAACAGAAGGAAAAAATTTGAAACTGAAAATCATCAAAAAACATGCCAGCAAGTTGCATCCTTAACAATGCTTTCTTTGCAGAAAGTTTGACATCATCATTTTAAAAAAAGAAAAAAAAAAAAAACCACAACAACAAAAAGCTCAAGGCGGGAACAGCTCAGACTATTAACAATACAACGCTGTGATACAACCCCAGTGGCTCAGATCTAAACTTCACTAAATTTAACAAATTTTTAAGCTGCTTCCATGCAACATCAGAGGCATCATAAATCATGTCTGGCTACAACTTTCATTGGGCATCTCAAACAGCAGACTGTAATTTGCAGCTTTGTAGCTACTGCCCTACAGGATAGCTTTTAGGGGAACAGAAGCAGAAAAAAAAATCCAAAACCAAACCCCAACCTTAAAGTAGAAACTGCCAGATGACAAACAACTGAATACCAACTAAAAATGAACTTTTGCAGCCACTCAAACATAATCTTAATAGAAAGAAAAAAAGAAAAAGAAACCACCTCATATATAGTGTCATCCAAAGACCGCTTCTGCAGAGATCCTGGTTACATGCTGCTGTCTGCCCAAATCTCCAATTGCTAAACTGCACAAGAGGCAATAAAAATAGAGAAATACCTTCCTAATGTTACTTTGCACAAAAGTAATTGTTGCAACTGACACCTGACGCTGCCAGAGATGTCAAGTGATCACAAAGAACAAGAGTCATGACCCAGGATAGATGGTAACACAGCATTATCCATCACCTTAAAGCTGTGAAAAGCCTTGCTGCTGTAGCACAGGGTGCTATATTTAACATACTATCACGAAGGACCTGATTATCTAAAAAAGGCGAGACAAGCAAGGCTACTTATTAGCAACAATCTGAAGCATCACACAAAAAAGGAGCTTGGATTTCACTGCCTCTTTAGCTAACAAGGCTGCAAAAGCTAAAGCCGCATATTTGGGATTTGTGGCACAACGAATTCCCACTTTACTCAACTGTGACTCTCCAGCAGATTTTGTAGTTTGGAGAAATTGCCTAGCTTTCCTTCCCAGGATGTCAGCCACAACAAAGTCATGACAGTGCAACATACAGGATATGATACTACACTTCACTGGGCAGTCCCAGGTATAAAGAGACTTCTCCCTAAACCACTATATCCTGTCACTGGTGATTATTTATTGCTACACTTTCCCATTGTGCTAGATGCTCCAAGGAGAACAAAGTACAGCACACAGATGGCTTCAATACATGACTGAACAGTCTAATTTACATTAAGGCGTCACAACATTTTACATCCTAAAACCTAGCTTCTTCAGTTGCTCTTAACTTCACCAAACTTAATCCAAGATGAAACACTGTTATGCTAGATGCCTGCCTCAAGCAACCTGAACCAGTTGAGAGTGAGAGAAGGAAAAAATCAGTTTTGTGTCTAGCACTTTTTGAAAAAGTGAAGACTCCTTTTTTGCAGTCACTCTAGTTGCCTTCAAATTTTGAAGACAAGCTATTTTATTTTTAAAAAATATATTTTCCTACTTAAGAACAAGCCCTTATCAACATATGAATCCACCTAACTGTGCCCTTAATATATGGGTCTGGAAGAAAAAAGGCCAAAGAAGTCATGGACAGCTCTTGGAGGCTAAGTATATAAAAAGATTATTTTTTTTTTAATAGTCCGTCCTCCACCACCTGAGAGCTGACGAGACTGCATACGCATCATTCCCATAAAGAAACCAAATATCCTTTAAGTGATCTAAAGCACACATTTTAACTAGCACTCCTTTATTGATGCAAACTTCCTGCTAGCCTGTGGACAACATGGAGATGGAAAGCATACAATCTGAATGAAAGGTTCAAGCAAAGGAGAAGGTACAAAACAGACAAAATAATTTTATAAAGAACTAGGGAGGAAAGAGACAAAGACCGGCTGAGCAAAGAAATTCAGAGCTTGGCTCATGTCTGCAGCCCTGTACCTCCCAAAGCTGAGGAAAGCCTAGATTCTTGGAGTCTGTTCCAAGTGCCTTTGTTCTTCTCGCATCCATGAACTCACTGGCAAAACATCCATCTCCTCCAGTGCTAATCCATTTCCTACTGCCATTGGCATTACTACATTAGTTTAAAAGGCAAAGGTCTATGCAAATATGTTTCAGCCCAACAGATCACCCGTGCGGGTGGCAGTAAGAAGCCATACCATGCCATTATGTTTGCACTAGTTTTATTTTTAACTACATATAGAGCATTAGAGTTACAAACTCATACACACAAAAACTAAGAAAACCTACAATTAAGACTGTTTTGTGGACTTGCATTGTCTGTACTTAAAATCTCACATTCTATGCTCTTGAGGTGGGCCTTCTCTAGAAACGAACTCAGAAGAACAAGAGAATGTTTGTTCTACCCTTAATGTCCTACTGGTTTGAAAAGTTAAAGAAACTGCGACACATACGGAGCATGAGATTGCAAAGAGAAAAAGCAAAACAAAACCAGAGAATAAGGCCACCGAAAGCTATCCTTGCCACTGGGTTCCTATATGACATTAGGCCAGACCTTTCCCCTGCCTTTACAGTTATTTTTTATATGTTTCTTATTTTACAGATATCTATTTAGATAATCTGCAATGCAATTTGTGTACATACTCAGCACATCTGGCAGCAATTAGGACCTATGCTTTAAACATAGGCCCATATAAATTGCTTTACACTGTAAAATGCAAATGGAAACAGGACAGTATTTCAATAACATTCCTGACAGGTGAAGGAAATTCATTATTATTAATGGAGTACTTAGATGTTATGGTGATAACCAGCAAAGGAAGACTCAGGAATAACTTAATAAATCTGCTCTTTGGGAAGGCTTTTGCTAATATAGTTTAAATGAAACTGGAACTGCACAGAAAACAGTAAGTGTAAAGCTAAATACTAGACAGCAGTGAATTAAGTTAATACAATACATCTTAATGCCATGGCCCTACAAAACAAAGAATCATGTGAACATATGCATTCACATAGTTAAAAGATATAGCTACAATAACTGCTTAAGCTGAGCCATGCAAACTGTGCAATTCAAACCTCCCACACAAAAAAGCCCAACCTGAACAGCAAATCAAGAGACAAGGTTGTAAATAATCTAAGAAGTGCAGTTATATCCTTACAGAAGCTAGACAAGTCTATGCAACTTCTAAGAAAAAAAAATGTGTTAAAAGATGTTACGGATACATTTTAAATACCTGACTTCCAAACAAAAGAGGAAAAAGACACACAAACACGCCCCCCCCGTCGCCAAATATTTACCTTACTGCAGTAAAGCATCCAAAGCTCATACAGCCTCTCTCGGGATGCCATTCCTTCCCCTCCTCTTTTCGTCAATACCAGCTACTTTCGTTCAAGATCCTACCATGCTCGGTTCCCAGGTGCTCTTTCCGCAGTTTTTGCTTTATTATTACAGTTATATCATAACCCGAGAAGAAGTCAAGGATGAAAATAACAGGGTCTCAGCCTCTCCTTTTCGGGTAAACAACGTAGCACAACACAAGCAACTGCAGACAAGTGTCAAGCATGTCCGTTCTTCGCCAGCGCTGCTTCGGTTTTAATCTCTGAAAGTGAAAACATACCCTTCAGGCCTTTGGTGGAGGAAGGAAAAAACAAATCCGTACTTAAAGCCCACAGACGACCTCGGGAATTGCGCGGCGGCAGGTCGCATTGCTTTCGTCTCTGACATTATCACCCCTAAGACGGAGAAGTCTGATTTCTAATTTTCGTGGAGCTTTCTCTTTTTTGCAGGGAGTCTGCGGGGGGGAAGCACAGGGCTGCTGAGAGGTGACGCCGGAGCCCTGAGGGCGCGGGGAGAGGCGGCGGTGGTAACGCGGCTTATCCTCCCGCCGGGGGGGGACGGCCGCCCCCCGCACGCCGGGGCCCCGGCCCGGCAGTGACAGCCGCCGCCCTGCTCCCCCCACCCCCAGGCTCCACAGCCAGCCCCAGAGCCCGGCGGGCCCAGGCAGCGGCGTCTCCCGCAGATCAGCGGCTGCCCAGGCAGAGGCGCCGGCCGCGGCCTTCCCCGTCCCCCGCGGGAGAAGCGCTGCGCTGCCCCGCGCCGCCAGCTACCGCACCCTCGGCCTCCCTCAGCTCCCCCCGCGCCACCGCGGCCTCTCCTCACAGCCTACCCGGGCCACGGCGTATGGCGGCCGGGCAACGCCGCGCGGCAGCCGGGCAGCGGAGGGGGCTGGGCCTCGCCACATCGCCCGCCCCGCCCGCATTCCGGCACACGCCCCGGGCCGCCGCCGAGGGGCGGAGAGGCCGCGGGCGCCATCTTGGCTGCGGGCAGGCGGAGGGGAGCAGCTACCCGCAGGAGGAGCGCCCGGGGCTGCGCTGCACCGCCCGCCCGGCGGCCGTGGCGTAGCGCCCCGCAGAGCAGCGCGGGGCCGCTGGTGGGGCCGGAGGGAGCCGCGCGGGGCGGGCCGGGGCCGGGGCCGGGGCCGCGGCGGGCAGCCCCGGCGGCAGAGCCATGCCGCAGCCCACGGCGCCTCACCTGAGGAGCAGCCGGTCCCTGTCACGCACCGCGCCCGTCTGCCGCGCGAGGAGTCTGCCTGTAAAAGGATCGGCATTCCCGATCCTTGTGGGACAGAGCATCTCAGGAAACCTCCAGACTGTTTTACAAGTGATAACGGTTATCAAGCACATACATGTATTTTACATACGCTCCAGAGAGGCCTGCCTGCGTTGCCTGAGGAGCGCGGGTATACAGACGCATACAATCCGCTACCGCTTTAAAGCAGCCCATACCTCGCATGCAGAGCTTCCGTAGGACTAAAAACGCTCCTAAAATAAGTTAGATTTCTAAAGGAGAAATGTGAAAAGACATTCCTCAGCTTATTGGTGTGGCTCTTTGCAAGCATACCGGTAGTGTGCTGACCCTCCTGAGGCAGAGCGCTCCAGCAAAGGACTTTCCTCCTGCTCGTTCAATAACGCGACTTTTAGCGAGCCTGGCAGGGCACTCCCTGGGGCACGGGCTTCCCTCGGTGTCCGTCTGTGCCCTTGGGAAGTGGGGCTGGAAATTAGCGTTGTGTGAGGCTCCAAAGCAGGGAGAAGGAAGATTTAAGGAGACCTGGGCTTCTCCCCAGTTTGCTGGGAGAATCACAGCCCTGCAACCTCCGGCTGCAGCCCTGGTACTTCTGCTGCTGGTTCATCTCCTCACCTGGTTAAATCTCATACAGCTCCACACGATGAAGCATTCATTGCCATTTGTTGCACAGTCGACTCCTTTGCAGGGGATTTCCACACCACTGCAATGGTTTCATGCGAGGTTTGGAAACCCTTTGCACAGGAATTGACTGTGCAATATCATTATATTGTCTGGTGTATAAAAAATTGCTAGGGATGGATAAGCATCACCAAGAGCCCAGAGAGTCTGAGATCAGTCCCTGCAACATGCCTTTGCATATTTGTCTTGCTTTTAGAAGATCAGTGAAGTTGTCCTGGAGAAATTTAAGGGCTAATCTGTGCTCGGTGGTGTATCATGTGGATCAGCAGTGTGCGAATGGGAGAAGTATCTTTTACTGCAATATCTAAACACAGTTCCTAGCACGGATGGAGGGATGGGAGAAGTATCTTTTAATGCAATATCTAAACACAGTTCCTAGCACGGATGGAGGGACACTGACAAAAATGAGTCTGTAAAATTATTTTTAGTCGTGTGATACATGTGCTCTGGTACTTGCTGCTAGCCACAACAGTCTCCCGCCTTGAGGTTATGACATAATTTTTTCCATCAAGAAAAAACCAAGAGATCAGAGTCCAGCTCTGTCCCCAGGGCAGGATCCACTATGCTTAAACCACCCTGGACCCCTCTGTGAGCAGCCTCCAGGAACGGAAGAGATTCTGCCTCCTCCCTGAGGGACTTATCTCAGGGCTTGAGTTACTGCTAGGAGCTCCTCCCTAACAGCCAACCTGCATCGCCTTTGAAGCAAATGCAAACCATTGCTATTTGTCCCTTCCACAGTAAGATGGGAAAAGGAAGCTCGCTGTAGCATGCTTTTTGAGTTACAAATTTTGATCATCACATCTTCTTACAGCCTTTTCTAGACTAAACAGCAGCCTATTTCAAACTTTTCTTACAACTCACTCCCTTTGAAGAAGTCAGGCCCAAGCAAAGCTATGTAGAAACCCCAATCCTCCCTTGAGATACTGCTCTGCTTTCTTGCATTACTGACTTCTGCAAGTGACAGCAGCTGCTCCCACATATAGATAGTCCTGCAACAGGCTCTAATGAAGCAATAAAAAACCATCCTCTGATAGAAATGGGAGACTCCTCCCTTGTTAAGTGCTGCCGCCCACATAATTAGAATGCTCACAGACTATCACACAGCCATTTTCCACTCTGTTGGAGTTGTAGTGACATAGTTATCCCAGTGGGCCTCGGCAATCACTACTGCTTATGTAGGCAGTTCTTGCCTTACATAGGTGCTCTGAAGGGAAAGTAAAGCATTTGTGTTTTGCAACAGGACAGTCTGTTCCAGTGGTATACAGGGTGAGTAGTCTCCTGGTCTGACCTTCTAGAGGTTTTCCTAAGCCAGGTAGCTCACTGTAAAGTTGTTAAAGTGGCTTTGTGTATGTCTGCATCACTGGGTGTGAGTCAAGTTTAGTCTTTCCCTGTTGGTACAGACATTCAGTATTCACCATGAGTTCTTTTCCACAGGCAAATATGAGCAAGAATGAGAGAGGTCAGTGGAGAAAGATGGGCTACAGCTTTGTCTCCACAGGTGTTGTATAATTCTAGGTGAATTTATATTTCAGTGTACTTACTTTCATAAAGGCTCAGCTAAGGATATGGAAGTCAAAGAATGGAGGAAGATGTACAAAGAAGCATTACCAGCTATGTATGGCTACTTTAAAATGTGTTTATGGATTGGTCCAGCTGTGAAAGCTAATTTGGCTAATCTGATTAGCCTTTTCATCACCTTCTCTTCTATGATTATGTACCAATTGTTTCATGGACCTTAAATAGCCAGGTATGCAGTGTTCGTTTGTAGTTCATTGTCCTTTAGGTGCTGTCTTGTGGTTAACTGTCTGTTTACAACAGTGGTTGTTTCTCATACTTGGTTCATTACTTGTGGTTTTGTACTTTATCTCTCTTCAGTAGCTGTATATTAGTAACTCAGTCATCTTACTATGGACTGAACTTGTCAGTCAGCAAGTTCAGGTAACAGCATGGGTAGAGAGAAGGGAGTGGATAGGGAGAAGGCATGAATTTGAGGTTAAGGGAAGATTCAACAAAGGAATTGGCTGCATTGGATTGCAGCTTTGAGTCCAGGGACCTCTGAAGTGGCAGGAAAAACCACACACCTTATAGTAATGCTCTTGTTAAGCTATACTTATTTTCTGTAGAACCAAATGAAAAAGACAAAAATCTATATCTGACTTTCAGATATTCTCAAACCTGTTGTCTGGCTCTAAGGCTTCTACTAACATCATGCCCCAGGCCAGCAAAAATCATACTCAGATAGGTCTACGGCAAAGCTTTTATCTGAGGTTTTGCTTGATGTCTACGGATAATGCTTTGTTTACTAACAATAAAGACGTGAAATAGGCTTAGAAATGAACCTGTCTCTCAACTCTTCCATTGTCCTTTACAAACAGACCCTTGTAGAGAAGCAAGGAGTAATCTTTACATTCTAAGTAAGCAAGTGGCCTTAGCATCTGGGTGTAAAAACTCCCACTATCAAAATACCTTTTGCTGTATGTGAAGAAATAGGACTTTGTGGATGCTAGTTTCTAGGCATTCGAGCCAAATTAATCTGAGATTGCATTTGGTGTGGCTATTAGAAAGGAGCAAGCTGGCCCTTGCAAGATGCCAAGGCCTCTGAGATGGTGTTTTGCTGAGGGCAGCACAGGATCAGCTTGCCTTGAGTTTCTCTAGCTATGATTGCACAAAATCAGTGTGCAATTGTTCTATTGGGTAAGCCAGCAAACATAATTAGTGTTTAATCTTCCTTCTGTCACCATATTCATGTTGTACCCCAGGTAGTTCAAGGCTTGTTAGTTATTTGCAAAATTTGGAAATGGGAAGGAATTTGTTTGCCCCTTGACACATAAGCTGGTATCTAGGGATTTTAGTTGCTTTCTTTCAAAGTGTTGGAGACTGGCCACAGCTAAAGCTGGGAGGTGATGATGGTCTGGCTAATAGTATTAAGTCCTTCTGGCCCTTGGCTGCTCTGCATTTATATATTCAAGGTTAAGCCATTCACCAGACTTAAATTCAGGAAGGAATTTACCCCAGGGTAGCCTGGGACCATGGTGAATGTTTTTGTCCTTCTCTGTCCTTTCAGCTGGTTTCCACAGGGGGCCTTCAATATAATGAATCGCCTGCTGTAAAAGGCCCAGGTAGTGGCTTGATCTCTTCTGCTCCTTTTCTGCAGCATACACTCCTTTACTAGAGGCCTTAAGTTTGCAGCTGTGCTAGGAATGTTCTTGTGTAGGGTACTTCTTGGAGACTCTTCCAGACTAAATATATAGTATGTGTTAATATGCTTTGGTCTGCCTAGGTTCTTACAAGCTCTAATTGCCAGTAAAGATTCATGGATGGGTGTTCAGGCATAGAACTGCCCCTGTCCTCTGCTGTCAGGTAGGTTAGCTATGCTAGAGCTAGCATGTGTAGACTCATGCTACAGGTGTCTTTATTTTGCAGGTGCTCTAAGACAGTAGTTGTTACTGCACAAGATTGAGTGAAAAGTCAGTTTTGATGGAGGAAGAACAACAGTTTTATAATGCAAAGTAAACCATCCCTTACTGTCCACCATCTTATTGCCAGTGATCAGTGAAGTTACCATACTTGCACTTCAGATCATTCTGCTTTAGTTAAGAAGTTGTTTAATGAATTATTTCCTTATGTTGCAGTGCTCAGCAGATCTGGATCTGCAGCATGGCTCCTGAAAGCAATCAGTGAGTCAGGAAAAAAAAACCATGGCAGCAACCAAGGTTTAAGTATGTGTAGGTGTTGGCAGTCTATGGCAATCTGTTGGAACTTAATTCCCTCTCAGCTGACAGGGTAAGGTGGTCCCAAGAATGCATGCTATAGCAACTTGGGGCATATGGGCACTCTATCAGATTTGGCAGGTTAACTCCTCTTGGTTTGGGGAAGGGTGCAAATGAAGGAAAGTAACTAAAGGGAAATGGGCTTAGGAAAGCTCCAACTGCTGCTAGAGGTGGGATTCTAGCAAAATGTTAGCACTGTGGCCTCCCAGAAGTTAGATGTTGGCTGCAGCACAGTGCCTGCTTCTGAGTGGGATGTGAAACCAAGGCTGTGCCCTTCCCTGTGACCTTGTGAATCCTCCAGGGACTCTGCTGCCTAACTCCTGACACAGAAAGGGTGTAGAGACCTGAATGATGGCTAGTGTTGTAAAACTTGAAAGCAGAGTTTTAAAGATCCTGCAGTGTTGTGTAAACAGTGTGCTGTTAAAGTATGTGTGAGACTTGTGGGGGCCCACTTGCACACTGAATGGGTTGTAGGCTCCTTAACATAACGTGTCTCTCTTCTGGTTTCTAATCCCAGACCCTAGGGAAGGTTGCTACTTCTCTGTGCTACAGAGGGTCAACATGAGTTCATGCTTACAAATAGTGTGAGGTCCTAGCTAAACAAAAGAGCATAGTGTAGGCCCTGAACTGGACACAGGAGCAATGCAGTCCTGTGCAGAACTTCAGACTTAATGCCAAATGGCAGCAGGAACTATTGGGCACCAGGACTGTTTTTTTTCATCATGAAGTAAATAAGCAACTGAAAGATTTATTTTGATATCTGTAGCATTACAAATTGTCATTGACAGAACTAACTCTTAATAAATATGGCAAATACTGTAAATGCGATGCTCTGTCGTAAGTCATCTATTGTCAGAACTGCAGGTTTGGTATGCGGTACCTCCGTGATGACACTGTGGCTGTGAACTTGCCATTCTATCACAGGAGAACTACTTCTGAGAAAGACATTGCTTTTATGGGTCCATTCAAGATGTAAGGTATATCCTATAATAAATTCAAGCAGAGAGTTGGTCCCGTGGGCTCAGTTACAGGTGGATTTTTGGATTTTCATGATTATAAATGAATGTTTCATTTTTTCTCTAAGGTCTAAAATAATCTCTTTCTTCAAAGATGCTATTTTTAATTTGATCTAAGACTGCAGATAATTCATCTTGGCAATTTAGATGCAGGTTTCCTCTCAGCTTGGGTGTTACTCATTACCAGCCCATCTCCACTGACTTCAGGGGAATTTTTCCTACCAGTAAAGCAAGCACAGGCTCTGAAGCCCACTGTAGTCAAGACAGTTTCTGACTCTGCTGGGCTTTAAATCAAAGGCTAAAAGCATTGCAAGAAATGGGAACCTAACCCGTGTAGACTCTGAAACTCCTTGGCCTTAATAAAGTGCTAATGGCACTACTCATTGATGTACAGCTTAGGAAAGTGCTGGTTAGGAAATATGCACTCTTGGTTGGAAGGATCCAACTTTGGCAGTCATGGCACCCCAGTTGGTCAATTGCCTGTACTCACCAGGCCTCAGGAGGTACTGCTGTCCTCGGAAGTGTGGCTGTTCATAGAAAACCCAGCTTCCTTCAAGTATGTTACAAAACTGGATGTCCCTGTAGTGAAAGTCATCCTGGAGAGCGGGGCAGTTATCTATGAAATCCAACATCCTGCCTCCAAAGTCATTCCACACATAGATCTGTAGCCGGCTGTGCTCTTGGGGCTGTGAAGGCAGATCCAGACATGGATGCGCAGGATGTCAAGTGGCAGTTCTAGGTGACTATGGCTTGCTAGGTGCAATACTGATGCTAGCAACGCAACAGTGAATAGCCTCTAATATGTGCAGAAAAGTCAGTCTAACAGGAATAAATTTGACTGGGTCCTAATTTAAAGCAGCAGTGCTGTGAGTCCTTTCTGCTCCGGTGAGACTAGAACTGCAGTTGCTTTGAAGGAGTTGCAGTAGGGCAGGAAGCAGAAGGGGGGTCCAGCCAAGATCACCACACTTCAACTATACATGCAGATAAGAAATAAGCTCAGTGATATACCTGGATTGCCACAGCAGTCACATGCCCTCAGTGTTCTTAGATGTTGATGTAGTAACTGGATAAGGCTCTGGGACAGAGGGGAGCTTTTTCTGACCCTGTTTTTGTTGCACAGCCTTGGGTGGGCAGGCTTTTTTGCTTTTCATCTACTAAGATGTTAAACTGTTTCAAGACTGTCTCTGACTCTTGTATCTATCTAGCACAGCAAAGATTTGATATAGAAAAATACTTTCTGCTCTTGCATCAGTACTCAATACAGTTTTTGCAGGTGCTCAAGTGCAGTTGTATAGACACAAGAGTACTGCTGCTGTGCAAAGACCAACACCTTAGTTAAAAAAAAAAAAACACAACCAAAACCAACAACACTTTAGTAACTATGTTTGTGGAATCAAACTTTCTGGATGCTCTTGAATCTGGAAAGCATGCAGAAATGTGTCCTAATTTTAGTTTGTTTTTTTTTTTCTACCCCCATACTAATTCTCTGTTTCTCTGCTTCTCAGGTACTTCCGATCAGTCTCCCAAGTCAACTTCCCTTCAGACCATCTTGTTCCCACCCTCCTCATCTGTGACTTTTCCCTCTACAGCTTGAAAGGACACAAGAGTGTCTGCACTAGCTTTCAGCATTTGGACCCAGAACTTGGCTTAGCTAAGTGAAGCCCAGAACTGCATGTCAGTAAAAAAAAAAATAGCAGCATTATCCTGTGCAGATAGAATGTATCTGGAAACTTGCTGTGATGGTCTATGAAGCTTCTGCTGGACAGGCAAACTGTGAATTGTACATAAAGCGTACAATATGGATGAACTTAACTTTTCATGAACATTGGAGGGACACATTTCAGCATCAAGGCCATTCCTGGGCCAAATCTGAAATCCTTAGCCTGATGTCTGAGTATTGAAATCTTTAACATCTTGGCAACCTCTCCCCTTTTAGTAAAACTCTTCCAGGGAATGAGTCTAGGAGATAAAAACACAGATCTATTCTGGGCTGAAGTATTCAGAAAAAAAACCTATCATGAGGCAAATAGGCCTTCATTTGCAGCTCAAGTACATGGTGGTTTCTTCACAATGGGATGTGTCAGGTTGCCTCTGTAGTAGTGTAGTCACCAACTTTGCCTACCTTGAAAGAAGAGCATTGACTGCAGCATGGGAGATGTGGGTTAGTTCTCAGATTTGTACTGACCTTTCTTGTGTAGATCATGTATAGCCAGAATGTTTTTAGAAGATTGGTGTTTTTATATATATAAAAGAATAGATAAATGTATTATTAAAATAAAAATTAATATAATAAACTCCCCCTCCCCCCCCACCCCCAAGCACTATCCAGCCATTCATTTGGCTGAGAATTCCAACTGACTTATCTACCTCTTTGAGAGTCTAAACCCCATTAGGTGAACTTGGTAAGTGTCCTTTCTACTACCCTCCTTCTACATAGACGTCTCTGGGGAAGTTGTTACTTGTGTCAGAACTGTCAAAATGGGGTGTAGTGCTCTGATTCTAATATAGGCAGTAACATACATAGACACAATATGGAAAACTTACTGCTGTGATGATACAAGACCTAATGGAGTCATTGAAGCACATCCAGTGCTGGTAGTCAGGATATTCTCCCTTCCTCAGGAAGTACTGATGGCCTGTGTAGTTGGGACATTCATAGATCATCCAGCAGCCACTTTCCACCTCAAAAGAGCTGCAGCAGTTCAAGTGGTCATGCAGTCTGGCTGGTCTGTGGTGGCTTCACAGGAGCAGTCCTCAAAGTCTCTGTTCTCAAAGAAAGTGATCTGCAATAAAACAAAAGTAAGGTGGTTACACTGGAAAGTGTTTGAAAGCTGGCTTTGTTTTGCCTAGATTGTACAAAACAATCCAAAGACTGCAAGGGTCCATAGGGATGCTTCTACCAGGCCCAAAGACTAGCAAAGCCCTTATGTCCATTTTCTATAAGATGCACAGACAGTTACTGGTATCTTCATTTCTCTCGTACTACAAATGACAGGTGGATGTCCCTTTGGGACGCTGGGAAGTGGGGGGCAACTTTCATCATAATTTCGTGCTGGAAATAGCCTGTCAGCAGCTCCATGACAAGCTTTTGGGAGCATTTGGAGAAAGTGAAACCCAAATTGCTCTTTGACTAAAAGCTCCATGGACGACTTCTGTGTATCACACAATCATTCAACTTTGTGCCCATCTCCTGCACCCAGTCCTGGGTCCTAGAAATCTTCTGTGATGTAGAATACAGATGAAGGAAGGAATAATTCTCCTACATCTGAATTGTGCTGAAGCTTTCACCTCTTTTAATGATACAGGAACAAAACAAGACTGTTGTGTCTAACCTGAGTTAACCATTGAGCGCTCTAGGTCCTGTTGGGCAGCTATATCTTAGCAGCAGTGAAATCAATTTAGAGATACTTAAATTCAGTGGCATTGTTTGGCGGTATTTATTACATTTGTTTGGAATAGAGTACTTCAACCTTATTTTCCTTTCATCTTAGAAGTCTAAGAATATATAAACTTTAGGTCTCTTTCAGCAGCTGACAAACTCAAAGGGAAACTAGCCAGACAGAAAAATAAAAACAAAAGATTTTTATGTGTAAATGTTTTAGCATTTGAAAGCTTCCAAGTACACTATAGGCTTTCTTTAGGAAACTTACCAAAGAGCTAGATAATAAAACAACCACTTGAGGTTTCCCCTCTGCTAATTTGTTGGTAGACCAACAAACTATATTTGCAAACATACTTGTCTACAAGGAGCTATGCATGTGCTAGGTTGTTTCAGTGCTCCATTCACTCAGCTGTTCTCACCTTTGCCATTTTTGCCAGGGTTTAGCTGTGAGACCTCAGCATGCAGCAGGAGTCAGCAGTCCTTTATATAGAATGCACAGTGCTGCATCCACAGGAATAGGATAAAAGAGAATTTTTTTGCTCAGTAAAGAGAATGAATGTTTTTCCTCCTCCCTCTCTCCATTGTCATTCTCTAAAGAAAAGGCAATGGCAGTAGTTTGCAGGGTACAACTTTATTGTTACTGTCAGTAGGCAGAGGATCAGAGTAAGGGGTAGGTGAAGCAATATTTCTGTTACTTTACTGATGAAACATGTGCAAGTGAAGTGCTGGAAATGCTGCACTAGAATTGTTTCATGGCACTTTATTTTTAGTCTCTCTCTGTTCCCTGATTATATGAGACAAAGGTATTTTAATGCATATGGATTCCCAGTCATGATACTGTAAAACAGTTTTCACAGTATGCTGATAAAAACTGTCCTGACTTTCAAGACCCTTCAGACCAGGTATTGCTGCCTGTTTCCTTTAGCAGTAAGAGTATGCGTATGAGAGAGAAAATGAGGTAATAAAAAATGTGTGGTAATGGATGTTTATATCCATCCAGGCTTCACTGCTGAAATTCTATATTAATGTAATTCAGAGCTCTTAGATAAAGCAACTAGAAGTTGAAGGATGGATACCACTTGTTTAAGGCAGAGAACAGCCTTTTTAAATCTGCACAGAGAAATGTTTCCCTTGAGGGATGCACAGATTTTTGGAACTCAGGTATGAGTCCTTGAGGCAAAATGCAACAGCTTAGTAATTTCTTCAGCCGAAGAAACTTTAATTGCAGTTGAACTTAAAAAAATGTTATTTAGGAAGAACATTGTGGTAAGTTTTCAGTCTGATTAATCTCAAAGATGCTCATGACTGTGTTCATTCAGGCCCTTGTTTGTTATGGTGTAGTGCAATTCTCAGTCAATCGATACATTGCAGTGGTCTTCAGAAGTCTGGGCAATAGGCAGCCTCAAAGTCAGAGCTGTTTTGAATTTATTGGAAGGGCAGGCTGAAGCTGATGTACTCTGGGGCTATTTAGGTAAAGTTATTCTGCTGCTGATCATCTCTGGGCTCTAGCAGAAACTCTTTTTCTCCGTTTCTCTCATTTGAGTAATGGGAGGTAACCTGAGTAAAAGTTTTGTGCTACCAGTGCTAGATCAGGCTTTTTAAGTATTTTCCATTCAGTCTAGTAATTACAAGGCCTAAGTACAAACCAATGTTAAAATATCAAGGAAATGTTATCTATTTGAAATTGAGAAAAAAAAATCCAAGACTGGTTTTCAAAGGAAAAAGATGATTCTTCTGGAGTTTTAAATATTTCTCTAACTTGTTTTTGTTTTGTTTTTTTTTTTTTCCCAGGGACCGTTCCTTTCTCTCCTGCTTGCCTTCCTTTCCTCTCCTTCCACACCCACCTTTGAACTAACCTTCACAAAATCCTGTCATGTGCAGTGCCACATTTTCATATTTCCTGCTCATACTGCATGGAGCAATAGTGGATCTTTTTGTCTCACTGGCTTCTTGTTCAACCAAAACGCTACATGTTTGTGCTTTCTTGCATGTGTCTTTCACTGAGTCTTGTATGGTGATTTCATGAAGCTACAAAACTTCAGGGGCAAATCTTTAGCTGGCCTGTTTTTACACAGCTCTAGTTGTGCTTCTAATGGGTGTTGTAAATGGTATCACTCCTGTCAGCCTCTCTTGTGCAGGTGCTTCCTCAGCCATGAAATTGTAGCCTTTAACACTGAAAGCAGACTGAGGGAAGAGTGTGAATTTAAGTCTAGCAGTTGCTTCTGAATACCTCCATGCTTTTTTTGGATCAAAAGTAACTGCTTCCTGATGGTTAATGCTAAGCAAATTGAATTCACTTACAGGAACAACTTCTATGTGTAGGCCTGTGCTTGCATTTCTCAAAGATCTTTGACAGGCTCTGAAGTGTTACACTTTTTTTTTTTTAATTTATTCTTTCTGTGATCATGCTTGCTTTGTGAAGCTGGCTTGTCATTGGGTCCCATATGGTCCTTCATAGTTTAATACAGGGGGCA
Source organism: Mycteria americana (assembly GCF_035582795.1). Classification (NCBI taxonomy): domain Eukaryota; kingdom Metazoa; phylum Chordata; class Aves; order Ciconiiformes; family Ciconiidae; genus Mycteria; species Mycteria americana. The sequence continues at coordinate 16,181,346 of NC_134373.1, forward strand.
CTGGGCTTGGTGATGAAGTTTGGAACTTGAGAGACCAGAGTAGGGGCAGTGATATGTGAATTCTTTGTTGTAGCTACAATGTAGAGCAGCCATCATGGGTCAGACTGGCAGTCCAGCTAGTCAAGTAACTTGGCAGCAACCACGACCATGAGTAGGCACCGAGGGAAGGGTAGATATGAAGCAAATACATATGATACTTCATTCAAACTTCAAGACCTCAAGTAATTTTTAGCTCAAGAGGTTTCCTGAGCAGGAGGTTACTTCTCTCTGGTTAATAACCCTCAGTGGATTTGTCTTCCAAGTACTCATCCAGCTTCTCCTTGAATCCTGTAGACTTTACCCTCGCAGGACCCTATGCCACAGATGGGCTGTGCACTGCAGGAAGGGCTGTGGGTTGATCTTAAAATCTGGAGCCAAAATATCTCGTTAGCCAAATGGTATCCATGATCTGAGGAGTCTGGTTACTTACATCTGTTCCAACTGCCCTCAACTAGTATGCTGTTATGACAGCTGCTTTTGCGGGGGGATTGACTGCTTTTGCACCCCAGAAAAACTCAAGTGTAGGGGTAATCTGAAAATAGTAGAGTGTTTGTGTAGAGAAACACCCTGCATGCCAGCAACTGTAGTGCCGGCTACCAACCATAAAACAAACTACAGGAACCTAGAAGACTTGCTAGTGAAAACTTGGGTGCTCTCTGTGAATTCCCAGTGCTCTGCTCCTCTCCTTTAGCACCCTTGTTCATAATGTCTGGTTGAGATTCTCTGAGCATTTGCAAAGAAAAGCAAGTAAATTCTCCCAGTGCTCCTTGAAAACTAGGAATTGCCACCATTCTTGTCTCAGGTGGAGAAATTTGGAAAGGTTTAGCCACCCCGAAACTCTAGGATGCAGCAGAGTCAAGAATCCAGGCATCCTAACTATTGCTCTGATCACTGAATAGTACATTTCTGTTCATTCTTGCCTTTGACCAAAGGAATGCCAGCATGTAACCTACACATCACTACATAGACATATTTCTCAATTGCACTAATTGAACTAGATACTTTGTTGGAGTAGGTAGGCATATGTTAATTGCTGTCTGGGAGCTGGTCTGTTTTTTCTTTATTTTATTCCTGCTGAAGGCAAATGGAATGTTTTGGCTCCCTGTTCTAAGCAGGCAAGTAGATACTGAGCTTGAACTCCCGTGTTATTTTGCAAACCTGGATTAGCACACTAACCTAAGCATGCTAATACACCTATTACTTACACTGCAGTTCCTATAAATGCACAATATTAGGCATTTGTGAACAAGAGGAAACACGCTTTTTCACACCTCTGACTTGAGAGCTGAATTGTTCATGCTCCATTTCTCTCTGGCTGAAGCATGGTGTTCTTACGTACACCAGACATGTGCAGCAGCTGAACAGCCTACTTTGTGCAGTAAAGGACAGGCAGGAAGGCAGAGGTAGTGTCCCATGTACAAAAGAAAGGATGAGAAGGGCAAAGAAGAGTTCTATTTTCTTCTCCAGTGTTGTCAGGGAAAGGCTGGTGAGGATCACTAACAGGCTATTACTGATGGGGCATGTGAGCGTGAAATAATGGCTAAATGAGGTCTCTGACATTAGCAAGTGGAGATGTGAGTTTTAAGCAGTCTACCTCACTGCTGTAGAAGTTGCTTGGTTTATTCAAGGGCTCCATTATCAGAATGTTTACTAGGCAAAACAAAATCAAAGCCTACCATTTAAAGCCCAGGTGAAATTATTTAAAATTAAACATCTACTAGATAAGGTTGCAGAGTGTCCTAATAGTTGTATGCTCTCTGTACTGCTTTCTCTTTCCAAAAGTCTCCAGTACCTTGCTGAAGAGCAGTAGTATATTTGCCTAACTATGCCTGGAAAAAAACATCTAGACTCCACTACCTAAATGAGAAGAGGTATGTTAGGATGTGAGATCCCTTAACTGTCTTTTGTTACATTTTATTATGGCTCTCATTCATTATTGCACAGAGTGCCTGCTGGCACAGGATTCAGTGATGATTAGTAGGCATATACATAATTACTTGAATGATAATTAATGCTGCAATAGAGTTTTTGCAGCACAACAAGATGTTGTCTTCTTTCTAATCCACACTGGTGTACTTATTTAATTCCTTTTGCATGCAGAATAGCCTGGCAATTGAGGGATTTGGGTCAATCTCCTGCTGCAGCAGATAGTGCAGCTCTGAATTTAGTAGAGGCAGGGCATATAGTTAATGAAGTACAGGTTCACTAAAACATGCTGTATAAAGGTGGTGTGATCTAAGGATCTGGAAAAACTCTTTCTGGAGGAATCAGCTGGGATAAGACTGGAAAGCTTTGCTAGACTGGTGGTAACATGGAGCAACTTGTTTGCATGAAGAATTTGATGCCAAATACAGTGTTCACCTTGTTCTGAGTTCCTCTGCATCTTTCTGTTCTTTTCCTCCTCAGTCAGTACTTCACTGGATATAACTATTAATGGGACTTACTTTTCTGTTCCACAGTACGTGATATTTTAAATAACTGTTAAAGGTCCAACTGCATATTGTTAACCCTAGTTATATGCCTAAGTATAGAGCTGGAATCTATTCCTAGATCAAAACTTGTAAAACTGGGGAAAACTTAGATGAAAGAATCAGACATTCCCATTAATAGTAATATCCAGTGAGGTAATGACTGCGAGCTCTACACTTACCAGGGTTAGCAATATGCAGTTGGACCTGCAACAGGTATTCAAATTGTCACGTACTGTGGAACAGCTGGATAATTGTTAATATTTTTTAAAGTATTCCCCCTCTCCCCCTAAATGTGAGAGGAATCGGATTTCTCTCTGGACTGCACAACTTTAATTTGTTTGTAGTAGTGAAGGAACATTTGTTTGAACAAGGATTTTGGAATGCATTCACTGTTTATTTAGCATGGGAGCAATAACTCAGTGCAAGTCAGCCAGCCTCTGCAAAAAGACAATTTTGGCATTTACTGTACCCCAGTCAGGGGATCTTCTGTATTCCCCAGGTTTCAGTAAATATTGTCGGCCCCTGAAGTTGGGCATTTCATACAAGATCCAAGAGCCACCTAAAACATTGAGGGAGCAGATCTCAGATGTAGCCTGGGACTGATGGGCAATCATCAGTGAGCTCCAACATTTGGCCTTGGAGCTCCTTTTTTTCATAGAGCTGAATCTTGTGGGAAACAGAATTCTGCAGTGGCAAACACAGCATAAGTGTAAGAAAGACAGAAATTTAACTGATTCTGACATTACTGAACAAGACAGACATCCAGAAAAAGGCAACTTTCCCAGCTACTATGTGCATTTCTGAGAAATTGTGTTCTATTCTGGAGATGGGATTGCGAAGAGATTCACTTTTTGAAGCTAACAGAGGTTTAAGTCTTACCCACATGGAGGAGCTCAGGAGTGCCAGCACATGGGTATGATCACATGTGTGGTAGGAAGTAAATGGAGGATGCTTTATTATTTGAAGAAATGTGATTTATAAGGACTCTATATTGTGACAATAGGAGAAAACATATTCATGTGACTTTGAGATGATCTGTGTCGCTTACTTGTGACCAGGCATGAATAATATGGCTTTTTCAGAATTATGCTACTAATAACACATTTCCTGTGTTACTCCATATGCTCCCATTATACACTGGTGCACAGGCAATTGCCATGTGGCAAACTGCTGAGCTATGTGAAGCACAGGCATGCGGAGTGTTCCTAATGCTATGGCTTCTGCTCGATAGCATATCTTACTAACCAGAGAAGTACTTTAGCAAGTATTAGTTCTTTGCCTGATTTTAACCAACATAGCGTTTATGGTAGGAAAGCTGTACCCATTGCAAATCTGATTTAACATGTTCTTGTGTCATTGAATCATAGCATAGTATGGTCACGAGCAAGTTGCATACATCAGCCTACAGCAGAACTTTCTATCAGCTGGCCCTGCTAGCCCTTCCCTGAGCAATGTAAAAACATTCTCTACCTAGAAACAGTCACTCAGCTTTCTTTTAGCATCTCCAAATTATGAACAGGCCCTGGAAATAGCACTGATATTAAACAGATTAGTTCCTTCATCTCCAGTGAAACTTTGCATTGCCTTACTGAACTTTGCCTGTCTCTTGAGTTACTTGAAGAGACTGTATAATTATATTATTAAAGGATAAACCACACCCAATTGCTTAAACTGTGATATGCTTCCAAGCAGAACTCACTTGTAGGACTGCATGACAAGACCTGATGGAGTCACAGAGACTGAACCACTTCTGGAAGTCAGGATAGTCTCCCCTTTTTAAAAATTACTGGTTTCCCGAGTAATTGGGGTTCTCATCATCCCGCTACCTTTTTCCACCTGGATGGAACTGCATTGTTTCCCATAGGACTGCAGGTCAAGGTGGTCACTGCTACATTCATAGCAGTGGCCCCGGAAGCTCTTGTCTTCATAAAAAATGATTGGCAATATAAACATTTGCAAAGACTCATAGTCCATCGCAGTGTCTGTGTCAGAGCAGAGTACGGCATACTGGGGCTTCCACTTACCTTTCCCATTTTTGGCAGTTTGCTGAGGTGAAAGCTGAGAGCTGTGAGCAAACACTGTGGTTGCTTTTATATACCGTAGTCCTAATGCTGCATCTGCAAAAAGTAACACAAAAGGGCCCATTCTAAGCTGTGGGGAGATCATGTTTTGTCTTTATTGTAGTTACGGCATTTATTGCATTTACTATGTAGGACTCTTATTTTTCTGGGTTTTGGGCTGCATTTGCTGATGCTATGTGCAAGTGAATTATTGTGTAACTGTGGAGTGGACTACGCTTTCAGCTGGTATCAACTATTTCATGTGGTGCACCTGACCCAATGGGGGATGTGTGTATAAGAATGGTTCTTTACAGAACCTCCTTTGCCTGAAAGCTATTGAACTCAGCAGACCTGAGCAGTTTCTGGTGTAGGTCTGTTCCTCTCCTTTCCCAACTCTGTGTCGATTACCTCTTGCCTAAGTCTGTTCCATGGTAATCCTTCCTTTTGTGAGAGCAGGTGAACTTTGCTTCAATTTCAATACTTTGTCACCTGCTTTATCCTGGAAACAGAAAAAGTCTCCATCTCACATGGTGGTGTTAGCTTTTGCCTACTAATCCCTTCTATTGTTTACAGATTTTAACACAGACATGTTAGGAGGAAATAGTGATTAAAAGTTTCAGTCCCTTCCTGGTGTGTGGTTAACTGCTGCATCCACGAAGACTAAAAAGATTGCAATCAAATAGTTCTTATTAGATGTTTACCAGTGTATATGAATTAGTTGCTAACACTGTAAATCAGTTTGGGTCAGTTGGTTCAATTTTTTCCCTTTGAAAGTCTGCTTTAAAAATTCAAAGGGAGCAAGCTGCATTAAACTCAGGTTGCTCTCTATCTGGAATCAGGAAGGACTGTTGTTGAATACTAAAGCAGAGTGCTTTAACACTAAAGCACAGCTAGTAGGTTACGGAAAACTGTATTCCTCTGTTTCAGAACTTTTCATCTGTAATTTTTTTCTTGTTTGGTGCAGGGCTGGAACAAACCTTGACTTGTTCTATTCTGATAATCATTTTCTTGCACCTAAATCTTAGACTCTTAAAAACAAACTGCTTCATGGAATATGCAAAGCTGGTTATACAAATGTCTTATATCACCAGTAGGTGAGGCTTCAGATCAAAAGAAACTACTGCACTCCAAAACCAGATTTATAATCTTATGTATTTGGGGAAACTCATTCAAGCATGTAAAGACCTTGCCAACATGATTCATCAGTTAACTTGGCATGCAGATGAACACCTTTGTAGATCTAATTTATTTCAAAGAGCTTTATTTGCAACTACATAGTCTCCACCTCCAGTGGAACAAATGAGTGTTTGTGGCTGTAAGGAGGGAGAGCAGGGCAAGGGTTGGGAGACTTAGTGAAGCGCAGCTTTGCTTATAAGTTTCAGGCCAAAGAAAAGGGCCTTCAGTGCTGTAGCAAGAAAGGAAAGAGAAAGACAAAGAGCGTCTTCTGGGGAAACGGATAGGGGGAATGTGAAACCTCCACCTTCACATTCTTCCATCACAAACAACTTCACTGATGTTGTTTTTAACTGTATCCTTATGAAATGACAGGGGCTAATGTGCACTCACCATTTCCAAACAGGTTAGATACCCTCCTGTCCTCTTGAGTATATTCAGCTCTATTATTCCAAGCTTTCTGGGTTACCTCAGACCACCTGCCTTCATCCTGTTGGATTTCCTTGGCATGATGTTTGCTTGACTGTTGTACTTGATTTGATGTATTGTTGCTCTTACTGTAAGTACACTGGTCAGGGATTGATTTTTGTCTGCAGGCTGGGTGGGTTGCTGACCTGGACTCAGTGGAACTGGCAACAGGCAGTGTGAGCATGCAAGAAATACTTAATACTGAAAGTTAGTGCAAAGTTGTCACAGTGCTTTAATGTCACATCTGACTCTATTTCAAAGTGTAATCCCTTGTGTATAGAATCATAGAATCATTTAGGTTGGAAAAGACCCTTAAGATCGAGTCCAACCATATGGCAAACTGGCGGGTAAATCATTGGGATGGTGAATGATGTAGAGAAACAGTTATTGCTGCATGGATTGCACACGAGTTCTTTGAACAATGGATGTTAATGCAAGTCCCCATGAAAGGCCATGAAGTCTGGCCCTGGATGTCTTTGGCCACCACACCACATACTTGCTTCACATAAATGGACTATGTGTTGAGCACTGGCAGTGGGAATACCTGTGTGCAAGTACCTGGCAGATCACTTCCATAAGCACCCAACCTGGTGACAGTCTGTGCAGAATTTGGCAGTTGGTGTTCTCTCTGACTCTGCTTTGCTGCAAACAAACTCTGTTTTGGAGCCAGTCTGGGCTAGTTCCTGTTTTGAGTGCTCTAACCATTCTTAGATATAGAAAATGCAGCAGAGATGCTCGATCTTTCAACCATGACTCCCCTGTGGAACCAGCATCCTTTACATTGTTTTAGAGAGATTGAGTAAAACTGAATTTCTCATTGCTTTGACTCTGGTATTTGGTCTTGCTGCTGGCTGCCTCTTGAAGATATATAGTCCTATGCACTTACTATGTTAGATTCCGTCCTGACAAAATCAATTCTTTTCAGAACAGATTGGTTATATTTTTGTCCTACAGATAAACCAATCTCTTGCACAAAACAAGTATTTTGCCATTCCAAGACGGATGCTAGATGTTTCCACCTGACATTTGGCTAGGAAGAAGCTCTTCACCAAAATGAGTGAGAATTTTCAGGAATAGCTAGAGAATCATTAGTGACATGTCTGAAGTCAGGATTACTGTAGCAGAAATGAGGGGGAAATTGGGGCTTGCTTGCATGGGCAGTGCTTTGGTAACTCTCGCTACGGTCTAAAGAATCTGACTCGCAAGCTTGTGTGGGGCAATTTAAGAAGTTAGCACCTCTGGTCCTGCAGGTAGTATGTCTGTGCCTCAGCTGCTGTGCTGTTCACAGCCAAGAGTGTTAGCTGAAACCATCACTGATTTCAGTGTCATAAACTGGGCTGTGAATTGCAGCACCAAGTTGCCACCGTGAGTTCTCCTACTGGAGTCAGTCTCTGGACAGCTCTTAAATTGCCAAAGGGAAAGTGGATGATGTCCTGTTCAGTTCCCCACTTGCTGCACAAGGCCTCACTACCATGATTTCAGGTACTTACAAAGAACAGACCCAGAATGGTCTCTTACCTTTCCCACTGTGGATAGTATTGCAGTGTCGTGGTAGGCACCAACTGTACAAATGTGACAACTGGTGCTAAGTGCACATATGATCAGAGTTCTCTTCTGGGTCCTGTAGAACAAATTCATGACTCTGCATTTCATCTGAGCTCTGAACTATGTTCATTGCTTTTTGCACAGCTGAGAAAAGATTTTGAAGTTGTCCTGGCTAATTGGTCTGGTCATAGCAAAGCCTTTTTTTTTTATTCAGGAGACAATACAGCTCAGGAAAGGAGGAAATTTCAGTCAAGGTGGCAGAAGGCTGTTGTTCACCAATCCCACTGTGTGCACATCTACAAGCACCTTTCAGCTCCCTGATTTTGGCTGTCTGAAAATGTGAACATGTGAATGGCAAACCACCTGATCTGCTGGGCTTGATTATTTTTTTGTGTGTGTGTGTGCAGACAATCAGACACCAGGCAGCCAAGAGGGGAGGGAGTAGCAAAGGAGCAGGTACTTGCACTCTGAAAATGAAACACTGTTTTTATGCTTATTAGCATAGCAAGATTTCTGTTGCTTACTCCACCAGCCTCATCTGTAAAAGACCAGGAAGTATTAGCCAATGAAAAGTGAAGACCATGGCAGCACTCTAATAGCAAAGACAGCACTGGAATAACACAGCTAATCACCTATTTGTTAAAATCTTACTGTTTATTTTATTGCAGGTCAGTGAACAAAAATCAGTCATGAGATGTTAATCTCTCTCTCTAGCTGTTTAATCTTAACCACCCCCTCACCACTGTTCTCCTACTCACATGCTCAGCAGCAATATCCCCTCCTCCCCTCTTGTAATGACCTCATTTCAAAGTACAATTTCCTTCTGCTTTGGCTTTTAAGGGGTCAGACTGATGCTGTTTGAGTTGGAATGAAATTTGCTCAGGTCCTGGCGCTGGCTGCTGCCTACTGCTCTACTGAATTTGTTTGCAAGAACAGAAGCCTCTGTTTGGAAGCTGATGGATGCTCTGAGCTGCAGGAATGAGCCTGTGGTAAATGTGACAGGGCAGGCCTGTTCCAGCAGTGAACACAGGCCATGGAGGAGAGGTAGGAACTGCAAAATGGGATTGGATAGTGCGTTCCAGCAATCCTGCTTCCTGCAGAGTGAACTAACCAAGCCAAAACAGCTGATGCTGCAGAAATTCATGGCTAAAGAGTTCTTGTGTTAGGGAGGATGATGTTGCTGTTGATCTTAAGCCCCTTCTAGCCTTCTCATCTGACTCCCTTAGGCCTTGAATTTTGGCTCACGTGGCTTGAAAGGAAAGTGGGGGGGATGCATGGTATGGCCAAGAAGCCCCATCAATATCAGAAGAAAGACTCAGCACTTGATCTATAATTTTTGAATGTACCAAGCTGTGGTTAGGTCTTTCCCTATGGACAGCTCAGAATTGAAAGGACAGGTGTTTACAGCAACTACATTTTATTTTAGACTGATTTTAACAGGAAATTTATGATATGTTTAAAAAAAAAGCTGTGAACCTGGTGAGTTGAAAGCAAGCTTTGAGCCCATGAGGATTTCTAAAAGACCCTTTGAATCCCTGATTAAGTTTAACCATTCCCAGCCTTTCTTGCATAGTGCTGTCTTTTGGCATCTCCATAAATAGGCTCAGTGACTGAGGATCAGCAGGCAGAAGAAAAACAGTTTTGCTTCACAAGTGTTTATTGGTTTTTACTTTAGCAGATATTTTGCATTAGAGTACAGGACAATCTCAAAGGCATGGGTTAATACAGATGTACCGTACATAATAGGTGACCATACTTTGGATGGATGTCTATCCCCTGGCTAGAAGTAGCTGGGAATCTTCATTTCTATAATTTTTATATATGAAGAGCTCTAATGGAGTCTCTCTACCCTGCAGTTAGTTTTAAATGCACCTCTCAGCAGCAAACACTTCTACTACCCCACTGAGCTCTGAAACTTCTATGGAATTAAGTAGAAAGAGTCCTATAGAAACACCCCATGCTGTGTGCCCAGGCTTCCAGCCAGAGGAAGAGAGGGATGTGAAAGGAGAACCATGTGCACCCAACTCTTATCCCAAGGTAGAGTTAATACAAGGATGAGGGTTGTGACAGTCCATCTAGGAAATGGGGAGTGTTCTCGGGCAGCACAGCATGGACATAAGAGAGGCAAACCATTAGAGACCTACAAATGGGGAATGGAAGATGGTTAGGCTTCAGTGCTACACTGGCACAGCAGGGAGAAGCTTTTTCTTTAGCTGAGTCCTTTAAGGAAATAATAAAGTAGGATGGTTAAAGGGGAGAGCTGAAGAAAATTGGATCATCCTGAGAGGCACAACCCTCATGTCACATGCAGGGAAGCTCATTCCTGCCCCACTCTGGATCATGTGTGGGAGTTGTGTAAGTGTATAATCCCTGCCTCTGAAGAAGTGCTGCATCCCCTCTTTGGCTCTGTAAAAGTAGCATGGTGGGTTGAGAAGCAGTAGGAATGCACTGGGAAAATAGAAGCTTCCAACACGCTGGCAGGGAAACAGGAGAGACGTGGCTAAGGGAAGAGGAGGGTATGTCAGAGTCTTGGGTACAAGATATGAGGAGTGGGAAGGAAGGAATGACTGCTAAGATTTAAAAACCAAAAAAAAAACCCAACCTAAACCACAAGTTGCAAATGCATTACCAAAGCTAAGGTAGAAGAGTTAGCTCACCTACAGCTAAGCGAGGTACATGAAGTCTGGGTCTTTGTTATGTCTTTGCTTCCTTTGCATTCCTTGCTTTTGAATCTCTTCCAGGCTTCTCTGGAGAGATTCCTTGTTTTGCTTCTGTAGCTCCCTGCAGGATGCAAATGTTAATAAGCGCAAGCACAGCATGCAGGGCTGAATCCATAAGGAGAGATGGGGACTGCATGGCAGATCAGCTCCCCTCCTGCTGTGTGACATGTGATGCACATTGAACTCGAGGCTGCGGGGGAGCCCCCTCTACTTGGTGAAATCCAGCCCTGCTGCTGCTACAACTAATGTTTTCTTAGCTCTCCTGCAGCAAACAATAGGCTTTAGCAAATCATGGACAAATAGAAAGGCAGAGCCTAATCCATGTACATGCTAGGCTAATCTGACATTACTGGGTTCTTTATGGACTCAGGTTTTTGTTCAGTTTTTAAAAAATAGTCTTCAACTGTTTTTTAACCTAAAAGTGATAGTAGTGAATGTGTCTTGCAGGGGTATTAGCCAGAAGACGGCCTTCCATGAGTATGTTGAGTTTTACTGGAGTTGACTTTCCAGCTCATGAGTGACACCTCCTGCCAAAGTACGATACAGTTGCTGTGAAAGTCCAGTTTAGCATTGACACTATATTATAAATCAGTGCTACCATGAAACTTCTCATGCTAGAGTGCTGAGCAGGGCAGACAAGAAAGGCGCTGTGGGCTCTGGGTGGCCTGAGGTGCCGCTCTAGCTGTGACATTCAGTAGCAGTGTTGCAAAAACAGTTTTACTAGCTTGTGTGAATTCTTCACACCTACTTTGTCAACCTGTTGCTTTCCTCTGGTGAGTGAGTCCAGTTGCTTGCTGTCCTTCTTAGCTCTCCTTGCTGAACAAGGGTTGGTCTTCTGATATGCTGCTGCTCTCCGGTACTTGATGCCTTGGGAGGGAGAAAGGGCCTCACATAATCTTGGGCTTACAGGGAGCCACCAGGCTGGTTTACAGACCTACTGCATGGGATTAGTTGCAATACATGGTTGGAAGTAAGGAGTTCCAGCTTCAAATTCCCTAATGCTCCTGGAGTTACTCTGTTTTGCTGCACTTGGAGAAGAAGCAGGGAAGAGGGGGTGGCTCTTTCACTGGGCAGTACCATAACTGACCTTTCCAAAAGTCCTAGTAATAGTCCGAGCTTAAGAACAAACAAGTGATTGTGAGACATGAAGGCTGATCCTATCAGAAATGTGTAATCTTATTGTTTACATCAACTTGAGGAAAATGCTCCTTTTGCAATTGTCATGAGCTCAGGAACCTGAGCTAAACACTATTTCTAGGCTACAATGAGAAAATGCCTGTACCTCCCCCCCTGCAAGAGAATAGGTACAGACCAAGGTTTACACTATCCTTTCCATGTGCAGCTGTTGGAGCTCAGCAGGCTGTAACTTGGTGGCTCTGCTGGGCCAGGTGCTGCTGCTCCATGTCCCCCTACCCTGGCCTTGTGGGAGTTGGGGTGAAATGTGCTCACTTTGCTTCCAGGCACACTCTGCAGCTTCAGGGGCAGTCAGCATGGCAAATGGATGCAGGGAGAGCTTGAAAGGTTGCATCCAGTGATCCTGGAAGGACAATTCATAGATTAGTATGTCTGCAGAAACTATGTGCCAAGCCAAATGGGCATACTCTTTTGTGGTCAGCTGGAGTAAGTAAGTAAGATAACTTACTTACTTATAAAGTAAGATTACTTATAAAGTAAGATAACTGCTTCAGAGGTCCTGATGGATAAATGAGCACAGCTTTGCTGGCAGTTTTTGTCCTGGCTGCTTGGTCCACCCAGCTGCTTGAAATGCTCATCCCCACTGCCCAGACATTTCAGTTGCCCACGCAGTAGCTGAACTGCTGCATTTTATAGCCCTGTATGCACTGGTGCAGCCTGGGGATTGTGGTCTGCCAAAACATCCTGGCAGGCAGCCTGCGGCTGCTCAGCTGTTCACATGGCAGCTCCTGAAATGTCTGGACAATGGGGTAGGAATCTCCACAGCAGCAGTTGGGATAGCAACCATTATGTTCATCTCAGGCTAGGATGTCCTTTCTCATGAATCAGAAATCTTCTGGATCCTAAATCCCACTAGGATGTGACTTAGGCTCCCTAAGTATCTATATATTTTGGTAAAGCTGGTGCTTGATTTTCAAGGATATCTAAGCCCAGGCTTCAAAAGTGATGGGGGATAATAGGAATCTCCACTGTTTTACTTTGATGGGAAATGGAGGGGGGGAAGAACAAAACCTGAGATCCACAGAAAATGAGTTTTGAGATGGGCTGGATTCCAGCTCTTTGAGTCTAGGACTCTTAAGGAGGCATAAGCTGTGCTCCAAGAGTTATTGTTAATGAAAACAGCAGATTTAACCTCTTAAACTAATTAGGGCTTTGCAAAATGAATTATCCTTCGTTTCCAAATTCAGCAAAGCATTTCCGTTCCTTTCTCATAGAGTGGGAATGATCTTAAGTCCCTTAGTAAAATTAAGCAGCGTTGTTGGCTGAAATAGAAACTGGAGATCCTGATAACAATGGCTTATATTCCTCTTCAGAAAATTTTCTAACTTTGCTGCCTCATGACCATCAAGGAAGTATCCCTGAGTCCACTAGGGACAGGATCTAGGCAAGTGCACAGTAACATGAGATGAACAGAAAGACTGTTTCTGTTCTTTTTTTTTTTTTTTTTTTTTTTTGTCTCTGCTTACATAACATCAGAATATATCAAAACTAAAAAACCACTATCCTCAAAAAACCAAACCAAAACATGGGAAACAGTGTGAGTAGCTGGAAAACTTCCAAGAAAACATCACTCCTCTGCAGTGTATGGTGTGCACTCAAAATGGAGATTTCTAAAAATATCCTGGGTGGGAAATTCCTAGAGAAAAGGATTCCTGCCCATGAGGAGCCGACAGCAAAAAATATAAGTGTAATGTTCACAGCAAAAGGAGGGAGAGCTGATCCACCCACTTATCCCAGGAGCAGAGGGGAAGATCCCTCCTTTGAACTAACATGTTGTGAAATGCCCCTACGTGGCATCTAGTGGCATTTCTAGTTTCCTGACATGTGGAAAATTCCCCTTGACATGGGGAAAAGGTTACGGCCAAGGCTGTTCTGATGCATGTAACTGTGGGCTGGAGTGTAGCTCTAGCCCTTTCTGGACACCGGGTGGCAGTCTGTCATTAATATTACAGCTAAGCATGACAGGTAAAAAAATTAAGTGCACCAGAAACCCTGTGAATTACATGTGAATCACCTATTACAGCCTGATTACAATTCCACAGCAACTTTTAATGGTTGCTTGGGAAACACCAGTAAAGTCTGTGTTACTGAAAAGAAAATCTACATATTCCAGAACAAATGCTGTTTCGTTAAATAGCTGGGCCATACAGAATGCTTTCTTGTGACTGGAGTAATGAATTAAAAATTGTAATACCTCCCCTATTTTTTAAAGGGCAATTACATTTATATGACTAAAGATATGCTGCTACAGAAACTTGCTCTGAACACAGGCAGGGCCCTTGTGAAGCAAGCTGTATCTCCTCAGACCTGCATAGCCTCCTTCCCCACTCCACATTAATGGTAATTAGAGCACACTGGTGGGAATGCTCCTCTGTAAAGCACTATGCCAAAGGCCCAGGAGCTGGGTTACATCTTAGTGTGGTTGTGAGTAGTTGGACTGCCCTTTTCTTGCCTCTCCCTGGCGCATTGTAAGGTAGCAGAGGAGGTAATTAGTTCAGCTTTTTGCTGGGTTCAAAGAGAGAAGGCTGGAGCTAGTTTGCTATTACTAACGGGGCAAAAGCAAAAAGGGCAAATGACTGGAGTTTAACATATTTTTTTAAAAGGCACAGATATTACAGGATCCAAATGCATTATGCCTTTATGCAGCATGAGATTCCTTCCACTTCATTGCTCATAGCACACCAGTCTAGGCAGTAGGCTGGTAGGAGAAGGGACCAATATTTTACCATTGCTATGGCCAAAGCTAGGTGTCACTGGTACCACTGAACTGGTACCTCTTCTTTGGTGGACTCTCTCAGAACTAAAGGGCAGAAGACATCAAAAAGTTTGGGGTAGATTCTGCAAAGTGTGTGATGCTAGCAATGCCCAAAGTCTTTTAAATATGTTTGGTAATGGGATACCACTTTAAGACTGGGACTAAGTGTAGGTATTAGTGTCAGGGCAGGATAGGACTGAAGGCTTTTAACTGGTGTAATCTCTGCAGGGCCAAGATGAGATCTGATCGGTAAAGCTGGAGTAAGTATCTCCTTTTTGTCTACTGAAGGCTGCTTTTTTTGGTATCTATCTGGTTGCTCAGTTACATTTGTCTGCTGTATCCAGTTTTGCATGGACCAAATACACAGTTTCTTTTTCTGGTAGGCTGGGGATAATTTTCAGCAGAGGTCCAACAGAGGAAGAGCATGACAGAGCCAAGCAAGCTGCTTCTGCCCTTTGAAGAACAAAACCATCTCCCTGAAGGTCAGCTACTGAAGACAAAGAGCTTTTACGTGTCTGTGCTTTCCCTGCACTAGCACTTTGTTTGCTTGGGTTGGCAAAGTCCCATGCCAGTGTGCAGGCCAGAAAGGAACCATGAAGTCTGTGGTCAGCCAGGCATTTAAGCCAGAATGAGGCATGCCAATAAAAAGCCTTCATAAACCTCTAAACCCAGGAGCATATAATTCAAATATTCTAGCATGCAACAGGTGACTTTTTAGACTAAAAAGATGGAGCAAGGATTTTAGAAGTAGCCCTTATGCTGCCAGAGGTTTCTGATCCCAGTGGTGGTGTAGAGGGAAGCATCAAGAGGTCAAACTCTAGAGGTTAAATATAGTAAGCACCTTTCCTCCCCTGCCTAGTCTCAACTTCCCTTGTTTTTTCATGGTTACATTGAATCTGTCCCAATTCTTTCTGTGAGGTCATGGGCAGCAAAAGAGGTTGGGCCTGTGTGTGAATGGTTTCTGTCTGTCATTTCTCTGTACTTCTTTTCCTCTGTGCTTTTGTCCCTGCAGGCCATGGCATGGAGGGGATGCCTCCTTCCAAGAGCATCCTTCCTCTCTTAACAGTCACCCCACACGTCTCCTTACATGTGTCCTCATGTCTCCTTCCCTAGCAGCTGCTGCTCTTTCTTAAATATGTTTGAGTAGAGGCACCATGTGTTCCTCTGGCTGAAGTTTTGGCTCATGCTTGGCTGCTTACATGGATTTCTGAGTTGACTGAGACAGGGTAGTTCATGGTCTCCTCCCATATAGGTAACCACTGCAGCCCTTGCTGCCTGAACTCTGCCATTTACACCTAACACAGCACCCATGTGTGAACTTGCATGAAAGCAGTAAACCCTGCAATTTATGCCCAATATAAATAGAAATGTATTTGAACTGGGGATGCAGAAGTTGTCCTGACATCTAAAACTGCTCAGGTCTTACAAGCTCCCTAAGACCTGATGGATCATTCCACATGGAGGTTTCGTTCCCAAAGAGCGGGGATGTGATTTGTCTGGAAGGTCTTAAACAGTATCAGATTCCTTTGCTTATGTAAATACACTCTTAGAAATCTCAGATGAAGGGAAGCAGGAGGCACGCACTCTGCTGCCTGCCTTGAGAGCTGACTAGACCCAAACAACTCTGATGTACGGGCTGACAGCAGGACACGTCAGAGCGCTGTGCCCAAGGAAACATAGCCTCCTTCTCTCTGGAGGCTTTTTAAATGCAAATAATGACCCAGACTGTGCCACAGATTGACAAGGACAGAGATTAAATGATTTGCCCAGAGTCAGATAGTGTAATCTAATCTGCAAGTCAGGGTAATGTTACCTCTTATCTCTGCAATAATTGAATTGTAAAACCTTGTGCAAGTTTTCTGTTACTATTGTATGATTTGGCACAAGGATAATTCCAGACTCTAGAGCATCTCTTCCCTGCAGCTGCACAGGTAACACAGATGACCTTGGAGTGACAAAGTTGCTGGTTTGTTCTGTTTAATCTGTGTCCACCTTCCACAGGACTGCAATACACTGCAAGTAAAAATTGGCTTAACACTGTTTTCTTATTCTCCTCTTTTTCACACTGCAATAAAGGGAGTATTTAAGGCTCTCTGACAGGTGCCATCTCTGATCCTTTACTGGGATCCAGCAAGGATTCCTAGGATGTAGATACTGAATCTCCTTGAACAGTGTCATGTAATGCCTATGCAAGAGTCAGAGTGCCCTTCTGAGAGCTGGCTTCTATAAACATAGCACTGATTGTATAAACCTGCCTAAACACGACCCCAGATTAAGACCTGCAGTGTTGGCACATTCTGCTAAGCAGCATACTATAGCTTACAAAAAACCCCCACAACCCATGGAGGTATGGAAGGAAGTCTCTGTCTTGCAGGTTAAAGGTCTCTAGCCAAATTTCATGTCTTTGGTTCCTCTGATGAATGCCTCACCTCAGACCTACAGCACACTTTCTTAGCTGGAAGACTTATCATCTTACAAGGGAATAAGAATGAGTCAAGGAGACCATGAAGGATCTGCAGAGTCCATACAAAAGAGGAGGGCAGAAAAACTGTAGCAAAGAGGTAGGCTGTGCAGGGAGAGTTTTGCTTGTTTATACAACTGCTTACAGGATACACTGACCAGCAAAGCAACTTTGGTTCCTTGGTGAGGCCAAGCGGTGCAACAGCGCCAGAGGCCAGGAGCTAGCAAAGGTTGGGTATTGTCACCTGATGATTTCTGGTTTGAAACCTGAGAGGACTGGGGAAGAAGACTGGGCACAGACAAAGTACATCTCTGGTAGCCAGATGACAATCCCAAAGGAAAGCGCTAACTTCAGATAAAATTCACGCTGTCATACCTAGCCTGTGGTCTTGAATGCTACCTGAATGCTTATATTCTGCTGTAACAAGGAGATACATGAAAGTTTATTGTAGGATGTTGCCAGCTATCATCTGCATATCCCCAAACACTGCTGGTCTAACAGTAGCGATTGCTTTCCATAGAATGAAGTCCCTTCCTTTATTAGTATGGGAGAGCTGGAATAAGCAGTAGCTATAATAATAGACCAACATGCAATACAATCTGCAAGCAATTAAGAAATGTGCTGCACTCCGCAGCTTTGACAGACACACGCCCTCAAGACTAGCAGGAGGGATGAAGTACCCCATGGATAACTACAACTGCACATGGAGGCTTTACACCTCATTATGATGCTGAAAGGTCACCCACAAGGCTGTAAGCCATAATGGCAGATGTGAGAAGGGAATAGTTCAACAATGTTTACTCTGAGCGAGAAGAGAAATAACCCATTTGTGGATCGCATTCCCAGAATGCCAGCCCAATGCGCTACATGCTGGACCAGGCCACTACAGGTAAGAGAGATCTTTACTCAGACCTCTATTAGAGATGCTGAAAAAACCAACAAATCACTCACGTTTGCAGAGCTCTGCCAGTGTGTTGCTGAGGGCCTCATGCTGTAAATCTCAAAGATCTCTTCAACAGGAATGCTGTTCTGTGAAGACGGGTAAAGAGAGGCTCAGCTCTCAGACACAGTGTTCTTTAAAGTGAATGTATGAAATCTAGCTCATATCTCTTTCCTTTGATCTCTGAAACAGCTTTCATGTGAACTAGTATTGTTTCATGCTGCTAGTACAAATCTATTGAGATCTGGTCCTGAAACTTGCTCACCATTTTGCACTTGGGTGAGACAACGTAAGTAACCTATACACATGCATAGGGCCACCTACTGAAACTGCCTATTTTGTTTTCTAAGGCTGAGCAAAACTTAATGGCTACCTGATAAAAATGAAACAGATTTGTAATATTTGCACTGTCTCTATACTGTGCTTTCAATGAACAAAGACATCCAGGGTACAGGGAGTGTTCCTAGACAGGTGTCATAGAGGAAAAGATATTGCTATCTTTCTTGCCCTCTTACCATTAATATTCCAGCATATGAAGATAATATCATAGCTTCTCTCTCAATTCGGTTGGGATACATGTGTCTGTTGCGAGCTGCAAAATTCCTGTATGGTGTTTTGAACAAGAAGATTATTAGCCTGGTGTTATAAATGTAAAAAGTAGTCCTGCGCTCGATTCACTGCTGCTTTTACTCCATTTTCAGACTGGTGTAACCCACTGCAACAGCAGGGCTTTAGCTTTGCAATACTCACATTTTCTCTCTTGTCAGTGCAGTCTGAGCATCCAAGTCATTTAGCCACAACAAAGCAACACTGAAGGCTAAGTTGTAATGGACCTGGAAAGACAGAAGAACCTTATGTGTTTTGTTTTACTGTAATTGCTTGACTAAGGGATGACAGAAAGACCAGAGAAATGCAGGAAAACATGAGCTGGAGCCCAGTATCTCTCAACCACACTGGGTAGCTCACCAGTTGCAAGACACTTGCTGAGGTTTGAGGGGTTTTAAACACACCCAGGAAGACTTTCTCAGCTTAGCTGAAAGATGTTTTGTTATGCACAGACACCTTTAGTTTGTGAATAATTCCCTTTGGTTAGTTGACTTGAACTTTATCAAATGTCCTCTGTGGATGAGCTATGTCTTGCTGAAAAATCAGCAAAAACTTGAGTTATCTTGGATACATTACACCTGGATGCTATTCACAGCCGATCTCTTTAGATGCTCATTTCAGTAATTGGCTTTTATTGATCATTGTAGGAACAGGTTATTCAGCTGCACCAAACAGCCATCCTTCAGAGTTCTAAGTAGCCCTACAGTTAAAGAGGATAGGAAGTAAGAAGTCTGGTGATTACCATGTCATCTAGAAAGGTGGGCTGCCTTTGTCCTCTTGGATCAAATTCATTTTCTCGTAGTCTGATGCCAACATAATCTCCCCTTAAAGCAAGAAAATAACTCCAAATTACAACTGGTTCTAAGCAATCCAGTGCATAAGAAATGTAATAGATGACTCTAAAGCTAGTGCAAGGCCAGGGCTAAATTTGCTATGATTCAGGGCTAGGAATCTGCTGCAGAATTTCTCACAGACACCTCCTAAGTAGGAAAGCTGTTAGTTTTCTGCATCACTGCTAACCTTAGCTTCCCTCAAACCACACTGCTGTCTTCTCCGAAGGCTCCAAAATATAGGAGGAGGTACAAATATGAATCAAACATTCAAAGTCTGGGGACTCACAGAAAGATTTCACTGTACAGTCAAGAGACTGAAAGAGATGCTTCATTGGTGCTTGTTCTTCTCATTCAGGGGAAGCCTGATTCTGCAATCTTTCCTCAGACTAAGTACTACTGATCCATGCAAGCAGTCCTAGGGAAGATGGGCACAGGACTTCTACAGAATAGAGGGGATGCTGCTTACATCCTCTAGGAGTTGTCTGCTGGGCACTCCTGCATCCAAGAGCATGAGCCGCTGCTGCATGAACTAGGAGACTGGTGCTGGGTGCATGGCAAGGGAGGAACTCTGCACCACCATGGTCACTCCCACTGACACAGAGCAAGTTCTGGGCTGTGACATCTCTACTGTCACATATACAGTCAGGTCTCACACTGCAGACTACATGTAAGAAAATGAAAGAGCATCTCGGAGGAAGTCTGTTCATACTTTCCAGCAAGAGAAGACTAAGGTTTTACAGTTGTCATCCAGCTAGGTCATACAACCCTTTATAATTAAACCAAATCCATCCATCCATGAAGGCAGTTGTGGGCAGTTAATACTTACAAGAGTTTTTCAATCTCTTTCTTTAGGCATTTTCTTTCCATACTCTAGCTGTCACTGTAACATAAGCTCAATGGGATCTAGGAGAGAGAAAAGTGCATCCTATCAAGTATGTCTATCAGTGAGCAAATCTGAAACACAGATAAAGAGTACGGGACTCTTGGAGACCCCCTACAAAAATCTGGCCAAAACCATTTCCCAGGTAGCATTGCAATTGAAGCTGAGAAAACACTAGTCAAGAAAGAGAAGACAGCACGCACACTACTGAAAGTGAGGGTAAGGAGTTTGGTAATGGGAAATGGGCAGAATGAGCCCATTTAAGATGAACATCAGTCTTGAGTGTCAGCTTGCAGGTTGCTTGCATCCCCATCACAGTGATGTATATCCTCTCATATAATGCAATCTATTGACCTGCTGCCACTTCTGAGTTTGTAGCAGGTGGCCTGCTCTCCCCACTGTGTGTGTTTTAATTGGATTTATGTGGTACAAAGAGGGGACAGACTGGGAAGAGGACAGGCTGGAAGAGATGAGGTAACAGCTGGCCTGACAGGACACAGCAAAGAGAGCAGCCAACACCTGGCCCAATCTGTTGTAAAATCAAAGCGCATGCTTCACTCCTCTGCTCCATAATACACAAAGCAATGACATACCTAGTAAGCTCTCTGTGTTACTGGATATTGTCCCCCTATTCTCTCTCATACATGTACACAAGAAATCACGGACTACCTGTGTCAGCTCTTGGAATAGGCCTCAGGATCTGGGTTTGGAGCCTCTCTGACTTCAGGTATCTATGAAGAGGAATTCCCTCTTGATGTTGCTGTTCCTTTCTTGCCTCTGCCACTCAGTTTGTGTGACAGGGAAATTAGGCTATGGCTTCACGCAGGTCTGCAGCTTTCTCCTGTTGCTTAGAAACAATGCTGCTGAGCTGAGAGAAATTAAAAGAAAAAAAAACAAAACAACACAGAGAAGAGGTTAAACCTGCACCTTCAGGTTGGGTTATCAGTTTCAAGCTAAATGATCCTTTTACACTTCTAGGCATTGAGTTTCACTGCTGAGTGGCTGGTTGGAAACATGGAAGACTTGCTAACAAGGGAGGCAGAGACTATTCACTGGGTTTTCTGATGGATCTAACTGCTTGTAAAAGAAGCTATCAGCTTCCACTGTTCCAGCATTCCACCATATGGAACAGTGAAAAACTAGACCTGATACCTCCCAAGAGCCCATCTAGGGTTCCATTTGCAGTATTTATGCATATAGCAAGGATCTTGCTACTTGTTCTTTCATCAATGTTATGGTTTTGCTTACAGTATTAGGAAAAATTCTAACAGCCAAGAAATCCCAACACAACTTACTAAATCCTGCTGTTTTCCTTCCAGTGGATGCAGGGCACATCTTGCGCAGGATTGCTGATGGTAACCAATGCATCATGATGACTAACAAGTCAGTGAGAGGCTATTGGATTTTGTAGATTAGGAAGGTTTGCAGGCTGTAGTTCTGAATGGAATGAGCCATCCCCCTTGTTGTGAATGTACTTCTCATGTTATTAACTTATTACCTAGTAAACAATAGGAATGGTTTGAGACATGATCATAATATTGCCTCTCTTTGTGATGGCCTAAAAAAACATAAAAGCAAATGTATTATAATGAGAAGTACATGTTTTCCAGGAAAAAGCCTACTTGGTATTTACAGAATTTGTGCTGTGCTTTCTCTTCCTTATTTCATTTCACTGCTCTCTTTCCAAAGCCCAAGCTTTAGGCATGTGCCCAGGCAGGTGCAAGAGGTAAAGGTGGTGGATATGGTTCTGCCACCTACTGTGTCTATGCCATAGCAGTGCAAAGCCAGGTGGGCAGCCACTGAGGGAGGGCTGGAGTTTGGGAATGGCCCCTTGTAGCAGCGTTAGATACTTATGGCCATTCTCATTCTATGGCAAAAGGAACACCAAGCTTAGCACTCTCGCACCTTTCATTCCAGCTGCGGGGCTTTTAATCAAGTTGGATTTGATTTCTGAGGGCATCCGCCTGGCAGGCATCATGGCAACTCCATGTCTTCAGTAGAGCTGCTGCTTGTTTGCTCTGCTTTGAGAAATGGAGATCTGCCGCCTGCCTTTCCTCCAGTTACACCTACCCAGGGCTCATCTGCTGGTATGGCCAGGTGAGTGTGAAAAGTGGCCTTCACAAAGTGAACATAGCTATGCCAAGACTAACCCAAAGTCCTGCTAACCCAACTCCTCTTCTATTATGTGGCAAGGGTGATACCCTGATGAAGAAAGTGACTTTCCTGAAATGAGGCTGGTCCCTAGCCCTGAGGTGAACTGACCCCTGCTGTTTCCCCAAAAGCAAGAAATGCCTCTTTCATTGCAGGGCAGGGAGGGGGGGTGGCACTGTGTTTGTGCTCTTCCTGAAGAAAAAAAATAGCAGCCACAAGGGAGGGGATGCTAGGGGAAGAGATGGAAGAGCTGCACCAGTAGGCATCAAACTTTCTCAGTGTATTTCCCCATTCTCCGCTGATTTGCAGCTCAGGACCTTCTTGAGCAAAAAGTGTTGTCTGGTCAGTTAATAGCCCTTGCTTGTTTTTTACTTGATAAACTTGTCCAATCACTTTTTGAAACCTGAGTAATAGACATCTGCAATATCACCTGGCAAAGATTTCCACTGTTTAAATAGGGCTGCGTGGGAAAGGGTCTCTGGTTTTAAGCTGTCCACTGTTAATTTAATTTGCTGGCCAGTGTACTTAATACCCTTAGTAAAGTAACTTAGTAAACTTAGTAGGAGCAAGTTTAGGCCCCTCAATCTGTTGAATTTGTTGTGCACGGAGCACAGAATACATATTAGTGAAGGACACTTAAGTCTTTTCCCCACACCATAGCACATTTAATGCCAGTCACAGGTTCCCCAAAGCAAGAAGTAAAGCAACAGGCAAGTCTGCGTGTCTGCAGAATTGTTATTCACTGCAGGTCTGATTTTCAGGCTGGTACGGAGGCTGTTTTGTCAATCTGCTATTTAATTAAGTTGGAAGGAATAAATTTTTTTAATAATTTGCACGATTTAATGGTCATCAGCTAATGTACTAACAAGTACCACATAAAATAGTAATAGGAGTAGGACTTGGGACTCTTGGAAAGGGCTACCATTCACATGCCTGTGGCAGCAGGTAGAAGCGTTTTTGCCAGCCTTGTTTGTATTGCACATTCCCTCTGCACCTCCACTGTAAATTGCTGTTCTGCAAACTGGCTGCTTTTTCCTTACAGGCCATTTCCTTAAAATATTTAACATCGTCACATCTGCACATGCAACATCAACTTCTTGAGGACAAATTCAAAGGTGTCTGGAAAGCAATGCGTTAACTTGGATTGAAATATAAATTACTTAAGAAGAAAATTTTCCTTTTAATAGACCGTAAAATGTCACCTTTTCGCAGGTGAAAGCTGCAAGCCAGGTGCTGAATTCTGCGGACAAACAAACCCTAACTCTTGGGCAAGATCTGTCCTTCAGAACAACCCGCGGGCTTTTCCGAGCCGTTTCAGGAGCGTTTTAGCTCTGCGTGCCCAGGGCGAGCTGCCGGCAGCAGCGCCGAGGGCCCGCGCTGGCGCCTCACAAGCACGGCCTCAAAGTTATGCGCTTCCAGTCAGAAGGGCGGCGGGACCGCGGCGGCTGAGAAGGCGGCATTTCGGGGTCCCCTTTCCCCGTGAGGGCGGAGAGCTCCCCCTCAGCAGCGGCTGCCTGGCCCACCTCGACATGGCAGCACAAAATGGCGGCGCGGCCTGACACGAGAGCGCGGGTGCCGCGGGCTCCCCGCACACGGAGGTCCGCCCGCGCCCTGAGGGACGGGGGAAGTAACGTCCCCACTCCAGCGCAACCGGCAGCAGGGATGGAAAGTTTGTGCGCCCCTGGTCTCGTCCCAGCTTTCCCCGGCGGAGCAGCGGGCGAAAGGAAACCGCCACTCCCCCCCGCCACCATCCCGCGGGGCGGGGCGAAGGGCGGGCTTCCCGCCGTCCCGGTTGCATTTCAAAAGTCTCCCGGCGGGCAGGGCTTCCTCTCCTCCCTTCCCTCCTTCTTCGGCCGCGGCGAGGGGCAGCCGCCCACCGTCCCGCAGGGCTCTCCGCGCCGGTGGGTGCCGAGGCCGCCGCACCGCACGCAGGTGAGGCGGGGTGTCCGCCCGCCCGCTCTGCTCCCCGCGACCGCTGAGGGGCCGCTGGCGCAAGGGAGGCGGTGGAGGGGCTGTAACGGCCCATGGGGGCCGTCGTGCCTGGGAGCGGCTCGGGGCGAGGTGCGGCGCGGTGTGGTGTGTCTGCGGCCGGCCCTGCGGCCTCGTTCCTTCCTGCGGGGGTCGGCGCAGCAGCGGGGCGGGGGGGTGAGGCCGCACGTACGCTTCTCGGGGGGAATGTAGGACCTGGCCGGTAAGCACTTGCTGAAGGGAAGACGACGGGTGCTAACCCTGCTCGGTGTCACTCTCTCCAGCTATGGCATCTTGGGAGGCTTCCAAAACATCCTTCTTCAGCCTGAGTGGCGTAAGAGAGCGGATGCGGGAGAAGAAAAACGGTGCCTTGAGGACTGCGAAGTTGAATGCCTCGCTTGCATCAAAAATCAAAACGAAAATCATTAGTAAGTGTATTTTGCCTTGCAGTGTGTGCAGAGGCTGGCAGCTACGTCAGCTTATAACTGTGCCTTTGGCCGTAGCCATTGTGGTGGTGGTTGGTGGCAGTCTCTTACCCAGAGCTTATATTTAACAGCTGCTTCTCTGCCTGGGGGTTTCTAGTGAATTAGTGAATCTAGTGAATACCCTGCAAATGACTGTCAAGTGCCACTTGAGGTGCCCAAAGGTGTCTGAGGTATCTGTGGCTGGCAGCTTTGATGCAGAACCTTTGGAGCAGCAGCTGGGGGCATCACAGGCTGCTCGGCAGCATCTCGGATGGCATTAGACAGCTGTGTCTGGGTAACCGAGTCCCCCGGGGTCCAAACAGCAAAAATAAGAGGTGTGGAAATTATTTTAGTGTATATGCAATCCTGTGCAGAAGCTAGGCCAACTGTGGTTTGTTTTTATGCAGGAAATAATGCAATTGTAGAACATGAGATAATTTGGACTACCTTGAAAAAGTTGGATATTTCTGTTACTTTTATTTGTTTTGAAATTGGGAAACATGGATCTACATCTGCTCAAGGGCTACTACAGAGGAAAGTAGGTTTTTCTCTCTCTTTTTGGATGGAGATGAGGACTCGGAGCTATAGGTGACTTGTTCAAAGTCAGAAGCATATCTTTCTAAACTCAGCACCTGAACCACGCCATCATTCATTAAGGATTGAAGCAGTAGCTTGCTGACTGAGCATGACCCACTGAGGATGGAGAGGGTGTCTGGCTGAAGTGTTGCAGGTTATTATGGAAAGTTTTTCCTGTACTCTGGAGACTTCTATTGCTGAAAGGAATTACACTGCTGACTTTGTGGGGGGGCTATTGAGTTGTAGAGATCTGGGCCTGAGGGAGGCTATTCAGGGAAGAGGAAGAAGTATGATGAGGGAAGAGGCATGGATGAGACCTTGGATGCTGATTCTGTGCGATACTTCTCTATCACTTACAGACAACTCCTCCACTATTCTCCCTAAAGCACAACAATAAGTCTCCCTAAAGCACAACAATAAAGCATTGGCCCTGGCCCTCAATGCGGAGAAAGCCAATGCACAGCGGCTCACCCAGGAGAAGACCATCTTACAGAAGGAGGTGGAGCAGTGCCACTTCCAGAATGCTGTGCTGCGGCATAAGCTCTCCTTCCTGGTATGGCAGTAACAGTGTGGCTGGCATGGAGAGGGGCGGTGGGCAAGATATGCAGCACTGGCATCTCAACCTTGGGAGGAGTGAGCTGTCACTGATTGTCCATACTCTCTACATATGAAAAATATCACCATTCATTTGCTTACTCTTTGTTCCAAGCTGTCTTCTCCCCAGAACTTGCCTTGTGCTGGCTACCAGCATCCTTGTTGGAATAGATGTTTTGGTTTAATGTCTTTATAGTTTCTCTCTCTTTATTATCTCAACATAGAATAACACCTTGAAAGAACTTGAAAACATAATGGCTGCAGTTAAGATGGCTCGGCTGTCTGAGGTAAACCATGGGAAACGTGAGCACGCTGCTCTGGGAAGGGGGCTGTGTTTGTCTCTGTCTTTTGCTTTGTGTTGCCTGCTCACTTCAGTGTTTGATGCTTCAGCTGTTTTTCTTTGCTTGCTTGAATTGTGCTGGCTGCATCCTTGTTTTTAGCTTGGTGTTAACGATTTCCAGGGTAATTTCCTCTGTAGGAAAAGCTACAGTTTCAAACTGCCTTATTCTGGGTCATTGGCTGTATTGGCCAGTAGGCTCTTCTGCTATGACAGGTTGTGACTTCTTTTCAATTTCTTAAGTGTTGCCATGGCAACTTGGGATAGGGAATGGGACACTTTCTATATGTCCTGTCTTGTGGGTGGGAAAATACTCCTGCTTCCTAGTCCCAGATTATCTGAACTAGTTTAACTTCATCCTTAAGTCTGTAGAGACAGAACCTGACTCTGCTGCAATTTGTTCTATAATTTGTGCAATTTTAAATGGGAGAGGGTCACCGGCAGTATTTGACATACTTTCCAGGGTGAAACTGAGCTTCTGCTGTTTCTGTGCAGGAGGGCTGACAGGGGATTGCAAGAGCTTTAAACACCTTCTATTTCTCTGCTTTCCAGTTCCATACAAGTCCTGCATCCTTGTCCAACAGCCAGAAGAGCAGCATGACTGAAGATAGCTGGGCCGATGATATTGCAGATGGTCAACTTGTGAGGTGGGCCTTAAAATGTCAGATATCACCAAGCTTGTCCTGAATTTGTATATGCTAAACTTCTTCTGTTTTATGTGTGTGCCCAGTTGTCTGTTTGACACGAGATGTCTTCTCTGAACCACCGCTGCTTGATGTTTTCCTTTACTCTGTGTCTTTCTGCTGCCACTCCTTGTCTTATTTGTCCTAATGCCAAGTCTATGCATAAACTGGTCCTTCTCCCTCCTTTGTTTGAAAGCGCATTCTTTTAGGTAGTTTTTCCTTTGTAGTTGGTGAGCACTGCAAGATGTCCTCAAGTGAGTGAGTGCCATAGCTGGCTGCTTTGACGTTTGTTACATATAAATGCTTAATAATCATCTGCTTGTATGATGTAAACTTGTGTTTTGAAAAGAAGGTCAGAGCAGGATCTCTTAAAATCTATTTGAAGTTCTGTTTCTCCTCTGTCTAGTCTCCCCTTTGAACACAGGGGAGTCCTTGGAGCTGTCCACACACATACCTCCAAGCAGCCGTGTTGGTGTTCCATAGCGAGGTGAACCTGTGGTCGCAACCTGTGTGCTGAAAGGCCTTACTTCCTTGTTGCCTCAGTGTATTTTTCTCCTGCTTCTGTGTCTGCAGCAGTGTGCTTTCCTTATCGAGCTGTGCTTGCACAGAAATGAGAAATCTGTCCTGGTTGGGCAGTGTGTGTTCTTCAGCACTTGAAGCCTTCAGAAATGTATTTCAGCAGCTCTTGATGGAGGTGAAAGCTGTAGCTATTCTGCTGGATTCTAGGGCCCGTCACAGGTATGGAACGTGCTCCACTGCTGTTATTCCTTCTCACCAGGGCTGTGGGGATGCCAATGAGGGTGCCCATTTCCAAGCTGAGGGATGCAGGACAGCAAGGTGGCAGCTCCACAGCAGTACAGACATCCTCACTAGAGCTTCAGAGACCTGCTTCTAATGAGCCCTTGGAAATCGTGCCTGTTGCCTCCAAAGACACTTTGCCACTACAGCCTGCTGAGAAGCCTCAGTCCCACCAGGAAGAGAATGGGAAGAAGCTGACTGAAGTAATGGAACCACAAGGGGATCTTCTTGACTCTCGTATCTTTGGAGGTAAATTTGTATCTTCTGCTGTTCTTCTGGTATGACTTTGAGTGTCTGTGTTCAGAAATGAATGAGTGCAGTGCCGTAGTTCCAGTTAGCTCCTAACCAGCAGCTCCTAATTACTGTTAGGAACTGCATGCTTCAGCGACGCTGGTATCACTGGAATGACATATATCCCAGAATGGGATGTCTTGGTGGGGATATGGCATGTTTGTGATAGCTCAAGATCACTCATCAGGCTTTCTGAGTAATAGGCACTGAGCTTACATAAGAATTTCAGAAATGTTTGAAGGAGCAGAATCTGACTAGATGCACATCTTTTCTTCTTTGTGGGTTTGCCATGTAAATAATAAGTCTCATACAGATCATGAGCATTCCTAAATATAGGGCTGGTTAAGGGATCTTGCTTTGGGCTGTCTTTCTGTTCTGAGGGGAGCCAGCTGAGCAATTCTGTTACACAGTAAGTTTGGGGAGTCCCTGTAGAGACAAAATCATGCTTTCTCTATGCTCTGGATTTGTGGCAGTGTGTGGGGCATGGCTTTTAGTGGTATGGGGAAAGCTGGCATTTGCCTGCTGCATTTCTCAGTCTTAGGAATGAATTTTGTCTTTCCAACAGAGGCCTTGTGTGCCACTCAACAAAATCCCAACAATTTGCCAGCACTTGCCTGGGAAGGTCATCCTCTTTCATATGAGGGTAACGAGATGGCAAAACATTTCTTTGATCGTCTCTCACAAGGGCATGTTACTCAGAGGAGAAAGCATTCCACCCTGTCTGCAACAAGCACTTCATCTTCTGGTGTGGATATCTTCCCGCCTGCCAGTTCCCCTCAGGCAGCTTGGTGGAGTATCACAACGGACAGCAGCAGCTCCAGCAAGAGCAACACACAGCCACAGCTGAAATCTCCCAGCCCTCTAGTTTCACCTACTCAAACCAGTGTTATTCCTGACAGAAAATCTTTGGGTAAAGAGATTTTCTGTGATCAGCCACAGGCTAAAGAAACTGGGTGTGGTGTTGAAACAGACCCCAGCTATAGCCAGGCCCCTGAGTTTGTTTCTGTAAAGGTCAAAAGCAAAGTTAATTGTAAAACTGGTGAGAAAACAACTGTTAAAAAAGCAAGTACAGGAAAAAAGAAAACAAATGGAATTAAAAACAATGCAGAAAGTAGTCCTGATCTACCTCAAGGTGAAGAGAGTGCTCAAAATGCAAAGAAGCTTCTTCAGCCAAAAGTTGCAACATGTGCTAGTGGGTCTGAAGTTTCTGAGATGAGGCAGAAGGCTTGTGTGGGGGCTTTCAACAGGAAGAACAGAGCCTGTGGTGTGGAGCAACATTCCTGCTTTCCTGATGAAGTCCGAGATCTCAGAAGAACATATGTGGTGAATACAGCACAGCTGCACGGTCTTGGAAGTGGTGACTTACTGCAACAGGTTAACAAGGAAGCTATCTTTGAGATCCAAAGTATGGAGAGCTTGTCAAAAAGCGCAATTTGTACCTTCTCAAGTCATGAAGTTCCCTCAGATGATTCCAGTCTACAAATTTCACTTTTTATGAGGAAAGAGACCTCAAGTGCCTGTGCTTTGCAAGAGGACTCAAGTGTGAGCACAAAGAACATCAGACAGAAAACCAACAGGAAAACTAGAGTAATTAGGCAAAGAGATGACTCTGAGGAGAATCTGCAAAACAGTGTTAAAATACCAGAGGCCAAAGCTGAAGAACAGCCTAAAAGAAGCCAGAGAAGCAGGAGGAAGACTGTCAGGAAAAGCAGTTGTAGTGATCAGAGAAATGAAGTTGATGTTTTTGGGCCATGTATAGATGTTCAAGGAGTAGCTAAGGAGAGCACAAAGGATTCACCAGGTAACCTTAAATGTAGCAGGAAAACTTACGTTGTCCGTCCTTTGGATCTTGCAGGAAACTTGGGTTGTGTCCAGACAGATTTTGAAGGGGGTGAAATTGTACCTCCCAGGCCTATTGCTGGGAGCAAAGCTAGCAAAATCCCCAGAGTTCAGAGGATGGTAGCTGCTCAGAGCAATAAAAAACAGACAGGGGGCCTTCAAGAAAAGGGGCAAGCTAAAGTTGACAACAACATGAATGCTTCGAAAAAAGAGGCCTATCCCAAACCAAAGCCTCAGAGGAAGAGGAACACCTCTAGACCACCAGAGACTGATTCCCTGGCCAGACAAAGTGGTGGTGCCAAGACGCTCACTGGAAGTTCAGCAGAACTTGCATCCAAGCGAACTGCCCTGATGGGAAAGTTTTCCTGCATTAGGGATCTGCTGTCTGAGCCAGATGCCTTCCTGGAGGAGCAGATACCCGAGATACCGCTTACAAATAATCTTACAGACCTTTCGCACGGTCTTGAATCCTCCTCTGTGACCTGTTCTGCAGCTTCACCTGTCAGCTCCAGGCTTACAGATGTACCAGTTTCCAAGAGCTTAAGTACTGAGGGAAACAGAATGCCAGAGAAATCCTTTGTTTGGCCAGAAAGCTCCCTGATATTTAAAGAAAAGACTGTAGAGGAAATACCTGGGAAAAGAAACCAGGTTGAGTCAAGTTCTCGGAGCTCGTCTTCACAGGAACCTGGTAGGTGGTAGGCTGGGGCGGGAACCTGTGTTTGGAGATGAGTGCCAAAAATCCATGCAGCAAGTGCTTATATCTTTCTTACCCTCCTCTCTTTTTTCAGAGTTAAAGGTCAGTGTCCAATACACCATTTATGCTTCCACTTGCACTGGCCAGTCATTTCTGTGGCTGCATTTGCTTCTAGTTTATCAGCATTCCTATAAGAATTTCTGGTCACTTGTTCATGCGTGGATATTGGGAAAGGACTAGGAGCAAGTCCCATTTTACCACTCTTGTTATCTACAGGGCATGCCTGTCAATTTGGAAAATCAATTACTCAAGCAGGTGACAAGTATAATTTGATGCTGACCCTGCCTACTAGGGGGCACAATATGATGAAGATGGCAGGTTTTTGGTCCAGAATGGTTAGTGCTGCAAGGATTCAGACTTTATACCTCTAGGTGGTATGTTCAATGGAAATTCATCAGGAGCTACCTAAATTCTCTTGGTTGTGTTTTTTTGGTTTGTTTTTTAAAAGGATTTGGACAGTGTATCCCTTGGCTGATAATAGTAGAGTTAAGCTGAGCCTTTTTTGGAGCTTGCTGTTATTGGATACTCTGTAAAGAGAGTTGTTTTGTGGGTTTTTTCCTTCCTGTAGCTGTTAACAAACAGGCCTGTTATAGGTAGAGTGGGCTGTACGTTGTAGAGAGGGAGGAAATTTGTTCTCCTGCCCTCCCCCTCTTGGCCAACTTCACTTTGAAAGATGCAGTAAACACTGGCAGGGTCCTGTGTCTTGCTGGAAGTCTCGTAGGTTGCTTGGGTGCCATAAGCTTGCTTTCTCCTCCAGGCTGTAAGCTCCTGGGCACTACAACAATCAACTATCACTTTTGTATCATTTTTCTACTATACCAGGGCCCAATGATACTAGTGGTATTAGTGACCTGTATTTTTTCAGTGGGGAACCTAATTTTATTCATGAGCTGACTTTTGAGGAGCAGGTCTGGGATTTTTGGACAAAAATGGTGTCCTGAGTTTAGAGGGAACATGATTGGATTCAGGTTTGTGCAGTGTTCAGAGAAACCTGGTAATGCAGCCCTTCTCTCTTTGGCAGCTGTATTTCTTAGGATATCTGGAAATGATTTGGAAACACTTTGATAAACTCATGTGTGAATGTCTACCTTTGCAGAGATCAGGCCACTACAGGACTTGACCAATGCCGGGACTCTGTCTTCCTCCAGCTCAGAAGAAGTGTCAGGGCGCTCATCCAGGCGGAGACAGGAACCAACCTGCTATGCAGAGCCAAAACTCAACAGGTTGGGCTTTAAACTATTCCTTCCCATGACTATTCCCATGCTGAAACTCCTGCTCTGCTCTCATGTGCTCACTCTCCAGGGCTGGACTCTCTGTCACTTTGTTTGTCTTTAAGTTCCTCTTACCCCTTCGTGTTTCTGTGACCCTCCTCTTCTACCACAGTGTGGTTAAGCCAAAATTCTGCATTAGCACAGATGCATGTGCAGGCTTCTGGTAACAAGCTACCAAAGATGTTACTTCCCTCACTGAAATGAGCACATGCATTTCTTAGCAGACTGCATCTCTGGTACTCCAGTGCTAATGAGGGATTAGCATGAGGATAAAATACAGGCTAAATAAAGACAGCTAAGCGAAAGCCCTGATTTCACTTGCTGCCATTCTGTGATATCTAAAGTTTTATACAACAACTGAGTAATACTTCCATTTTAATCGGGTTTCAGTGAAGGAAATGCTAGGTTTTGAGGAGGGCTCTCCCCTGTGAGCAGGCTGTATCTATATTCGCTTCTTCAGGCAGATACAAGTACCTAAACAAGTAGTTGCATCTTTTTCTGAAAAAACTGTAGATTCAGTACATCCAATGGCTACTGTACAGAACCATTTAACTCCTAAAACGATGACTTTGTTGTTATGCTACTGACCAATACTATGTTTTTTTCCCTGAGAAGTGTCACAGTTTGAACTTTCTGTGAGGAGTTGGTTATACTGGGTCAGAAGGTACTCTGTGTTGGTACAGCTGTTCCTGTACTGGACTGTACTGGATCTTATAGTGGAAGTATTTCAGTAAAATCAGAAACTTTAGAGACTGAAATCATACATGTATTCAAGAAATAACCTTGATGGTTCAATCTAACCCTTTTGGTTCTGCAGGAAACTGAGGCGGGGTGACCCATTTACAAACACGGAGTTCCTCCACTCCCCTCTCTACAAAACCAAAATGAAGAAAACTGCCAAAGCCAAGGAAATGACCAAGAAGATCCAAGAGGAAAAAGAATGGCTTCCTGAAGGATGTCCCAGTGCCAAGGCAGGCAAGCTAATAATAATGGGAAGAGACATGGAGCCAGAAGTAAAATAGTGGTTGAACAGGCAGCCCCTGAGCTCCTAGGGGCTTGTGCATCTTTGCTAGGATATCTCTAATGTTTTGCATAGCTTATTTTTTATTTTAATTTTAAAGTATAAATAAAGTCTTCTATGTGGACAGTATAAAAGCTTTGTGGCACTTATTCCCCATCCTCCCCTCCTCCACCTTTAAATGCTGGGGGTGCTTGTCTGCAAAGTCTTTGTGCACAAGTGCTTGTGGCACCACAGACAGCTAGCTGGCTCTGCCAGTTCTCTCCTGGCCCTACACAAGCCTGGAGAGAGCACACCTTGGAGGGCTGATCTTCTGGCATTGCAGATACCCACAAGGGCTGCTGAAAGGGTATGAAAGGATTGCAGCAGCCCAGGCTTTGACAGCAAGCAGAAGAGGCATACTGACATACTGCCTAGTGTTACCTCCTGTTAAAGGTGGCCTGTACAGGTAGAGCAGTCCACTGCGAAGTTATATTTAGAGTTGACTGCTGAAGCCTTGGACAGCCCTAAAAGTCAGAGCTCTCCGCTGTTCTGGAAGGGAGCCATGTCAGATAACAGATACATCCCCTCTCACTGTATTTGCTGTCAGTGGGAATTTGCAATGGAAATTCCACCAGTCCTGAGCATGCAGTACCTATGACACAGATGCACACGTACAGTGCATAACAGTGTCAGCACTAAAGGTGTTCTTTGACTACATCAGTGTCAGCGCTAGGCTGTACTTTGATTGAAGACAACGTTTGCTGGGATCTGTAGTGGGAATGTTGGTGCAAAGGGCTATTGCTGGTGGTGAGAGCTACAAGGGCCCTGCCCAAGAGCTCTGTGAAGCAGGTGGTACACTGTGAAGCAGCCAATTGTGTTTCAGGAAATCCTGTGCTCTTTTCCATTGCAGACCGAGTGCCCGCTGGCCTCCAGCACTTGCTTTTTTAGGGTCTACTGGTGTCTAATTTTGAAGGTTATTGATATTAAATGTTTGAGGGAGTGGTGAGGAAAAGAAGTGATCATATTAGTAGTAAAGGGGAAGGCAATATGCCTCCTTGGAAGCAGGAAAAACTCTTTCTCCATGGCAGAGCAGGGAGAGGGATGCTCTGTTCTTATGGTCACACTTACTGCTTGTCCTGCTTTTGGCTGGCATAGAGTTAATTTTCTTCCTAGTAGCTGGTATAGTGCTGTGTTTTGGATTTAGTATGAGAATACTGTTGGTAACACACTGATGGTTTAGTGTTTACACTGGTCAAGGACTTTTCAGCTTCCCATGCTCTGCCAGGTGCACAAGAAGCTGGGAGGGGGCACAGCCAGGACAGCTGACCCAAACTGACCAAAGGGCTATTCCATACCACATGACATCATGCTCAGTATAGAAACTGTGGGGAGTTGGCCAGGGGGTAGCGATCAGTGCTCAGCAACTGGCTGGGTGTTGGTCAGCGGGTCATGAGTGGTTGTATCATCTGTTTTTTCCTGGGTTTTGTTCCTCTCTCTTGTTTTCCTTTTCATTACAATTTATTATTTTTTTGTTCCAATTATTAAACTGTTCTTATCTCAACCCATGAGTTTTCTTACTTTTGCTCTTCAGATTCTCTCCCCCATCCCACCAGGAGAGGGGAGGATGAGCGAGTGGCTGTGTGGGGCTTAAGTTGCCAACTGGGGCTAAACCACAACACTGCTGCTTCCCTCACCACAGAGACGTGTTCCTTTCTCTCCTCAGCACTTCAATGACAGCCATCAGTTCATGAGGATAGACTGGGTCTTGCTGGACTCTGCAGAGTCCTCCAGAAGATGGAAACTTTGTTAGTACAGAGGGAAAAGCGTCATCTGCAGTCAGGTAAATGCTACTACATTGCTTACACTTAAGCTATACTGTTAAGTCATTAAAACAAACAAACAAAAAGTGTAAGATTTAAAAATACCCCTTTATTTATTTGTTCAGTTTCCTGAAAGGTACTAAGCTTTCTCTGGTACTCTCTACCTCTGGAAGCTGGGTAGGAGCTAGTAAATAACAGGGCATTTGATAGAGGTGCTGTTGTAGTATAACCTACCTGACTGTGGCACAGTAATTTGAACTACTGATGTCAGAAGGCAGGCAGTAACATAGATCTCCAGATGTTCCTGATAATTGTTTCTGTTGCTTCAATGGGTCAGTAATGGGACTTTTTCCAGCTGCACTTCTTACATGCTTGTGTTAATAACAGAAAAGCAGAGTACTGTGTTCATTCATATTAAAGGCACAGTGACAGCTGCTAGCAGTTGTAGAGCTGTGTTTCAAACACAGATGTTAATACTAGCTGATCTAGTCTAAACATTGCATTTCTATGCTAACCCAACATTTACAGCTAGTCAACTGCAGGGTGAGAGTTTGTCTTGTGTAACCAGTTTCTGATCTTTGTTGAGTAGTGATACATCAGTTTGAGTTTATATTAGTCCGAAAATAAAATTTCAACAGAAGTGGTACCTTTTAAGTTTTTGTGCGCTACTTAGTGCTTACCACCACACTACAGATCACATCTTGCTATGGACCAGAACAAATTAAAACTCTACTCTGAGAAGAGAGAGATTATTTTGTGTTTATATCACATTCCAGCAGTCTGTCCCAGCATGTACTGGACTGTGCTGAAAGGTACTGGAGTCTCTGAGGCAGAATTTCCCCATATCTGCTAATCATACAAAGGAAGGAGAGACACAAAGAATGTTAGTTGACTTTTATTTTAGTCTGAACTAAAATACTCTTTTAAAAAACCCCAAACACAAAACCATGGATGGAATAGTTTTTCACAGTCATAATCTCACTTGCTGTATCACAACAGGAAGGGTAAGTAATAGCCCAGACAACTGGAGAAAAGTTTTGCACCTTTACAAATCATGGGGTGGGGGAAGAGGTAACAGTTCCTATGCTTCACGTCCAGTCAGAAGGAGCATAACTAAATGCATGGCCTGCATTTAGACACTGCAGCATGGCTTTATTAGGCTCTTAGCCTATAGGGCTTGTTCCCAGCATTTACTAAGTGCTGCTTCTCAAATGCTACAGTCCTGACTGTAGCCATGGGACCAAATCCCTTAGTATCAGGATACTATGCTCTGGTTGGCACTAAAAGTAAGAGAGGGGCTGCAGTAGAGCTGGACAGCCCTGTGAGCTCACTTATACTGAGTGGACAGTACTGGAGAGATGAGGACGGTTCTGATTTCTAAGGTCTGTTGGACAGTAAGTCACCACTGGTTTGACCAGAGCTGTGACAGACTGGCTTTCAGTCTGAGAGGAAGACAGAAAAGAAACACAGATAATAAAGTAATGGAGAGAAACCTCAGGTCTTCTGTGAATGACATCAGGAATCCAGACCCACATTGAGCTTGAATACTATCACATTCAGCTGCTTAGCAGAAGTAAGGCCTAGCCCAGCAGCTCAAGGGGTTTAAGAAAACATGGTCTTTTAAACATTTAAAAAAGTGTACATGTTCATTTTTGTCTAGTATTTGAAATGTTACACAGAGTGTCATACAGTGCCACTTACACTCTGGTGTAAGCGGAAGATGCTTTGTTAATGGAGCTTGAGTAGAACCCATGCTTTAAAGTTTGGGCAGAGAGGCCAGCTTCCCCTTCAAGTTTTCAGCAAGCTTGTCCATGAACTCAAAGGTGTTCAGGTAGTCAGAGCGTGTGACACTGAGGGGGGGAAACAAAACAAGACAGACATTAGTTGTGAAGCCACTCAAATGCTCAAAGCAGAGTTCTTTGAACAGTCTTCCCCTAAGTCTTGCCTCTAAAACCAAAAGAGTTCTCCTACTCATCAGGCTGATGTTTTTTGCCAAAAGGCTCCAGAGAAGAGGTAGCCAGGTGGTATTTTGCAGTGAAGTAGGTGTCCATCCTAATAAATGGACAGGGCAGGATCTGGCCAATGTAGCCAGCCTGTCATGAAAGAAATCTTTGCAGTTCCTTCTTTATTTTTTTCCCCATGCATTTGGTACAATAGCAGGGACAGAGCAACCTAGACTAAGCTACTTGGGGCAGGGAGTGTCTCACGTTCTGTTCATACAGCACTGGGTACAGATGAGTCCTGTTCTGTGACCAGACTCCCAGCAATTCTTCACCATACTGAAATAAGCTTCCAGCAAACGCTGTTCAGAAACACCAAGTAAAACAGCCTCCGCCAAGCATAGCTGATTACTTCATACACTTACTTAGGTAGGCCTTTGATACAGGCAGCAAGGTCCTTTGTCATGAAGCCAGATTCAATGGTCTCAATGCAGACTTCTTCCAGGGCAGCTGCAAAGTTCTTGAGGCTAGTGTTGTTGTCCAGCTTAGCTCTGTGAGCTAGTCCTCTTGTCCATGCAAAGATGGAGGCTGAGAGAGAATACTAGATTACTCTGTCCTTCTAGAACTCCCTGGACATTGTTCTAAACTGTCATGTGGAACAGTAATTATTTTTTAATATTAATAGAACTGAAAACAGACAGAAAAAGAGATAGAAAATCTAGTATGGGAAAGAGAACACTTGTCTTTGTCTAGGCATCCTTTGCATTTTGTGCAGCTCTAAAGAAAAGCAAACCCTAGAAACTACTCACTGCCTCCAGCAATCTCTTTGTGCATGCCATTTTATCTTATTTTGTTCCTGCCCAAGTTGGAAAATGACCAGTGGTAGGACTCTGTGGTTACACAGAAAGCTGTTCTTATGATAGAAGGGTGCAGTCTTCTTCCTGGTATTACATTACACTCTGGTTCCTGTGCAACTGTAGAGGATTCTTTCCCTCGTGTCCCATTCTAGGTGCACTTACACTTTATGGACATGGTTTGGAAGGTGGCTGGGTCTTTTGTAGCATCAGGAAGGGGAGTAAAATAAAAAACAACCAACCTAAATCTTAAGGCTGTTATGGCTATAAACCTGTTGTTTGCTGAAGAGTGAGAGCATGTCTCAAAGGCTAGGTTAGGTCTAGCTTATTGCTCACACTCACTCCATTCCAGCCTGTTTTTGCCCCAGGCTGCAGCTGTCTCCATGGAAGAAAAATGCATTATGAATAACTAGTTTCACCACTCAGTGGTGCAATTCTCTGCAGAAAGGATGCAGATATTCTTACTCCAAGCCTGTTCTTTCATGTGTAGAGATCACTGAAGGGCAGTGAAAAGCAGCTCACCAATGGGGTTAGTGGAGGTTTCTTGTCCTTTCTGGTGCATGCGGTAGTGACGAGTAACTGTGCCGTGAGCAGCTTCTGCTTCAACAGTCTTGCCATCAGGGCAGATCAGCACACTGGTCATCATCCCCAGAGAGCCATAGCCTACAGAATACACAGTTTAAAAAGTTCAGTGTCTCCTTTGGACAGCCCCCTTAAATTCCCCTTAATCCCCCCATCCTACAATCCCCCTTCATCCTCCCAGCCTTGATGTAAGTATTCCCAAACAGCAGTGCTGCTGCTGCTGCAACTAACTGGCTAGTCCTGACATGTCAAAATCACAGGTTGCCTGAACAGAAAGTGCTGCTGAACCATGAGATGATACAGATATGCAGACATTCTGCACCATTTCAAGAAAATTAGTATTCTCACCTAACTTGGACAGATTTTTACTGAAAAGGTGCAGTATGGAACAAAGAATCCTAAACAAGCAGTGTTGGGCTGCCAATTGCTATCTTCCCCAGAGAGTGATAGGAAACAAACCTACTTCATACCAAGAGCATCTGCTCTAGTGAAAGAAACCATGAGCTGGCAAAACTGGACATTCATATCACTTCTAGCCCTGTAGGTTTCAGAGATCTGTATCTTTGAAAGTTTCTTTGTCCAACACACATCCTTGTTCTGTGGGCGGCAGTTTACTGGCATTACTTTAGAAACAGCATATTACATAAAGCCACACATCTTGCCCTGTGGGTTTCTGCATCCATATTTGTTTTGGCACCAGGCAGCTTGGTTATATAGGATTTTGATCAAGCACTACAAGTCTGTAAAGTTAAATATATCAATCTCTCTCTTTAGACCTGACAGGTAGTTTTAGGTCCTGAAGGTTTTCTTACTTATCTGTAGAGAACCTGCCAATATGCTCACCACCAGTCAGCTTAACTCAGGCTGTCAGTGACAGAATCCCAGCTGTCTGGACACCTTCCATTAGAATGGAAAGCCTATCAGTTATGTTAGTAGGAACTGCCATCTGGTAAAGTAATGCAGCTATGCAGTTTGCATTCAATGGATTTTCTTGTAAAAGTGAAATCAGAAACTCTTTGCCTGCCTGATATCTCCATGACTGGCCACAGGTTTGAAATGTAAGTTCTGAGAGCTAACACCACTGCCTGGGCCATTACATGAGATATGACACAAGGTCACAAGAGACTGCTACTGAGCCTACTTCAGTGTAGCACAGGAAACATCTCATACCTTGCGCAACAGAGTCAGACTGCACATCCCCGTCATAGTTCTTGCAGGCCCAGACAAAGCCTCCTTCAGATTTCAGGGCCTGAGCAACCATGTCATCAATGAGCCTGTGCTCATACCAGATCTTTTTGGCTTCAAACTGGGACTTGTATTCTCTGGAAAACAAAATCCAGAACACCTTGACATATAAATAAAAACAGGGATTGCATAATTTGTGCAAGTAATTGTGCATAGTGAGGTGCATACAGATAAAAGTAAAAAAAACCCCAAAAACAAAAAAAAACCCAAACAACCACACTTAAATTTCATCCCCTTTACTCTTTTTTTTCCTTGCTTGCTTTGCTAGGCCACTGCAAGTCTGCTTCAGAATCACAGAGGAGCCCATAGAGAATCTGTGACTCTCCATTAGGAGAGATGAACACCACAGCCACATTTAGCAGAGCTTTAAACATTCAGTATTGTGTCCTGCAGACAAGGGAGACTGCAACAGGGCCATGCACAGCCCCTCCCAAAAGTGCTGCTGAGTGTCTGAAAATGCTGAATTAACTGTAGCAAATCACAAGGCTGGAGAGGATGTTCCTGCTTGCAGACTTATGCACTGCAGTAGGAAGTACACAACTATCCTAGTTACCTGTCATAGATCTCCTGGAAGATGTCTTTAAAGCGGCCATCATATCTCTTCAGGATAGTGTTCTTGGTGCTCATGTATAGGGGCCAGCCTTTAGACAGTGCCATTTGGAAGGAACTGTGGGCAAAATCCTTGATAGACTGGTCAAGATTGTACATTCCCATGGCTACACCACCACAGCCTGTTAGTGGAGAAAGAACAGATAGGAATCAACTAGATTTAGTTTTGGTTAAGGATTTGACAGTCTCCCCACAGCATACTCTGGCAGGCAGGCTGGTGTTATCCCCAGGTGTCTTGATATAGTTCTCAATTTAAGGCTGGTTCTTTCAGGAGAGGATTCACTTTGCACTATCAGCTCAAAGCTCCAGCAGTCCTGTGATACATGGATAGGAAGGTGGTTTTTATTTTACAGCTAGGTACATCTTAATACTGTGATCTAATATGCCTAAGAAGTTTCTTCCTAATCCAGCCTAAGCAGCAAAACTGTGACAGGAGTAAGCGTGCTTGAACTCTTACTAGCAAGATGAACAATACAGAGTATTTTTCTATCAAAGCAGCAGGCAGCAGTTTGGAGCAGGGTCTCACTCAAAGCTAGAAATGGGTTTGCTCCCATCCTAAGTGCCCTGTACCTTCAGGCTTCGACTGCACTGTAGAACTAACTCCAGCAGTCAGAGGCTGCTTTGCCTAGCTCAGGTAAACAAGTCTCCACTTGCGTTCCTGCACCTTTTCAGCACACGTGTTTAGCCTACCCTGCAGCTTTGTTTCACCTGCTCAGGCTCACTTCCAGCAAATTGTAGGAAGAACATGCCAGTCATCTGGGTGCAAGGGAAAGTCCTGAGAAGGCTCTGAGGAACTATCAACACTCACATGACTTAGATTGCGTAACAAAGATGTCTTAGCAGCCTGAATGGAAGTGCCTTAAACTTACAGCCCAGCTCACCAGGGGGAAAGCAGCATTCAGATCATGGGAGAGGCTGATTGGGGGTGAAAATAGGGTCTAGGGCTTCATGAAAAAGCTTTGTCATCTTCAGAGCACAGCTCTTTGTATTTCTAGTGAAAAGTAGATACCATATACTTAATTTTAAGCACCTCACTACCACCACCTCTCTAGTCTGTTGTACAGTGCCTTTATCAGGGATCTTTGCTCTGGAAATGTCCCAGATTTCTTTATTTTTTATTTTTGAAAATACCCTTTCCTAATATCCATTTGTCTCTACCTCCAGATGGTTGCTATTATATGGACATGCATGCAGAATGAAGATGGGAAGCCAGAGAAGGTTTATCTACTCACCAAGACAGCAAGGTCATTTAAAGTTGATATTGGCAGGGAATGAAATTCCTGTTGTTACCAGCAAAAATACATGTTGTCCCCCGCCTCCCTTAGTGAGTCAAGGACAGAACAGGGTCTGATCAGCTACAGAGACCATGTCCTCTGGAGCCATGATTTCATAGTTGCTGGGTGACAGCTATGAAGTTTTATTCAACTACTTATTTGCATACAGGTAAGAAAAGCCTTGTTGCAATCATACTAAAAATCTCTTGATTTGGTGTCAAGGTTGAACGTATTAGTATAGCAATAGGACAAGCTTCCCTTATGCACTGTGGAGATATGCTGGCACAACACTTATCTGTGGGGAGGGGAGTTCCCCCAGAGCAATAGCAGTAATCTGCCATCTTTGCACTTCCTTGCTTTCTGCTCACTGATGCAACGCAGAGCAGTGAATCAGACTGGCAGCTGGAACTGCCAGATGTCTCCAATACAGGCTCACCAGTCACCTATCAAATGAAAACAGATTAGGACTGGCAGTGAAGCAGGTGAACTCCAGATGAAAGGCTGTGCAACAAGAGATAGTAGAGATTTAGGCTGCTGTGAGCAAGAATGCCAGAGAAATCAAGTATTACAGAAGAGGGTCATATGGCAGCCTTGGTACCTGCTTGCCAAGCCAACAGCATACAAACTAGGATTCTGTGGTTTACATGGAGGTATTAGGTCTTCGTAGCTAGAAACAAAACACTGCACACTCACATACATAGGTCACCATAAGGCTTCAAATCCTGAACCCTTTGATCACTGATAGGCAAGAGAGATGACTTGTGTGATGTTTTCCTGAATCCTTCCCCTAGAGAAACACCCTGGGTTCTAGCAACATGTGTGTGTAATTGTTTTCACACAAAGCCCAACAATGTCAGGACTCTTCCTCCTGAGCCTAGCAATGTCTACAATCAGCACAGTGATATTGCTAGGAGGGACACCAGTACCTTTGGGACTGCATCTGTTAAAACAGTTAGAGCCTACACAGTCAGGAGCATCCTTGTCAAATCTCCTTTTCACCTGGCAGAGCAAGTATCAGTTCTCATTTCTATTGAAAAGACTGCTTAACAAAGAAGGGTACAAACTGCAAAGGTATATAGAGCCCAGTAAGACAAACTAAACCCAGAAAGAATTACATCCGAATTGTTCTCAAATATGTCTCCCCTTAGGTCAAGCCCTGTTTAGATAGCAAGTTTCCCTCTGATCAGAATGAAAAACATACATGCTGCTACCAGAGTCATCATACGAGGAGCATGACAGGTGGCAAGTCTAGTATGATGGTGTGTTTGATATGCCTCTTTGATCCCAGGAAGATTTCAGGTAACTTTCAGTATTTCCCAGATAAACGAAGAAGACCCAGACCTTCTACCCCACTCTACCTCAGTCATATTTTACCATCAAACAGATCTGACTGATACTTCAAGGTTGAATTAAACAAAAAATACCAGTTTTAGTCATAACTTAGAGATAATACCTACTTTCAAAGTTATGGACCAGATACGTGACTGGTTTGCCTCCATCTTCTGGAGTGTAGGTCATCTCTACTTTTCCAGGCCCAGGTACCACAAAATCAGTTGCTCTGTACTGTTAAAAAAAATTGCCATGATGATTTTATCTATCAGGAGGACAGATCTATAAAAGACAACCTGCATTTGGGAGGGCAAGGTGCAGAAAAGCATAAACAGTTGTACCTAAAACCCCATTAAACAAGCTCCGTTTACTCAGCCATGTGATCATCAGATTATTTTACTAGATATTAGAAAGACAAGTAATCAAGAGCCCGCCCGTTTCAGAAGAGATCCTCCTCTTTAATGGAAAAAGCTTATGGATTCTCAGGCCCCATCAATTGGCAGAGTATATATTTTTGTAGATGCAGTGAAGTTTTAAAGTGCAAAGTATCCAGAGTGTTGTGTGGTCTGTGAGTAGAAAGGCTCCTCTCCCTGCCTCAAAAAAAGCCATTCATATCATAACTACCGATCTCATGAATAAGGGGGAATCATACAGCACCTTAACAAAAGCCATTATTTCTATCCATCATATGACATTTGAAAGGCCAATCTGTAGTAAGAGTTCTTTGAATTCTGTAAATGGGTATACATTTTGCTCCTGAGCTACACAGACTCAAAAGAAGAGCCAACATGTACTTCAAGTTTTTAAATGGTGTCTCATCTTCCCAACTGTCTAGAACAGTACTATTTAAGGTTACATTTCCTTGAAATTCATCATCCTTTTCCACTTAGTTTCCCTCCTATTGAGAAATCGGTTCCCTGAGCTGTTCTGAAGTTACAGAATTATCTTTCTCATATGCCCTTTACATGTTCTTATATTATTCCTTTCACTTTAATCTCATACTTTGGCAGGGTTTCAATCCTCCCCCTTAATCCATTGTTCCCTATTATTATTTTGACCTTCTCAATTATTCAGTACTCTTAAGGATGTTGAATCCCATTCTTTTCTAGTGTCAGGGCTCTGCCATTATTTTCCTCTTGGAAATTTATTATTTTACCTTCCCACCCCAGCTAATCTCATGATTTATCCTCAGTTTGTGGGTTTAGCCATCTATTTAAGCACTTGGCTCTTCTAGAAGACTTTTCTTTTGTCATGTTTGGCTGATTTACAACATATCATTACCCATGGAGAACAGTATGGTTGATTCTTGCCCTCTGGGCTGCCCAAAGGCCACTACACTGAGTGCTATGCCAGGGCTTTCCATGGCCTTGTACCACCTCTGCCACGAGAGCTCTGATAAAGGATGTTTCCCTACTTCGGTACCACAGCCTGATGTGCCCACTATGAACACCAACTCTGCAGGAGTGCTGTGCAAGTAAGCTTAAGCAGCAGATCATTGTTTTAAAAAACAAACAAACAAACAAAACAATCAAACCAAACCAACAAAAACAAAAAAGAGAACAAACACACCCCCAGCACAGAAGGCCACTTTGCCCACTTCTAAAAATCACTCAGATCCACTTTTTCTGTGAGCAACATTTGCCACCAAAAAGCCCTTCTGAGAATACGGGCAGTGTGAAGGATATTTTCTATAGACATTGCTATGTAGGGAGGAGGGTTCTGCAGAGGTGAAAAAAATTACTTAGAGGAGTTATACCCTGTGTTTAGGTACAAGGCCTATCTAATCCAAGCACAGACCCCTGAATGCTGTTTATACAGCTACGTTGTCTAAGGAAGAGAGGCATGAACCAGGCTCTCCCACACTTCATCAGGTGCTGTGCAAACAAAATGCTAGCAAGTACCCACTCCCAGGTGGAGTGCAAGGGATAAAGCAGAAGCACAGGGACGTCTAAGTCTTTGTACCTCTATACCAGTCAGGACTAAGCCTGTTCAGATAAAAAGAAGGGTAAGCACTGAAGTGACTCACTTGATCCCCATAAGCATGACGGCCAATGACAATGGGTTTCACCCATCC
Organism: Mycteria americana; assembly: GCF_035582795.1. Taxonomy (NCBI): domain Eukaryota; kingdom Metazoa; phylum Chordata; class Aves; order Ciconiiformes; family Ciconiidae; genus Mycteria; species Mycteria americana. Next base: position 16,225,944 of record NC_134373.1, read on the forward strand.
AGACACCAGCCGGGGAATGTTCTTGCAGATAATAGCCTCCCTGAAGACAGTGCCACCTAGGATGTTTCTAATTGTCCCATTGGGAGACTTCCACATCTGCTTCAACTTGAACTCCTCCACTCTTTTCTCATCGGGAGTGATGGTTGCACACTTTATGCCAACGTTGTATTTCTTTATGGCTTCAGCAGCTTCCACAGTTACTTTATCATTTGTAGCATCACGATGCTCAATGCCCAAGTCATAGCTGTAACAAACCCACAAAGATGGTCACAACTGCCCAGGACTTTTGTTTGTGCCCAACAGGAAAGAAACCAGACCCCATATGTGCCTGTGAGTGTAGTTCCAGCACTCTGCTATAACTGAAGTTATCCCTCTTCCAGTGCAAATGCTGCTGGAGTGGAAGAAAACATAAGCTTATATACTGATACTTCTGCTGCTGGTAGGAAGTTGGAGAAAGGACAGCTTCAGTTTATGGCTGAGGCTCTCTGCCAGCATGGGACATAGCCAGTATCTCCTCTGCCTTCCCTTCTGAGCTTCCTGGCAATGGAAACTTTCAGTCTGGGATTCTAATGGTATGGAGCAGCACAATCCCGAGATGAATATGGGCCTTTATTTCAAACCTCTTGTGCTGAGGGTTCTGGCTTCCTTCATATACTGAGCATATGAAACTACACTAGGCTTCAAATCAAGAACAGCTTTGACAATGGACCCACAATCCTGCTCTGGCAGCAAAACTGCCAATATTCCCCTCAAACAGTCAGAGGAAGCACGTTTTCCACACTTGCTGTTTTAATAGCTTTTGGAGAACAACGGGTGCCCAGCATGGGACAGCCCTGAAGCATAGCCAGCTGTACATGAATCTAGCCATTGTGCTGCCTCAGCCAGGGGTCCACTTTCCCTCCTCCCACCCTTCTTTGAAAAGGGATGTTCTCCAGACTGTGTGCATGTATTATGCTGCTGGGTTCCTGTTTGCTTGGTTCTCAACACCAGCAAGCAGAAAGCCTGATGTAGGTGGCATACAAATGACTCCAGGAGCAGGGGAAGAGGTCAGACTAGTGAGTTTAATAATGGTAGATACCATTGAAGGCCTCTGTCCACATGGCTAGGAGCAATGCAGCTGGATACTTCTCTAATCATTATAGCTCAGTGGCTAGAAAGGGAAGAGATTATTTGTTCTGCTTGACCAATGCTGTAGATAGCATGTCCCTTTTGCCATACCAGCTGCTAGTATTTGTTTTTTCCAGAACAGAGTGTAGGAGCACAGCCTAGGCTCTGGGAATAATTGCAACAGTTAGCTCACACTGCCAGCAGCAGAGCTCAAGTTTACAGACATCAGGGCAGGTTCTGTGCCCTAAAACCACCCTGTTGCCCTCTGGGCAGATCTTCAAACAGAGATGGCAAGAAGCCATAAACCTGCTCAGAGTCCACAGATGCCAGGCTTCAAGTCAGGGAGTGGCTGAAACACCCCATGTTTCTAATTGTTTAGGCTGCAGGAAGCCATGCAGACTGCCCAGCTGCTGGAAAGCCAAGACATTGGAGATAAAAAAAACACAGACCATGTCTGTGGGAGACCTCCTTAGAGGCACAGTACAGAAAAACACTAACTCACAGTTAAGCATTCACTGCTTAGTGCTGTGAGGAGCCCCAGAGGGGCTGCCAACAGACTTTGACAAAATACCTTCACCATGAGCCCACATTTTCCAGAGTACTTAGTGAGACTGGCTCTCAGGTAAGTTAACCAGGGAAGTCTGCTGGGAACTTTACCAGTATAAAAAGGGCTAGTTAGCCTCTCTGCACTACTGCAGAAGGAGCTATAAGGCTCTCAGTGCTAAGTGAAACATGATCAATGCCTAATGACACATGCAAATTGCAGTACCAAGTCGCTGCATGTCATAAAGAGCCATTACCTGTGCAAATCCAGATCTACATAAGGAAAAATCAGCTTTTCTTTAATCAGTTCCCAGATGACCCGTGTCATTTCATCTCCTTGCATCTCCACAACGGAGCCTCCATGGATTTTTTTAGACATCTTGAGCTGCAACAGACATAAAAAACCCCAACCTAAGTTAAAAACTGACAATACACATCACCAATACATGTATCCTGCATTTTTACAACACAACTAGAAGAGAGGTATTAACGTAGCATACAGAATCTCTCCTAAAAATCTTGAAAATAACCACAATTTATCCCTAGTTTCATGCTAACTGATATTTTTCTTAAAGCCCCAGCTCCTAGGGAGATCTATCCAAAGATAAAAGTAAAGGTTAATACCTGAGATTTGAGGGTATGTGTTCTAAGGGCATGAGCTTTAGTTATAGTTGTACAAAGGAACTTGAAAGCATGACAACACTCTTCCCCCAAACTCCATAGAAATAGATGAGCGCTGTTTATTTTTACATTTCATGAGTTCTAGTCCAGTTGCCTGTTTCTCCCCCTTTTTCTGAAAAACAGGGGTTAATGGACATTATTTTAATGACAGCTCATATTGCTGGCACTATTAATCTTAATACATTGTCAGTTTCTTTATTAGCTTCCTTCCGCAGGAAGGAAGGAAACAGGTACGGAAATCCAAGGGCCACATCAAGAATACTTTCTCCTGGCAAGCTTTATTTCTGCTGTTAAAGTAAATACTGGACAGATTTGTTTTCTGTATGGAACAGAGGTTTCCCAAAGATATTTGTTCATAAAGCCTCAAAAAATAAAGCTGAACTCTGTCCTTCTATTTGCACTTTGTTCCTTAACAAAACACAACCCCACAAGCCACTGAACTGCTCTAACACAGTGCCCTGCTTTCCAACAGCCACAGTTTCTTGGTTGCCAGCTCCGATTATGCCAAGAGCTATGACTTGGCAAGTTCCTCCTCCCAAGACAGCCCTGTTGTTGTATGGAGCTGTTAGGATACTACAGTGAGATACCAAGCCCTCATGCCTGAGGTTGCAGTCTCACAGACACAGAGGTCCATGAATGGCTCTATCCAGAATGAGGGGTCCTACTGTACACAGAGTCTATTCATCTAGATGAAGTTATTCAGAGGTGTGAGGTTTGCCATGCAAGGGCTCCAGGTTCCAAGCACGTGTGGAGACTGCTCCCTGATTCAATTTTTTTTTTTTAAATTAAACTACCTTGTGTTATATTTCCAAAATCCAATCCATTAAACATTTTTAGTCTGTGAAGAGAATAAACTTTCTAAGCTATGTTCTAGCTACTGCATCAAGCTTTCCCAAACTTTTTAAAGAGCAAAAATTAAAAAAATAAAGTAAAATGAGGTTGTTAGTTACTGAGACTCTATTTTCTATTAGCACATAAACTTGAAAAATTAACTAGTCCAAGGCACTCCTATCCCAAAGAAAAATAATATCTTGGCTTATATTAGGCCTCTCTAGTCTTCATGGAAAACTAACTTCACGTGACCACACTCTGTCTGAACTCAGCTTACTTATGCAATTATTTTGGACCCCATTTTCAATTGTGACTATCTAATTAAGGACTATATCACACTCCCCATGGCCTAGGCACAGGATTACTACTTGGGAGACTTGGGTTTTGCTTTTGGCACTTACATAATCTGAGAAACAGTCCGATTCATTCAAGCCAAAATATATACAGACACACACCCACCATCGCTTGTTTTGTGGTTTGGTCTCTACTTAAATAAGACAAATCAGACTATGTCAGTTGTAGCAATAGGTTTTGCAAAGCTGGCTTCAGACGCATATGGTGCTGCTGTCACAAGGGGAACACAAAGGTACATGAGACACACCTCCACTGAGCTACATCTCCACCGATATGTGGAAACAGCAGCTTCTTAAACAACTCTGACAGCATCCTACATGTTCATCTGATCATGGCCCCAGTACTTTTCCCCTCCTCAAACACTGATGTCCCCAGTATGTCTATGTACAGGGGCAGTACTGCAGTAGCATCCCTCTTCTGCACACCAGAGTCAACATGCCAAGAGGTTCCTCTAGAGAGCACACATTCCCTAGAGTTCAACTCTTTCTGTTACTCTTCCCTTTTGATTTTATACTCTCCAGAACTGGCAAAAGTCAGCAAGGTCTTTCTCCTACAGCAACCCTTCTTTAAATACACTTAACCTAGGCATTTAGCCAAGGCAGCTTAGAAGAAACTTCGTGAATTTCCAAATACTCCTTGGTCCTCAGGAAGGACTTAGGGCCTACAGTCAGTAATTAACTATTGCAACACCTCCTTAATTAAGGTTTACAGAACATCTCTTCAGATCAGGCATGCTCCCAGGGAGAGCATTGCAGATCGTTGTCACTAACCAAGACCTTGCCTGCACTTGTTTTTCGGCTGCATTGCCCTCCATCCACGCACGCAGCCCGCCCTTGACAACGCGATGCAGGCTAGTTCTTCTGGCACAGGCAGAATTTACCGACCAGACGGCGGGCTGCAGCCGGTGCCACAGCTGAGGCTGAAATCCAGGCACCGGCACCAGAACAAGGCGCTGCTGGGCCTGGCCAGCACGGCAGTGACCGGGGCCGCTGCCCGCAGCCCCGCCCCTGGATACGCGAGGGGCCCTAAGCGCAACCGGCATTAGGTGACACTATCGACTGTTAAGAGCTATCTGGATTGCAGGGGGAGAAAGCCCAGCCCCGGGCCGAGGAGGCCGAGTCCGGGGTGCAAGCACCCCCTCAGCACCCGGTGCGTCTTCAGCGATACCTGCGGCGAGAGGAGGTGCCGGGCGAGCAGCCTGCCACGGAGCTCCCGCCCCGAGCCGCCAGAAAAAAAGCCCTTAAACGCAAAACCACCCTCTCGGGGCCCCTCTGCACGGCGGGGGACGCCGCGCCCAGGAGGGGAAGGACAAAGGGCGCGGCCCCCCGCAGCGCGGTGCGACTCTGGGGCGCCGAGCCCCGTTACCTGCGGGCGGTGCCGGTCCGGCTCTCACGGCGATGCAGGGCCCAGCCGTGCGCGGGGCCTTTTATGGGGCCGCGCCCCCGCCTCTGCCCGGCCCCGCCGCCGCGGCGCCCCCTTGCCGGCCCCTCCTCCCGGCGGCGGGGCCCGGCGGGGCGGGGGCGGGCCGGCTGGGGAAGCGGCTGCTCGGCCCTGCCCCACGGGCCCGCTCGCGCCGTGGCTCTGCGGCCGGCCCGTAGCGGTGCCCGCCCCGCCGGGCCTGCCCGGGTTTTGCGCGCCGATGCCTCCTTGTGAGAAGGCCGCGGCAGCGCGTAACGCGCCGCGGCCGTTCCGCCGGGCCAGGCAGCCCGTAGCGCGGTGACCCGCCCGCCGAGCCGGGCCTCTTCCGCGCTCTCCCGAGACAGCCGCAGTAAGTGGCCTGCGTCGCCACAGGGAAGCCGATGGCGCTGGCGGGCACGAAAGCCTGCGTGCCGACGGAGCTCGAGTGTGCCCGGGCTGCTGGAGCGGGCCCCAGGGAAAGCGCGGGCGGCCAGCCTGCCCTCAGCGCTGTGCTGGCCTGCCCCCAGCCGCGGGGCCCCGGCGAAACCGCTCCGCCGCCCCGCTCAGGGATACGCGTACACACGGGCGGGCAGGGACACGTTGGCTGGCGCGGAGGCGGCCATGTCGGCACTACGGCACCCGAGTAGCGGGGCTCCCCCCCCGAGGGGCAGGAGAGGGGCCCCTCTGCAGCCGGGGCGAGGCGGAGGGCGGGAACCGGGGAGGAACCCCGGGGGGGCACACCCGCCTCCCCGCGCTCCCTCCGCTGCCGGGCTGGCGGCGGCTCCCGCTGTGGCAGCCTGGAACTGCCACGCCCGGCAGGAGCCTGCTCGCAGCGCGGAGCCGGAGCGGGGCGGAGGTCACCGCCCCGGCGTCCCCGCCCCAACGGCCGCTGCCGGCGGGTGGATTGGCGCGGAGCCTCGATTGGCGATGCCTCGACGGGGAGCGCCGCCATCGGCGGGCGATTGGGCAGCCCTGCCCAATCGGCAGCGCGGCGGGTTGCTAGGGGCGGGGCGGGGCGGGGGAGCGGCCGGCGCGGGGCCGGGGCGGGAGGGGGGGGGGGGTGAAAAGAGGCGGTGCCGACCCGGGCCTGCGCCCCGGCATCCAGCACTGCAACCGGTACCGCCACCCGCGGGGAGCAGGTGAGGGCAGCCCGTCTGGAACCGGGCGATCCTGCCTGGGCCTCGCGTGGGCCCGCGGTAGCGGCTCCCCGGGGTGCGCGAGCCCTTTCTGTGGGGCCCGGCCCGGCCCTTGATGGCGGCTGACGGCGGCGCTCCTAGGCTGGCCCGGGCGTCGCCGCGTGGCCGCTGCCTGCGAGCAGCTTTCCGCTGCTTCCTTCCCATCCCGTCGCAGGTGATTTTCCGGGTCCGCCATCCCGGGCGGGCGCGTGTCTGTGGCGGGGGAAGGTGGGGGTGTCCCCTTTACAGAGAGGAAAGCAAAGCGGTCGGCGCGGCTCCGGCGCAGAGGCTGGAAGTGAAATGCGTGTGTGTCATGCAGTTATGTGTAAATTACGACTGTTCAGCTGTACACCCGGGGTGTGGTAGCCTTGTGCCTGGGAGTAACGTCCAAGTAACAAGGAGTGCCTGGACCCCTCTGGCACTGAGCGCTCTGTGGTCAGTTTTGTGGGGTGCAGGATTGTCACAGAGCCATTCTGGATGTAACTGCTGAGCGTGTGTGGAGGTTCACACCCATACTTGCACTCTGTGTTTTATTGGTGATGAGTTGGTGATGGCTGAAGACGTTGCAGCCTAACGTGGCTTTAGATACATCCCCCGTGGCTGTTTGGTAAGGATCCTGAGGAAGATGTAGTCTGGTTTTGTGCCTGTTGACTGATATGTGCACCTTGCTTTCTGATTTCCCACGATATTCAACTAAGTGACTGTTTCCCTGTTTCTTGGGGAAATGGGGGAGTGTTTTCCTTTTAGTGGGAGAAATAAAGCACTTTAAGAAAAGGTGATATATTCTATAGCTAATGTGTTGTGCAGCACAGAAAATCCAGGTGTTTCTGGAGCTAATGCCAAGTACAATGCTCTTCTTTTCAATCTGGTTTAATTAGGCTAGCACTGCCATCACAGAAGCAATTTCTGTGTGGTGTTTTCCCTTGAGGCTAAAGTTTATTTTTCCAGAATCACATATATGATGTATGCAAGTTCAGAGACTTCCTTGTTTTTTTGTCTTGCCAGGCTATAGCCAGTTGCTGAGAGATGAACATAGTTTCCTACAAAACTTCTGGTTGACTTCATAACGGCATTTTTAATGTGGTAGTGTGTGGGGCAGCACAGCCCTGTTGTACATTCAGCATTTAAAAAGCAAGTTATCAGTTGCCTTAAGTATTGAAGAAACAACTCCAAGTTTACCTGAAGGTATGCTCTTGAAGGCATTTTCCATGAACTCTGGTGTTCAAACATGTTCAAATCATCAGTTGTTTGAATAATATTGCTGAAATGCACAACAGCAAAAAATACCATGACTTACAGGGGAGAGGGATGCAGAAGCATTCCAGGCTAAGACTCAACCTTACATAAAGAACCTGACCAAAGTTTCTCCTGAAACTTTGTGAATGATGTCTCTCTGCTTTCTTTCTTAAGGATACGTGAATATCAGGAGAAACTCTGAGCTAAAGATGCTTACTATACAGAGCAACAAACAAAAGTCCACTGAGAAGTCATATGATTGACTTGCAGATACCATCTTCTGTGCAGTCGTTGTAGGAGTGGTCAAACCTTGCCACATGAGATGCATGCAGCTTGTTAGCACTTCCACTGTTGCTTGTCAGTCATGTGGATTTTCTCTGGACTGCATAGATTTTTAGTGTGGCTTCTTAGAACTTGGAAGAAAATGTTCTAGTCAGCGAAATATGCCTGTAGATTCTAGAGAGCAGTTGTGGAAACTGGTATTTTGTGAAGGAGCATGTATCAGCTGCTAAGCAGGAAGTAGACTGATACAGGGTTTTGATCCTTGGCACGGGTAAAAGTCAGCCATCACTCATAGGTTCCGTCAGCTCCCCATGTTCCTGCTCTGTCAAACGTTTCACTAAATTTTGCTTAAACAAAGATGAAGGTAGTGAGCACCTTAGCCTAGCAGGCTAGAAGTGCAGGCTTAGTGAGGCGGAGTGGAAGAAATCAGGTGTGTATTGAGGTTAAAGAATATGGGCTGTGGGAAAGTACAACTCTTGGCCGCATGAAGGCTTTGGTACACAGCAAGTAGGCTTAACAAGTATGGCTTCCCCTAATATAGAATGTGGGTTGGTTGGTTGGTTTGTTTGTTTGTTTTTCCTTGATGTAGCTACTCTTGAAAACAAGGAAGTTTGGAGGTGTTAGATATGACAACAAATAAGGAAGCAGTGTGCCACTAAAGTTAATCTTTCAGTCCTGCTTTTGTTTGCAGTTCATTCTATTTCTCATTCTGAAGTTAACCTGGCCAAACAACAAGTATGTCTTGTGCTTGCTCAGGTAGTGTGCCTGTCTTCAGTTTTCTTGTTACAAGGGCTGCAGAATTCACAGCATTGACAACTCTTATCTTGAGCTGAAGTTAAAACTTCTTTGTGATATGCATGCAGAGTCTCCATTTGAAAACTTCCAAGTTCTCATCAAACAGCAACTGGAGTGTGTCATCAGGCAGTGTAGTGGCTGTTTACTTACTTTGATTGCTCTGGATGTTTAACTAGGAGCTCTGAATTGCTCTCTGCAGAGATGCTGATCTCTTGCCAATGACTAGGCAGGGGACATGGGCTCTTAACTCTGGAACTCTTCACCTGTGCTAACAGCAGATGTCTGTGGTAGGTAGGGTGAATGTCCCCCCTCTAGCATCTAATGAGACACCTCCTCTTCAGTTGACTGAGATGTTCTGTTTCACCACCCTGTGTATAATGCTGAACTCTTTCCAGGGCACGTGAAATGGCCGCAGATGACAAACGGTCTCCGACACTGGAGTCTACCAGTGATCTACCTCATTCTCCTAGTAGTCCATCTCATCTCACTCATTTCAAACCTCTGACTCCTGACCAGGATGAGCCTCCTTTTAAATCAGCCTACAGCTCTTTTGTAAATCTCTTCCGTTTCAGCAAAGGTAAGTGCTTGGGGGAATGTGTGTGCGTGGATTCTGCGTGCTGTTTTATTGATGCCTTATGCTGCCACATAAACTTGTAAAAACATCTCTGAATATAAAAGCATAATGTCAGATGGCTGGCCAAATGGATGGCGAGTCAGTCCTTTTTGTGAGGGATGTTGCATTTTGCTTTTGGGTGAGCTTTTTAGTAGAGCATTGCTGTGGGAGAAGATAGGCAGCATCTTGCAGCTAGAAATCTGTGGCTGCCTGTGAAGGTCAGAGACAAGCCCGTTAGCAGATGGTATTGTGTAGCTTCTTAGCTGGGCATCTGGATTTCCTTTGCCTGCATGAAGTTTTTGGGGCTAAAAGCAGAGGTAGCCCTCTGCTAGCCTATATGAGCAAAATGTGTGCCTGTCCTTCCAGTGCAAGTTCTTACTCCAGACTTCCTCCATTCCTCACCTTCCTGTGCATCTTGTACCTTCAGCTGGGTGGCAGCTGAGCTGCAATAAAGCAGTGTATTTACAGGAAGTCCACCCTTAATTTGCATGGCTTAGGGGTTCCCCATCAAGAGGTCTGAAGTGTTGTGAAAGTTTTGTATATTAAAAAGTACTACTTGATTTTGGCCTTTGTGCTACATGTATCCTGAAACACTTATATTCTCAGTAGGCAAGCTCTTAAAGAGCTGTGTGAGTTTTTCTTTTTTGTTTCAAAGAAATATACTGCAAAGAGTGGTGAATGAATGGACCTTGGTTTTGTACAAAAACTATGTATCTCTTTGCTGGAGATGGCAAACTTGTCAGCTGCTTTTGTTTAGTCTGTTCATTATCCAGCTCTGCTAAGCATAATTCTCCAATGTTTGGGCTAGGGAAAAAGGGCCAAGATAGCTTTTATAAGCAATAAGCAAACTGATCTGTTCAGACTCTTCTTGCGCAGAATGAAAAATAATGACTTGGTATGACTGCTATTAGTTTGCATAGTAGAATATCACCTGCCATTATTAATTTATTGAAAGTAACATAAGATGTGGTTAATACGGGCTTCACTTGTTTGTCTCTGACAAATGTAGCTGGAGTCAGCAAAGTATTGTGTTGAAAGAATGGGAAAACAACCTTGAAACAGCACATGAAATGGGCATGTTACTGGAATCAATGAGAACCTGTCTGTGCTTGATCCTCTAATGGAAAAGGGTGGTTTATTAAAGGCTGCAGTAACTTTAATGTGACCTCAGTACTGGCTTCTAACATAACTGAAAAACTTTTCAGGGCAGAAGCTGATAATCAAGTGTAGCTATTGCATATAGCAAAAATAATTCATGCTTGCCAGTTTTGGTTTTTTGGACACTTTTCACACTAGGGATATTTCTGAAATAGCCTGAGCCTTGACAGACAAGTTCTACACGCTGCCCTGTTTCCATGTTTTGTATGGTACTTTTCAGATTAAAAATTCATGTCTTTTGTTATGTATAATCATGATCCAAGTGAGCTATTTATGAGAGTTTTTTTACCCTTAGTTTTGCATGCACTGCTTGTTTTCTTTATCATGTCTGAACAGTTTGTTTCTTGCTTTTTGTCAACTCCAGATGATGGCAGGCTTTCATCCCCAGCAGAGAGAGCAGAGGCAGGACAGAGTGATCCACAAGCATTGAGTGGTGGCTGGTCCAGTCCTCAGCATCCCACCAGAGCTCAGTCTCTGAGATCACCGGTTCCTTACAAAAAACAACTCACTAGTGAGCTGCAAAGAAGATCTTCTACAACCCTGGGTAATTTCAGCTCTTTGTGCTACAAGGGAATGTTGTACTAGCCAGTCAGGGATGCTTCAGAGTGGGGTGGAAGGAGGTGAACAAAGGTTTGTTGACTGTCTAGATTGATAGCAGAATTTGGTATTGGGCTACACTGCTTCTGTTAGTGAGGTCACACTTTAACTTCAGAAGCGTGTTCCCTCCACCCTTCTTAGTATTCCAGCAAGATACTGTTGTTGGGGCTGTGCTGTTTCAGTTACAAAACAGTCTGGAACAAAAGAGGCTGCCAAAACACATCCAATGTCTTAAAGTCACTTGAACCTTGATCCTGAAAATTTCTGCTTTGTCTTGAGAGACTTCAGTTTCTTAATATCCACATGCAAACTATAACTTTAGAGCTCAGTCTGAATGGGATTGATGTTAGAGTCTTCAATGGAGTTATAAATGCAGGTTTTTGCTTGTAGCTGTTTTGAGGAGAATTGAATAGGAACTTGTGTCTAAACCTTTTTTATTCCTAACCTTGGAACTATTGCCAGATACCATACTGAATCTTTTTTAGCTGGAATGGGAATTGAATGTGATTTCGAAGGTGCAATTGTGTAATGGCTTTATAAAGATCTGGAAGAGCTAGTAAGTAAATTGCAGGGGTCCCTCTTGAGATCTGCCTGGTTACCGTTGGCCATTTGTGATAGCCTTGAGCAAACTGCTAAGCTGGGTGAAAATCCTGTGTAAGACAGTATTTCCAAGAGTATGGTACCTAGTGCAAACAAATTGGATCTTAAATGTTGTTGACGTGTATCGGATTTTTAGAAAGATGTCTAGTCTTGGTAACTAGGCAAAAGTCCAGTACAGATAACTTGCATTTTCATCTCTCTAAGCCATTTGCATGCTGTTTTGGTTGAACATACTCATCATCTTCCTCCTTGCCCTCTAGTACAGTTTGTGCTATTCAGTTGTATCTGTCACAACAAACCAATTAAGGTTTGTTTTTTGGTTTGCTGCCTTTTTTTTTTCTTTTTTTTTTTTAAAAAAAAAGCTCTTTCTCAAATGCCCCAATTACAGCAGTGTGCTCTTTGCTGATTTGCCAATTTACTTGACTTCATTCTTATATGCCTCTTGTAAATCACTTGGAAATTATCTGGAGATTACAGGTTAGAAACCTTTAGGTGAGGTAGGTCGTTTGGTAGTCAGAAGGCAGAAATAAGCTTGCTGTTTGACTTCCACTGGGAGCAGGCAGCCAGGGAAATGAGACTTAATCTAAGGTGTGGGGGAGGAACTGTAGCTGCATTATTCCAACTCCTTTTCAGGACCTCCATTCGTGTCCCTTGGTTTGGATGAAAGTACGCTTAGAAAAATGTGATGGTGAATCAGCCTGGAAAGAAGTAAAGTTAGACCAAGCAGGAACTGCTGGCTTTTTGAAGAGATTTCTCTGATATTGGGTGCTGAGTGGCCTGACTCACTTGAGTATCTTCCCCCAAATGATCTCAGTGCTGTAACAAACATGAACTCTGTGTAATGCAGGTAGAAGTGTACTGGATTGGTGAGGAGGTTTCAGGGGAGTTTTTCAGGTCATCTCCCTGTATTTGAAGAGCGGTAAAATGCTTGTGTCTCCCCTCTTCAAAAATCAGGCATTGCTTTTTTTGAAGCAAACTTCAGAAAATTAATTTTCATGCCTTCTTTTGTTTTAAAAGGTGCTGAATAATCAGGTCTTTGAGGATTTCCAAACATTGAGCAGAGGAGAATTTTACTTCTGCCATTGCAGCTGATGCTGGGCTGCACAAATAATCTTAGAAATTATTCTCAGATCTAAAGAATGAAAAGTATGAAAAGAAGTGGTATGATTTACATAAACAACTATATCAGTAGGTCTGTTTGCCCACTCAGTTCAGTGACAGTGAGGTGTCTAATCTAGTTGAGTTCGCTTGCAACCTTGTATCTGCAGGCCTGTAAATGTCTCTCTAGGCTTGGCCATTACTCAGATACTTCCTAACGTGGGCAGGTGTAGGCAGGAAAATGCTTAAGTCCTTCCCCAAGGTCTCTCTAGCCTACTTGAGTTTAAATAACATGCCAAGCTTAAGCAAACTGAAAGGAATAAATAAACAAATAAAAGGCTGCTAGTACCTCTAAACAGTGATGGAAAGAAATTGCTCCTGAAGATGCTGACTCCCACCCCTTATCTGTCCATTAGCTTGCACAGTCTGCACAGCAGATATTCTCATTGCTCAGGGACTGTGCTGACTGACAACTGCAAGCACACAACAACATGGAAGGATGGTGGCTTTTGTAGGAAACTGTCTAGCATCAAATATGTAGGATTTCAGTTCTGTGCTGCCCTTCAGGACTGCTTACACGAAAACGTTATAATAGCACCTTACTGGCCTCTGTGAAAATAGGAGAAGCTGCTGGATGCCTAGATTACATCAGAGATGCTCTGTGGGTTGTACAACTGAAGAACCAGTGCTGAGACTCTGCATTGACTTCTGTGGCCTCCCTCTTGGGTAATCTGTTGCATCCTCATGTGTTGGAGTAGGGTGATGGGGAGCTGGTGTCACTTCTAGAGAGACAGTGGGCCCAGCTGGTTGTATTGGACTGCATGTGTCTGTGCATGCTGTCAGCTGAGTGCTTTCAAGGTGCTGGATTGAACCAAAATAGTCTCGTACTGAGATAATGTCACAGCTTGCAAATCCAGTTTAAGGAGAACTAGAAATGCTGACCAATTGGAGGGGGAGCATTGGTAGTAAAAGCACTTCTAGGTTGTTACCCTGTCATGTAGGATAATGCTGTTAATGCTAGACAATTGTAGCAGACTGGCAGTAATAGGGAATGGCAAAGGAGCTTAGTAGGAGTAAGGAAAGGCCAATGATCATATGAGGGGGAAGAAGGCCTGAGGAAAGTGTGTGGCTGTTACTGGGAATCATAAAGAACAAAACTTACTACCAGAGCATCTTCTCTATTGAAAAAGGTTTTGGAAAATGAAAATGCATATTGTAAAATGAAGTTAAGGACAGTTTTCGTACTTTTCATGTCAGTACTTTGTATGGCAGTGACTTGAGGACGATGCAATGTTTGAACTGTGATAGTGAACTTGAATAGGAAATTATATGCTTTGCCAGCAAATAACTAGCAAATCCCTGGCAGGGGTATTTGTTTACTGTTGAAACTGTGTGAAGCTCTCTGTTGTACCTCTTGTATTAGTGTATGGTCAGCTCTCTTCCTGTAAACTGAAACTAGCAGTTAAGTTGCAACAAAGTAGTTCTCATAGTGTTTTTTGACTTGTCATTCACTGTAAAATGAATGCTAAAATATGTAGGTCGTGAAAGAAATTCTGGAAAAATATATTTCAGTGATTCAGTAATTGAGGATGCAGAAAAATTGCATGACGTACTGAGCAAATCTTTCTGTGGCCTGAACTCAGAAGAGTGTACTGAGTAGGTAATCATAGCTGGAATGATATTGCAGGTGTCTTCCCAGTAATCACAGTTCAGGTGGGGAGAGCAGGAAAAAGAGGAGAAAAACAGATAGTATTTCAGAGGATGTATAGGTTTTGCCAAGGATCAGCAGCCATGAATACATATAGGAAGGATGAGGGTTACTGTTGAAATATGAGGATTTTTTTTTTTTTTAGTTGTAGGAATAATTTTTAGCTTAAGAAGGATAAATAGCTTAGAAATGAGTCAAATTGGAAATCTAGATGGGGTTCATTTAGTATATTGAGGCTTTGTTCAGTGAACATGGAGATGGGAAGGGAATGGATAGGAAAAACATAATTGCTGCATAAACTGGTAGTCCTGAGAAGATGTGTTCCACACTCACCTTGGTGTGTTACACTGAAGGGCTGAGATGCAGCTGGCTTTTGTTTGTTAAATGGAAAGTGATATCAAGTGAAAGACGTCTTGCATGAGTGTTTGGCTGGGGAAGAAGAGTAAATGGATGAAGATATGGTAGAGTTGTGGACTGAGAAAGTATAAGGACTCTATATATCAAAATCATGAGGAAGCTGTCTTCAGTTCCTGCAGTTGTTTTTTGCTGGTTGGACAATGACAAGGAAAAGTTTGTGGAGCTGATCTGGTTGTCGTTACAGATTAAATAACACTTAAATAAAGTTTAATTTTATTTTAAAAACCTAATTTCTTGTGTGTAATTTTAATTGTGGCTGGTGGGGTGTGTTGGGATTTTTTTGGGGGTGGGTTTTTTGTGTTTGTGTGGGTGGGGGTGGGGGGGTTTGGTGGTGGTTTGTTTTGTGTTTTTTGTTTTTTTTTTTTAGTAGCATATACTGACTTTGCTGCTTCAGGAGCACTAAAAAAGCTTACCACTACTTAGATGTGTAAGTGTGGTCAGCCCTCTTGGGATCAAATCAAAAGAAGATACGAAATCTTTTCAGAAGTGCAACTGATGGCAGTTGGGATGATGATGTGGGTGAAGCAAGAAAAATACTCTTATAGTTTCTGTGTTTGTGGAAGGGAACATTGAGTTTTGCAGATTTAATGGTGAAATAAGGAAATACAGTTACAATGCTGAAAACATATACATCTGTAAATCGTGTGAGCATTAACTGAGAAAATGGCTGTGGTATTTATAGTAATGGAATTTGGATCAGGAGTAAGAGTTAACCTAAGATTGATACATGTGAATTCTTTTATAAGGATGGTGTTTTAGACACAGTGTGTCCTGTACTGAAGGAATTGTAACTTCTTACATTCTTGCTATACACTGTGTTTTCCCCCAGAAAGGGAGAAATCACGTGATTGAAAAGGAAAAGAGTCAACTGAATTTTAATCTGAGAATTGGTCAGCTTCTCTAGTATGAACAGGTTAGCCATGTGCTCCTACTGCTGATGGCATGCTTTTTGTAATGTAGATGACATCCTTTTGATGTTGTTTTATGTAACACAGAAAAGGGCATTTAACTAACGCGAGAACCAGTGTGGAGTTACCTGTGGCATTTCCTCAGTGCTATGTATATTCATACTGTGGGAATCACTTGCCTGACAAGATTTGTAGCTAGTTAGGCAGGAGGCCTGGTAGTAATTTTTTGAATTAGCAACATTCCTGGAAAGAAGATACTCTTGAATTCAAAAGTTATAGCAGGAAACTCCAGGAAGTAAACAGCATAGATCTTGTGATAGAAGTAAGGAGGAGCCAAAGGTTTCTATGGTATTATCAATATTTTTTTGAAATATTAAAGTCCCTTTAATCACCCTAAAATACTTAACTTGGTACTGTCCAAAAGTATATTTGATTTTTTTTTTTTTGTTAAATAAATTCCAAGTGACTAGCCACAGAACTGGGTTTAAGCACTCTAGAATCTCTTTAAAATCATCTCCTGTTGTGGATTCTTTGTTGTACGTAGGTTATTAAGCAGCTATATGTGGGTTGATTAACTAAAAATATCTACTTAGAACCTGAAGAGGAGGCATGGAATCCCAGTTTTAATCACATTACTCTAAGGGTTTTGATCTCTTGCACACAAAAGAATAGCCTAGTTGTTACTGCACAGCAACAGTTAACATGCTGCTTCTAGTGCTGTCAGCATTCCCGCTGACATCAGTGATATCTAAAGCAGTAAACAGAAAGCAGCCATGTCTGTTCTTCCTGTACTAGAGCGAATCAAAATAAAATGCTAGTCAGATGGAGAGCAGCGAAGCTGGTAAGAAACTTTAAACTATTCAGAAAAGTTGTTGATGTAGAAAAGTGACTCTGAAAATATTTATATGTTCAGGTAAATACAGCACTATGTTTGCAGATCTTTCTGGAGAGCAGGATCCTATTTGTTACTCGTACAGCAATGCTTCAAAGTAATCTAGCATTTTATAGGAAAGAAATTAACTGCGTTACCTTTTATTCAGGAGTCTCTTTGCTATAGTTAATCAGGAATGACTGTACAAGTTCTCAACAACTTGGCTTTTTTTTTTTTTTTTTTTTTTAGAAAATAACAAAACAAAAAAACCTCAAAAATGTGAACTTCTGGATGCATTTTATTCTGAGTTACTGTTTTTAATAGAAACCGAGCAGTTGAGTCCTGAGACTTGCTGTAGTCATTTATAAATAAGTTCAGATTAAGGCATTGACTTATACCAGTCCTAGAATGAATGTGAATATTGTTGCAATTGTTTTGTAAGTATTAATATCCTAGAGGGCATTCTAAAATGAGACTTCAGTGCTTTCTAGAAGACTATTACAAGGTTCATATAGTAGGTTGAAAATAACTTCACTTTTTAAAAGATGTTTTAATTCTCAGAGAACTTAAATCGGTTCTTGTAAACACAGAGGATGGTATTTAAAAGGTCAGTTAAAGCAAGCTATCTGGCATCAGAAGCTCCTTTTGCGGGAGAGGAGTGCAAGGGCAAGAAGTGATACACGCTGTAACTTTGTAAAGTGCATACATTACGTGAACATTTCTCCTTCTAATGGGGCTTTGTATTGTGATGTGAATGTGAGGTATCATGGAAGAAATGAATACTACTCTCTCTCTTCCCTTCCAGACAATCGAAGGAAAGTAGAACCACCTCTTGGAGGTCATGATCCTCGAACAGCAGTTCAGTTAAGAAGCCTCAGCACTGTTTTAAAGCGTCTCAAAGAAATCATGGAGGGGAAGAGCCAGGTACTACTTCTGAGGAATTTGTAGGCCAAACTATCTAGAAACTGAGCTGTTTACTGGGCTTGTCTGAGCTTCATTTTTAGATATGTCATGGGGATTTTTTCAGATGTTTGAAGCATGAGTGAATAAACTCAAAAATCATTGTGTGAGTGCAGGGGAAACAATTTAAGTTGATGATGACTTTTGACATGTCAAACGTCTGTCATATTGTGGGAGTGAAACACTGCAGTTGCTCAGCTTCTTGAACTTGGACCAGATGCTCTCATTTTAGACTCCTTCCTACTTCTATATTACCTAATTTAGTATTAGCTGATAGTTTTCTCCCTTGAATGCTAACCATGGGCAGGTGAAACACATTGACTGTCACAAATAGTAATGAGAATTCTGAGCATGAATTAAATCTGCAACTTACTGTGGTAATGATTGGTCAGCAGTATTTGCTTGAAAGACTTGTCCTGTTAATCAATTTTGATTCAGCTGGATAAGGGTCTGGTGGTTGCTACTGACTTGCTGATTTCACCTCCCTCTGTGTTGGACACTGCCTTTAAGAGGAGGATCTAGTTGAAAGAAGCCACAGCTATTTATAAGTGATGATATAAATAGCTGTGTCTGGGAGCAAGACACGAACAGGCAAAAGTACATTTAATTAAACTGAATGAAGAACAAAAAGGCTTTGGGCTTGGTAGCTTTTACAGGTAGACTTTGAGTAAACTCGCTTAGCTTCCAGTGCTATTCTGCTTGTAAGGGTAACTTCGCTTTGGTAGAGAGGGTGATATTTTTGAGGGTGAAACAAAAGTCTTTTATTACAGCAAGCAGGGCATTGAGAGTGGCCCCTACTAATATTTCAGTTTGCGGCAGCTTCTGAAGGCCCTGGAGATTTTCAGACACCTTTGAATCTATTGGAGAAGGGCTCAAACAGGCAGGATGCAGCAGTAAATGAATATGTCTAGATCTTTCTCTGAAAGCGGTATGTTGTCAGCATGCTGACTTCTGTACAAATGGTAATGCATCGCTGCCTTTGACTGCAGCCATGTCTTGCTTGAGTCACTCCAGGCAACAATTTCTTCCTACTGTGGACTTGGTCTGTCTCTATAGAAGACCACTTTACTGTTGTAGAAAGCATGTGTCAGATCCTGGAAGGTGCTGCTCTAATCAACCTCTGCTGCTAACGGGGGCCAGACTTCTGTTCTGAACCCTTCCTTGTAGGCTGTTCTTGTCATGAGTGTTGGCTCTGACTTCAGCAAGGCAGAGAGCTGGAAGGTGTCAGCAGCAATGGCTGGGTTTCTAAACACCCAGTCATGTGCAAGTGGGGCAGAGGCAATGCTGCTTGGAACAGCCACTGTCTATGTGGCAGAACCAGAGACTTGGCTTATCATGCAGAGCTGCAGCAAAAACTGTTAATCGGCATCCCCTGCAGCTTTGCAGCAGTTCCCTGGCAAAGCTCTTCACTGCATCTTTCCCTGCTTGAAGCTTAGTGTTCATCTTATACGTTTCTGGACTGTCTTGAACACCAGACTGCCTTGAGCAGTCTTTGACCTCTTTCTGTATGAGTTTTCTTGGGTGAGGACAGCATGAAATTGTTGTCTTGTTGATCATAGCTGTTTTGGTCTCAAAATTGGTCTAGCAGCTATGTCAAACTTCACTTTGTGAACATCTTAAAAAAAAAAAAAAAAAACCCAATTCAGGGTATGCTTTTTTTTTTTGGTTATGTGAACATTGGAATAAGGATCATCTTTCTTCTCTGTGGTTACTCTCTTCTCGGGTTGTTTTGAGAAAATTCTTGCAGCACTTTCTCTTCCTAAGAAGAACCCAGAGTATTCATTCTCTCTGAAAAGGCTTATTACCAGAACTGAACTCTAGCAAAGAATGTTTCACAGTCAGAGCTGTCATGTGACCATTAACAGTTGTCTCCTTCCATGGTAATTGTAACTGCTGTGCTCAGAATCATAATTGAGAGATTTGTCTTGCTCTGTTTACAGCTACAACACCAAGTGGAAGTTTTAACTCTTTGTTTTCAAGTCTTAAAAACAAGACAAAAATTCCTGTGGCTGCACCCATGCTGTAAATCGGTATATGTCGTTATCTGCTGAATGTGTATTCCACAGTTGTCTTCACATAGCAGTTAACCTGGAGTTTTGAAACAGCATCAATCTGGGACACAGGCTTTTACAACTGTTTACTGAAGTTTTGAAGACTTTGATCATATAACAAAACTTTTTATATGTATCTATAATCCTTTCAAAGTACATCCCAGTATTAGCTGTTGAAATGATCTTCCTGCACTGATGATTCCTGATAACTTGACTTACCCCTGGATAACAGCTTCAACTAATGTGTGGGGTTTGTGTGGTGTGTGGGGTTTGTTTGTTTGTTTGTTTTAAACTGTGCTAGATGAGGGCCTGTCATGTGCTAGGGGAAAATGAGAGGGAAGAGCAATCAGTACATCATATGTTTGTTTCTTCTTGACTTTTATCTACAGCTCATGATAGTTTTTATCTGTTTTGCTTCCATCTTGGATCAAGAAGACAAAGACTTACTAGATGTATTCTCACAGTTAAGAGCTCTCTCAGCCTTCTGGCTCCCTATAAAACCACATGAAAAATCCTTTCTGTGCATGTGTGTGCTTATACACAAGAGTGTGCGCACACACGCATATATGAATATATGAAATTGTCCTTTTCGTGTGCACAGTCTACAAAGCAATGATGAATCTAAACATGCTTTTTTATTTAAAAAAAAAGTTTTTCTCTGCTGCCTTCCCTTGTTAGGACAGTGACTTGAAGCAGTACTGGATGCCTGACAGCCAGTGCAAAGAATGCTACGACTGCAGTGAGAAATTCACCACCTTCCGGCGGAGGCACCACTGTCGACTTTGTGGGCAGATCTTCTGTAGTCGATGCTGCAATCAGGAAATCCCTGGAAAATTCATGGGCTACACAGGTAGGGTTTATCTGTTGAGAAGCAGAACGTTCTCTGCGTGCTCAGCTCTGTTTGGATTACTGCATTTTAGATTCTGGCATCTGCTAGAGAATGCTGTACGGGTCTCTAGTGGGCTTTTAGAAATAAGCAAAAAGAATCACAGGACCCAGTTCTGCCAATTTCTTCATGCACAACAGTGGATTATGCCATGCCTGCTTATTTTTACCAACACTACGTCCATGATGACAAAACAAATACGTGGCTGCTACTTAACAAGGATGTTCACTACAAAAAGTGTGCTCAAGTAAAAGCTGCTCTTAGTAATGGTAGTTTTAAAATGTAATGAGCCATGTTCTAATTGAAGGTGAGGGAAACTCTTTCAGATACCAATTACCAAACTCTAGACATCTCCTGATGGTGGTAATGATTTCCAGACATCAGCTGGTACGTCATATCTGACTGGCTATTGTTGTACCATGATTTCAGTGTGCACATGTGCTCTCTCTCCCCACCCCCGCAACCTGTTTCTCTCTTACCGGTCATGTGTTATGCATCATTTGACTTGGAGAAATTCCCTGAGTGTATAATTATCTGGGGTTTTGCCCTTTAAGGGAACATGAGAACTAGACTTAAACATGCAAAGAGGTTTCAAAACAGGAAATCCTTCTTTTCTCACCACTATACACCTCTGATCCTGTAGGAACAGAGTACTGTTTGTTCCTGTTCACTTACACTCCCTGGTTCCCCTTTCCATAGGGGATCTCCGAGCCTGCACTTACTGCCGCAAAATAGCCTTAAGCTATGCACACTCCACAGACAGTAACTCCATTGGAGAAGACTTAAACGCTCTGTCAGATTCTGCGTGTTCTGTATCAGTGCTGGATCCTGGCGAGCCACGCACACCAGTTGGGAGCCGTAAAGCTAGCCGCAACATCTTTCTGGAGGAGGATCTAACCTGGCAAAGGTAAAGTGAATGGCTTCATGCTGAGCTCCAGAATCTTAACTGTGTTTTCAGGCTGACACCTGCCTAGACAAAAGCTGGTGGTTTCCATCTAGGAAACTTAGAAGTATATCCCCCGTAAAAAGATTCTAATCCTGTGCTTGCTTCTAATATTCTTTTCTTCAAGTTGAAATGCGGAAACTTTTCTAGTGGAGTTTTAAATTAGTTGCAGTTCTTCCTTTAACCTATTGAATCAGTAATTCTATGCCAGTGACAGAGCAGGCTTTTAGCTTCAGAGTTTAAAAAGACAAAACCAAAAAACATCCTTTCTAACCACCAATGTATCGAGAGGAAAGTCAAGGTAACACTGATGCTTTACCTGTCAGGTTTTGGGTTGGGCAAGAGAATATAAGAGATCCTGTTTCTGTAAATAAGAGAGAAATGGTGGAAGTAACCACCTGTTTCAACTGAAGTAGGATTGAAAGGACAGCTATAAAGGTTCTCTGATCTCCTTTCAAAGTGTATTTTCTCTTATTGCTCTCGAATGAGGGGATCTTTATTTTTGGAAGATGAATAGAAGAACACTGTACTTCTCAAGTGGTATGTAAGTTAATTTCTGAGGACCTTGATTCAATTTAATGTGGGGGGAGAAAGAAATAATCAGATGTGGTGTTTGTGCTCATTTTCCTAAAAACAGAACAGGCAGGTGTGAAACTACTGAGGAGGTCTTGAGTCAGAGCCTTTCTTTAACTGAGGGGTAGTGTTAGTGACATGTGCCTCTCTCAGCAGATCTCTTCTAGTGGTTCTGATAGTATTAAAACAAAAACCTCAAAACCAACTGTCTTCAGAAAATGCCCTGACTCTTGCTTTGCATGTTGCTCTTCAGAGTATGGTGCTCCTATATGGAAGCAATTAAATAATCAGCTTTAGGCCCAAATAAAGGAAGGTACTTCTGGTTTAGTGTCATAGCCATCTAAAGCAGTAATGTTGCAATGCTTGGGATAAATACTAACAAATTTTGAATTGGGGAATAAGTATGTGCACTTGGAATGCTTCTCTTCAGGTATATAAAATAATAGAAGGTATCATTAGTTCTGTCTTCTGATGTGTTATGAGTATCTTTATTATGGCAATTCAACAGCTTGTAGACATGAACATGTAAATAAAGTATTTATATCTTTATTTTGGGCAGCTTCTAGCACTGGAGAAAAATACTGCCTATTCTTGAAAGGCTGATAACTCTTTATGTACTGGAACACTTAGTCTTGTTGGGAGACACTGAGTAAGCATGGGCTGCTTTTGTGTGTGAGAGGGAGAGAGATTGAGATTGGGTAGTTTATTGTTGCTTTAGGAGGATTAAAATTTTCTTCAGTGCTTGTTGCTCTTAAAACGTAAAACTTTGCAGTGGGGGGTACAGTGCTTTTTTTTAATACTGCATTTGGCAAGTTCCTGATTGACCTTCAGTTGTTTAAACTCGATATACTGAATTTAAACAGCACCACAGTGGAAAGTGGCAACTCACAGCTTCATAATGGAAGCAAAGTTTGTTTGTTTGTTTGTTTGTTTTTCTAATATGTGCCTTCTGTGTGTGAGAAGTAGTTTGCTTCAAAAGAAAACTTGGGAGTTGAGTCTCTTCCCAAAATAATGTATCTGAGATAAGGCTCTTGCCTCTCCTGCTGTCATACGCTGCAAAGCAGTGAGAAGAGCATTAAGGGGAGTGATGCTATATTTACTTGTCTGACGTTGCTCTGCTCTTTGAGCAGTTGGAACATAGAGGCATGGGCTCCTGCTTTAACTAACTTGAAGGGCAGTGTCCTTTAAAAGTGAAGGAGTGGTGTACTCTGGGCAAGTACAGCTACTCAGGCAAAGTTGTATTCTGTAAATTTTCTCATGAAGAGCATTTATCACACTAGTAACATGTCTACATCCCAGAGCACAGCCAGTAAGGCTGTATCAGTTGGAGTGTAGTGTCTTACATCTGATACAGTTTTGCCAGTAGGAATTTTATATTGATGGTGTACGAACATCTGCTCTCCTTCCTCCGGGCGTGGAAGGAAGAGGAGGGCAAAGGTGATAATGATGAGGTTAAACAATTACAGAAGGTTGTCAGGCTATCTTGGGAAAAGCTGTCTAGCAATAGCTATAGATAGCATTGCTTGGATTGCAAAGATGATGTGTTGGGGAGATGGGGGCAATGCCTCTACCTCCAAAGCATGGAATAGCTGCCTGTAAGGAAGGAAGATGTGTAAGAAAGTGATATAGGGGAAGAGGGCGGGAAGGCAGGATAATATTGAGAAGTGGGAAGAGGTTGTATTGTCCAAGACTTGAGTCTGAAGGGAGAAGACTTGAGCATTCTCAATGGGGAAAGATTTCCCTATTCCCTCATTGATTTAATAATCATGGGTGTGAATGAGAGGTAACATCATAATTAACTGTATTTTAATTCCAGCTGTGCTGACACTGCTGCATGTGGCAAATCTCAAATATCTGTAACATGCTCCTTTTCCTTGCAGTTTGATTCACCCAGATTCTTCAACTACCACGCTGTCTGCACGCCTTGGGTCTGTCCAGGAGGATGCAGGGAAGTCACCAGCTAGGAACAGGTAAACTAATCATATCTGAGTATTTTCTGTTCTGGATGCACTCCTAGCACACTCTTCACTGTAAAGCCTGTATTTTGGGGCTTGTTTTTACTGAGCATGCTGTTTTACATCTAAAATGGGACACCCCACTACCCATATGTAATGGTAAGGAAAGACCATTTATGTACATATTCATATTAATAAATGTACTACTTTTGAGGGACCTGTAGTTTGCTGCTGAGTCAGTCAAATAGAGGTGGTGGTGAAGAGGACAGAAAGGGAAAGAAGTGGCTAAGAAAGGTGGAGTTCCGAGGAAGCTGAAGAAAAGGAAGTAATAGAGACTTTGTAATGGGAGGCAAAGACTGAGGTCATGGAGGAGCAGAGGTGTAGTTTTTGTTTGTTTGTTTTGTGGTCCCCCCCGCCATGTGTTCCCTCTGCTCTTCCATTAAGTATAATCTTGTTACTACTAAGTTACTAGGCTTCCTTAGGCTAAAATCCCATCATAGGTCTTTATGCAAGAGTGCTGGAATGAACTTGGAAATGTTCATGAGAGCTTTAGTATAAGTTGTGAATGCTTGAGCTTAATCCCACTAAATAGGCTGGTATTAGAAGAACAAGTAATTTCCACTTCACAGTGCTTCTGCTATGGTTCTGGTTACATACTTCCATTATGGTTAAATTGGGGAAATAAAGGTGAGGCAAGGATATGAGGAACAGAGGAAAGATAATCCAAATTTCAGTGTTGGAGTCAGGAGATATTCAGAGACTTCTTTGCATTGGTGTTACAGGAATGCAGAATGTTTAGCAATTTGGAGGCATCTGGCAGGACCAGCGAAGACTAGGGAACTCGGCTGAGAAGGATACTGGGTGTGCCTTTCAGGGAACAGACTGCTTGGAGTCTTTATCTTCTGTGTGATGGGGATAGTTAGGAGGAGATGCACACTGACTGTACAGCTGAGAACCAAAGATCTCACCTAGGGGGAGTAAAATACTGCTGAATAAACTAGTATCAAAAATCAATTCTGGGCGAACATGGCAAGGAGTCCAGTGTTAAAAGTTCAATGCTAAATAACTGCAGTGACGTCAAGAAATATCTGAAACCTTGAGGATGCTCTCCTGCTTGCTCTGTTTGAATTGATGTTGTCTATTTTAAAAGGCCTTTGCTGTTTGCTCACACATGCAGTAATAGGAGGGTTCCAAGCTGGACCTGGCAGGTCCAAACTGCTCATTCAAGTAAAATTTTAACTCTCTGGCTATTCATGGCCTCACCATAGTACTTACCTGTCTGGACTCAAATTTGAGAAGTAACGATGAGGTATAACCTATCTCTGTCAAAATTCGGAACCTGTGGAAACAAAGCTATTGGCTTTGGGCTAAGCAATGCTAGTCTTTAGATCTTCTCAAAGCAGCTGTGGATGTTTCTTTGAGGCAAGCTTGACCATGCCTCTTTCTACATGAGGTGAAGCAAAAAAGGTGCAGGCTGAGTGCATTTAGATGCAGGTAGCAGAAGTTACTTAGTATTATTTGTTTTCCCTGTGGGTGGGGGATATGTGTTGGGTTTTTTTCTCTCACTGATTATTTATGGGGAAAAAAACAGCACAACAGTCAAATGTTGCAAGTGGAGGGATTCAAACTTCTCCTTTGCAGGTCATTCTAAAGGATAGGTATTTTCATTGCAAAATCTCCCCCTCTGTGTTTAGAAAAGATAAATACAATAAAGTCCCAGATGTAATTGGTGATCATAAAGACACAGATATGAAATCTGACTGTTCTAACTCTTGCTTAATGCCCTTCTACACAAATTAAAAATCCCTGCTGCTTACAGGTAGGTGGCACAGTTAAAGTAGCTGTTGCAAAACAACTGGGAGGAGTGCTTAATGATGGACTTTCATGTCAGTCTCATTTTCTACATAAGAATGCTTTCTGTTAAGCTGCATAACTCTGCCAGTTCTAACTTTAACTTGAGAGCATCTGAACAGTAGAAGACTGGCAGAGTTTTAGCCTGCCTTGAATGCCTGACTATGGCAGAAAGTTTTTGCTTATCACCCTTAGATGTATATGGATGTAGTGCCAATATAGTTTCCTTTGATTCTGCATAAATGACTAAAAGGACCTAACTAAAACCCTTTATCAGCCCTGTATTCTTCCTCAAGAGATGGAGGAGGAAAAAGCAGTGATTTTGAGACTATCGTACTTTCAGTGCCTACTTCCTTGCAGTACAAAAGCTGAAAGAGGGTGGCATTGCTATTTCATGCCTGGGCTCAGCTACATCATCCGTTGAGAATTCTTGGGAATAATTAGAGTGTCTGTTAACTTCACAGAGCTTGCTAAGTGGCTATTTGAGTTTCATTCCAAAGACTAGAGGCTGGCAACAGTTCTCATCACTGAGACTGCTACAAGCCTCTTGAGTCAGTTCAGCATTGGCATTTTGAACTTCCCTGTTGCTGTATGCAGAAGCGTTTTCCATCCTCACTTCTTAGAGTGCTGTTAGCATGAATAGCTTACACTGCATGCTTTTTGCTGCTGTGTGATGAGAAGTTGCACTCTGGTTATTCAGAGGCTTAGTCTAGTTGTGGGATATTGGAGCAGAGGGTATCTGGAACTTGTATTTGCATTTCTAGCTTTGCAATGATTATTGCAAAATGGTGTGTTTGTACTGGAGTGCATAGCCAAGATTTCCTAACAGCTGGGTTGAGATCAGGTGGATGCTCCATATCACAGTACAAGGGAAATTGCCAAGCTAGAGTGACCTCCAGCAGTTTAGCCACCCCAGGGAACAGGTGGTCAAACTTCCAGACTCTGCAAGCTATCAGCTATATATTTCAGAGAGCTGAGGAGAAGGAATTTTAAATGGGTCAATGAGAGGGGGAATCTTGGAGCCCTGTTACAGGGATCCTGGTGTTGGCTGCCCTTGCTGGCATCTGTATTGCCTCCAAACCACTGGAGCTTCTAATTACCCAGCATCCCATCCCTTCCCCAGTCTATTCAAATACAGACATATATGAATTGCTGTGCCTAAACTTAGTTCTAACTGCTTCCTATAAAGAGCTTTACAAAATTTTATGTTTAACTTAGATGTTCCAAAGCAATACACTTGCTTCCTAGGGATCCTTTCTTCTGCTTTGACAGGAGAGAAGCTTTAAGCAGTAAGTCTGTACTGAGGAGACTGAACAATGTCACAGGCTTAAGTTCCTTTTTAGCATGCTACAAGATCAATGCCTGCTCTGGTGAAGCACCGCACAATGAACACTTATACTTCAATTCTTCTCTCTTCCACTACAGATCAGCCAGCATCACTAACCTGTCACTGGATCGGTCAGGTTCACCAATGGTGCCTGCCTATGAGACATCTGTCAGCCCCCAGGCCAGTCGCACACATATGAAAGCAGAGGCCAGCGAAGATGAGCGCAAAATCCTTCTGGTACTTTTCAGATTTCTGTTTGTCTTGCTCTGTGAAGGCAATGAAGTTTGCTTTTCTTGTATCATGCCTCAGGAGTATCTTGCTGCCTTTAAAGGCTCTTGTCTGAGCACTCTTACCTGGACCCCTCCTCCAGGTGGTGCAGGGATGGAGAATATTGATGCTGCTTTGGACACTTCCATCTTCCTGAAACAAATCATAGTTTAATGTGGTGTTTGCATAAAGGTGTTTACAGTTTTAGTCTTGGGAAATGTGTTACACAGTGTGGAGTTGGTGTATGGTGGCTCCTTGTGGGTTAAACCTATCATCGTTGCAGCTGTAATGCAATGACCTGATTCTGTATTTGTCTAAGTTCAGATTTTCCCTTTCGTAGGCCACATAATCAGAAACTTTAAATGGCTGCTTCAGAATGGTTACACCATGATGAATGAGTTAAAGGTGTTACAGATTATTGGGCCAAGACATAACTTGGCCCCTCCCCTTGTTTGCAGAATAAATATAACATTTTGTAGAAGGTTGTAGTGACGTACTTTTTCAAAGAAAAATCAATGTGCAGCAGTGTTCTGTGTAATCCTATTATCCCCTCCCCACAGAGGAAGTGTTATAGGTGGCAATTACTGTACAATGTTCAGTAGCAAACAGTGTTTCTTTTCTTTGAGAGAGGGGAAGCGTTTCCAACAAATGGGGCAAAAAAGATGCAGAGAAGGGAAGGGAGTGTTTTTCACACATTAGAAGATTCAAGATTGCTCCCCATTGCCAATTCAAAATCAGGAAGGCCAGTTTCTGTGTTGTCAGGTATTTGCCTGCTGTCAGCAAAATGCCTACAAGTATTCCTGAGGGTGCAGAAACAGTCTAGTTCCTGTTCAGTTGCACAACTCCTTTCCACGGTGCTCTGTAAATGGATAACCACGTGAGGGAGAAACATTTTTAAGGCACATCTTTACACCACCCTGCCCCGTGTGTGTATGTTAATGCAGGAAAAATGAAATTTAAAATGCTGTGAACGCAACTTGGACCAAGATGATCAAGTCACAGTGCACTTCAGCTTCACATTGTTTAATTTTTTGTCTGTTTCCTTCCTGGGGGGAGAAGAGGATTGGTAGTATCACTTCTGTTCATGTAAGTGCAGAAGATGCAGTGTCAATTAATGTAGGATTTTCTGTGAATTCCCACTGTTTGTTTAATGCCCTTAGCATGTGGAGCTGACTCTATATCAGGAGTTAATTTAAAGCTTAACATATTCCATTCAGAAGACTAATGAACTTTGTTCATGAAATAAAAGGTAGAGGAGGATGTACGTACACTGGGGTAAGCACATACTTCTGTGAACTAGAGGTCAAAATCCTTGAGTTGAAAGGATTTGCTGTGTTCTGCCAGTTTCTCCAGTTTACTGAATTCACCATGTGAGTTAAGGGTAAACTACAAGGCAGCTGAACTGTGGAATTGCCAGTTGCATCAAATCTTGTGATCCTATGATGTGTTCTGTTACTGATCCATTTGACTCCCTACCTGATACCAAAGGGGAGCTGCTGACATTGGTTTTAGGATAATACCCAGGACAGACACTGCTGGAAATAAAAGCAGAAAGCCAGTCCAGTAACAGAAGTGGAGCAAAACTCTTGGATCTCAGGGCACCCTTGGGAAAGTGCAGTAATGTGGGTCTGGCAGTTAACTGGAAAGCTGAAACCAGTTAAAATCTAATTAAAGCTTTTTTCCCCTTTGTTACACAAAAATAGAGTGAGTGAGTCATTTGAGAAAGTGAGCTGCAGTGTCTCTTCTCCCCCCCTTGGGATGCTCTGTTGTGCTCTCCAAATAATCCCAGGTCTCAGTTTCCACTCTGCAACAACGTATTGTGCTGTGCCAAGCCAGGGTGTGTATGGGAAAGCAAAAGGGGCCAGGTGCAGAGAGACAGCTCACTTTGGATGTAGCATAGACTACACAAGAGTTGGCACACATGCTTAACAGGCCCGAAAATAAGTTCAAGGTATAGGCTGAAGTGTTCCAAGCAGTCAGGGGAAGGGATCCACAGATTCAGAAATGGTTAATTGAGGGAGAGGTACACACATTTTTTGCTTAGTGGCCAAAGCTAGCAGTGTCTAAAAAAGGCTTGATACTGGACAATAAAAAAGGAATCCTTGATAAGGAATGGTATCCCAGAACTTGAACATAGCAGTGTGCATTGCTGTGTCAAGTACTTGCTTTATATCTGGGCTTGATAATGGACTAGTATGCTTCACAAAGCCTAGGTTGAGCACAGATTCTATAGAAAAACCCGCTCCAAAGGATGAGTTTTCATTGTCCTCTATATTTACACATGCCACCTGAGTTTGAGAAGAGGGTGCAAGAGGGCAGTAGTGAGGACGTAAGTATCTTGTAGGCAGTACAAAATCTTGCCACATTAAAAACAAAAACCCCCTTAACTCTGAGGGTACCCACTTTGTTTCTTCCTTGTTCTCAACTTTATATAAAAGGAGGGCTTTAAGGAGCTGATCTCATGTCTGTTTGCTGTTTCTCTTTGCACCTTCGCATAGGTTGTGCAGAATGGCTTAGATTTTATGCCAGTTTGTGGAGGGCTCTTGATCTAGAAGCTCATCTGAGGGCCCAGGTTGATGTCCTTGAAACCAGTACTAAGGTCAGACTAGTAAGTAACTTGCACATCTCCCTGTCCAGGACTCAGTCCAGCTGAAAGATCTGTGGAAGAAAATCTGCCATCACAACAGTGGGATGGAGTTTCAAGACCATCGCTACTGGCTGCGGACACATCCCAACTGCATTGTAGGAAAAGAGCTGGTCAACTGGTTCATCAGAAATGGGCACATAACCACAAGGTAACCCTGATGCTTTAGGACAGCAGGTGTCTTCTGTCTCTGTGACAGGAGTTGTGAGTTTTAGCTGATAGAGGGTACCTTGGACTTCAGAGAGAGACCCCTTTGCAGGGAGATGAGAAAGAAAGAAAATTCAGATCTCTTCTTTACTGCCTACCAAAGCAGGTAGGGTTCTGACGCTGTGTGGCCCAAAACAACAGGGCACAGGGAGCTACCTGGTTTGGAAGGCAGTGTGGGAGGCAGCTAATGGGACAAGTATCACTCAAACAGGTGGAAAACAGTGAGTGTATTACAAAGACTGTCCAAAAATGTTCACTGATACTCCAAATGGCAAGTCTGCCCCTGGGATCAGAGATCACTAATAGTGTTTGATAGCTAAATTTTTGGTGGGGCTGGCAAACCTTGTAAAGTGGGTATAAAGAATCCGGTGTATTTAACTATGCAAGAGGGGGAATAAAACTGAGATGGTTCTTAAGTGTAGAGCAACAGTTCTCACTCAGCAGAGGTGCTCAGTATGTGTAATTCAAGCTAACAATATTGGAGGAGCACAAACAATGTCTTAATCATCTGTTGGACACCTCAGCTGAGTTTAGAGTACTGGCAGTCTCTTCATCTAGCTCCATGCTTGAACCAATACACTCTGCTGCCTCTCAAAATATTATAAAATAGTGTCTGGTTAAACATGGCAATGGGATACTGATCAGTCAAATAGTGCATAGCAAACGACTCTTTCCTCTTGTAGCATGCTTGTACCATAAACCATGTGTGTTTAGAACTAGACTTAGAAAACCATCTCTATTCTTACACCTCCAGGGTCCAAGCTATTGCAATAGGACAAGCATTGGTTGATGGACGCTGGCTAGAATGTGTCAGTCATCATGATCAGCTCTTCAGAGATGAGTATGCTCTCTACAGACCATTACAGGTAAAAGGAGTAGGAAAGCTATGGTTCTTTCTGGGTTTTGCAGCTGAGTAGAACCTTTTCTAATCCTGTTCTCAGCAGCCATTGTATGTTTTATAAATCAGCTCTCCTGTACAGAGAACTGGGCTCCAGGCCTTTTTCCTTAGTGGTTTAAAGCCTGAGGAAGCTGTGTTTGCCCAGAAAGCTTTGGGGCTGTCCTCTGTGGAGGATGAGTTGTTACACGTAGCGCTGCCTAAAGTGGAGCACTAATCTAGGCCTCTCATGGTGGACATCTTCAACGGAGGCCTTGGCATGGCACAGTCTGTGCTTGTGGCAGCTGTGCTATCATGTGCAGAATCTAGAATCTGTGTGCAGTTACTGGTGACTGAGACACAACGGTGGTCTTCCGTTTCAAAATTCCTTCTTTAAAAACTTCCAAAGAATGGGTGTTTTCGATATACAGTATTGGACCTTATATATTGTATTGGTAACCTTCTTCTGATCTCCAGCGATGACAGTAATAAAGCATTCAGTACCTTAGCCACATGATGCAAGACTGGGAGGGGGTCTTTGTCATGCCTCCCAAATAGGACTGGCTAGCTGAGGGGGAGGCAGGGAACCAGTGACCAGAGATGCTATTCTACCGTATTTCATTGCAATCAAACTTGCTGAGGGGTAAGAGCAGTCACTGGCCTGAGTGATGGGGTTGTTTTTTTTAACTGGAAAAAGATATCTCTGTAGCATCTCTGTTACCTGAAAGCATTCAGTTGAGAGTCTTCCATGTTCTGCAGCTTCTCACAATAAAGAATGGCTCAGCTGTCCCATGGACCTCAGTCAGAAAGCTTGCAGCTGTTAGCATCTTGTCTTCCGTGTGCATTTGAGCTCTTGGCCACAGTCACATGGTCTTCCATTGAGATTGCTCTGGGCTTCATCTGGCATCTCCCCTAGTTAACTGTACTGTCTCAGCTTGCTAGTAAAAGCTTGCCCTTAACTAGCAAGTGCTTGTGGATCCCTGTTTGTAACTGTAAGGGGCTTATGTTATTCAAGGTTTAAAGGCAATTCTTGTTCTCATCAGGTCAAAGCACTGGCTGATCTCATTTCTCCTGGGCAAAGAGTCAGGAGAAACAGTGTTGTTGACTCAGTTGCTTGCTGCACTCACTGTAGCCAAAGGAATGATAGTGAGAACTTCCTCTTGAGGTGACTGGAGGCATGAGGATGGTTGATAGAAATTGCTTAGATGCTCTCCACGTTCTCTGGCACTCCAGCCAGGCTTTGTTTTGATGCAGTAGCCCTAGCTAGAGCCTGACTTGTGAGTGAAACTCTTAGAGCTACGTTGGTCAGTCACAGAATTGCTCTAGTAACTTAGAATTAGCCTCCACCAAAAGCTGCATGTGCTGGTTTCTGGGCAAAGGGATATGGTCATCACCCACCTCAGCTGAGGATAGGCAGCATTCAAAACTGCTTAGCTGGATGTGGTGACAGAAAATGTGCAGGAGAATAAACTTGTCTTTTAGCGCCACTTAGTCACAACTTGTGGGGAGGAGGCAGAGACTAAGCACGTGGGAAGTGTAAAGAAATACTTGTTTCCTGTCCCAAAGAGTTCCTATTTCATGCCAAGGGGGGTGGCTCTATGACTAACTCGGCTTAGCCCACTGAGAGTGTCCTCTGATTTTTAAAATGTCTGATCTGCATTTGTAGCAGGCTGCTTTCTAAGGCTGCTTAGTATTTCAGCAGAGCTACACTTTAACACCTTTTTTCCTTCCTTGTCTTCTAGAGCACGGAGTTTTCGGAAACCCCATCTCCAGATAGTGATTCTGTGAACTCTGTAGAGGGGCACTCTGAGCCATCCTGGTTCAAAGACATCAAGTTTGATGACAGTGACACAGAGCAGATTGCTGATGAAGGAGAAGATAACTTAGCCAGTGAGTTTCACCTGAGTCTTGTTCTCACTCTGTCTTCTCCCCTGTTATCCCCAGTCCTTCAGGACATAGTAGTTTAACCATGTCTTGCTTTATGTGTGCCTGTGTGTTTGTGTGTGCGCGCATGGGGCTGTAAGGATCTAAGCAAACTATAACCTAGCTAGTCCTCCTGTTTCTTATGATGGATACAGTATTTTGTATTTAGTGGAACCGGTAAAGCTTCATACTTCTAATGGAGGAGAAGCATGTAAATTGCTGTCTTCTGTTTCTCAGGCAGACTTCTGCTTGATTTGGGCCCTATAGTAATGCACTAAAGAATGCCCAATATGTCAGCATGCACACATGAAGATAAGATTAGAACTATGAAAATACTGTATTCCTGTAGTATTGCACACTGGTCTTTATGTATTAAAGACAATTTTTCTCCTCTCCGGTACCCTCATGATACCCATTTGAACCCTTCTCCTCCCTGTATCTTCCCCCTTACCCAACACTAAAAGACTCCGCCAGCCCTAGCAAGCGCACTTCAGTCAGCAGCTTCCAGTCCACAATGGACAGTGATTCAGCCGCCTCCATCAGCCTGAACGTGGAGCTGGACAACGTGAACTTCCATATCAAGAAGCACTCCAAGTACCCACATGTGCCCCCTCACCCTGCCGACCAAAAAGGTATGAGGTAGTCACCAGCTGGAGTTGCACATGATGGAGAGCTGGGCCCTAATAATACTGATCTATTTGGACACTACTTTCGTAGCTGTCTTACAGAGGGGGAAATATGATATTTAGCTGGCACTCGCTTGCAGTTGTGATGTGCTCACCTCTGAGGAGGCTCAGTAGACCTGTTGAAACACCTTCTCTGCAGAGTGTGTAACTTCCCCTGTGACTTTCTCTTTGCAGTTGAAGCAAAGTCTCCCGCCCATATGTAGTAGGGCAGATCCACATTTACAGTTTCTGGCTAACTGGGGTGGAAACCAGTTTGATATGTTTGAGATTTTGAGATATGATTTCTCTACAGTTTGAGATTAAACTGGAAAAGCAAGCAAGAAAAAAACCCCCAAACAACAAATGAACAAAATTAACTTGGAAGAGATCTGTGCTGACTTCTAATTGTACCTTAATAAGCTTACATTTGACAGAAGAATCTTACTGATATCCAGTAAGGCCTAACTTAATCCATATATGTAATATTAGTTCAAAAGAGAACATCCACTTAAGCGAAGTAGGAAGAAATCAAATACTGAGTGTTGAAGACTTCTTTTGAAAGTTTTTTCTCCTAAATAGGTACTAAATTAAAAGACTCTAAGCAAAATTCTTATGGAGAAAATAATGTGCCTGCCTGCTGACAACTGCATTCTCTAAATTGGACAAGGGCTGACTGAAACCAGGGCTTGCCACTGGCTTGGGTCTAGTATATTCTAGTTGCTTTACATGCTGGGTAGTGATTGATGTCTTTGCTCTGCTTCCTTACCTAAGGTTACATCAGCTTTGTAGACTTCTATCTTTGGCTACTTCTAAGGAGTTTCTTATTCTTAATTATTGTTTCACCCCAACCCTTCAGTATTTCCAACTTTAAAAGATGATTTAGTGTTAAATAACTTGAACTCCTTGTCATGAATTCTTCCTTCTATAAAGTTTAATGGATCTCTTCTGTTGTTGTGAATCAGAATGCAAGACTTACCTTATGCTTGCATACAGATTGCATTTTCTGAAACTGTGAAATGGTCACTGAAGAGAGTGAGGGAGGAGAACTGGTCACAGCTGACTTTCAAAGTATGTTAGACATGGGGGAGAGAGTGAGGCAAATTAGAGGGGGTATTTATCAGTGCCTATTGTAGTAACCTTTTGTTATTTGCTAAAAATATGTCTAGAAGAAGGGAAATCTAACTGCTTATTTTTTCCCCCAAAGAGAGGAGTAGAGCAGGTTTGAAATTTGAGTTGATGTCAGATGACTCAACAGTAGGGATGGGTTGTCAGCAATACTGACACCAGCTCATTGTTGGTTCCTTTCAACTTATTTCCAGCTCGTGCCCTAATCAAATGAAGAGCTAATGCATCTGAAGGGACGAAAGATGTAGAGAGGGAGAATATATCAATGAATTCCTTTTAGGAGAGAGGGATGCTGGATTAAGTGAGCTTGAAACAGGCCCAGGTGTGCTGCAGTATCCTATGAATTTACAGCTGTAGCAGGTTTACCTTTATCAGTGTGTGTTGGCAGTAAAGCAGACAGTAGTCAGTTTGGCTCTGGCCAGTGTTAAAAGACTTGTAGAGTGATAGTCCTGGCTTCAGACATATCTCAGTCTTTATCTCCTCATACAAAAAGCGGTACATGATGAAGGGGAAACGTAAGAGAGCCTACCTCTCTCGGAAACTGTTGACCAAATCAAGGCTTCTCGTAGCCAGAACTGAAGCTCTTGTGAGAAAGATTTTGATGATGGAGAGCTCAGAGAAGATCAGCAGAAAAGGCAAGTGGTGAGGGGACTGAAAGGAGAGACACTTCTGCCCTTGAATTATATATGTTGGCAGCACTCTGCTATCTTTGGTGAATCTCTGCTAGCTGGTGTTTGTTATCTGTTCCTGAAATGTGTGGTCTCTTAACCAGGTTATTCTGTAGGAGTGTAATTTGTAGTAGAAAACTGTGAACAATTTCTTTTAAGAGAATGGATTTGCCTTGAGGGGAAAGTATCAGTAATATGCCCAGAACTGGGATAGTGTGGAGGTGTGAGTCATTAAAACACACTGTGGAGAGGCAGGTGGTATCCTGAAGTTTTTTGAAAAATCTGTATCCTCTGCAAATACAGGGGACTTACTGTACATCTTTTTCTGGATTCCTGGCATGAGAGTCTCTAGAGGAAAGACCTTGCCAGAGAGCAACAAGTTAAAATGAATAACAACGTCTTGAATAGCAAGAAACACTCCTTGGCAACAGGGAGACTGAAATTTCATAGGTACTTAGATGTTTGTTATTCAAGGCCTTCAAAAATTAAGTGGGACAAAACCCTACAGTGCATTCTGCAGTGCCTAGACTAGTGAAATGGATGACTTCTAAAACTTTCTTCTGGAAATATTAAAGTTGGAGTGCAAAGACTTTCATCTTGTGTTCCTGATTTGCCCTGGCTATATTCAACAAAAGATGCCATCCAGGATGTTACAGAGTATCACAATGATTAGACAGCCAAGACTAGGTAGTTAAGCTTCTATGTAAAATGGGACATGGTTATTTTAAGAACAGAGTACTGTAGTCAGTCAGTGACATGGTGTGTTTGCTGCTTTCAGGGGTCAGTAACTTCCCTATGACCATTAGGGACATGTGTAATTTGGCTTGATTTCATTGGAATTGTCTTTTGTCCTTAAACTGGATGGCAGTGACTTAATTTTCTTTGAAATAATGAAGTAAAACTGAAGATTACACCCACCTTTTTAGGCTAGTAACTCAATTTCTTCACAACTGTGTAAATTACAGTCATTGGGGGAGGACTGACAGGACAAAACATCAGTGCTAGAAGTGCATGTCAACTTTGATCTAAGCGGTTGGTGGGTTTCTTCAAATGATTAAGGGATATGCGATTTCCACCAGTCAAAGAGGTCAGCTGCTTTGAAGCAATGGCCTGTGATGTACCAGCTGTGTTTTAGAATGGAGTGGTTTGTATATAGTCCGAGTCTAATGGCAGGACTTCTTGTGATGTTATAGGCTGACTAATGTCTGATGTGTTTCCATGAAATTCTAGTGACTCCAAGTTAGCTGGCTTGTAGTATCTTACACATGAGTATAGTGATTCATTTATAGTATCATCTGCCTAAAGACAATGGTACTTTATAGTGCATATCAAAATGGAAAACAAAGTAAGATTGCTTTCTGCATTTAAATTGGGGGAAGAGATTAAGTTATTTATTTTAAATGTGTGCTTTAGTTGCTGTTCTTAAAGATACAGTTATCAATATGGGAAACTTTATTTTCTAAATGTCCTTGCAGGCAAATATCCTTGATCCTGGTAGCCAGTATTTTGGGTAGTTAGTTTTTGATGCCTGCATCTAGTTAGGAGGGGGAAAGAGAAGAGAATCTGAGTAACCATGACACAGTTTCTTATCACCATTGCTTGCCAAGGCTTAGTGTGCTGTTGCCAGGAGCCCTTTTGGTGCACCTTCTTTTGAAAAGGTGCACCTCAGTTTTCGGTGGATATCTGTGGATGCATGCATCCTTGTTTGTGTATCTAGAGGAAAATGTGTGGTTGCTGGCCAGTCTGTTTTGATGTTTAACCTGAGCAATCCGTAAGGTGTATAAAATCTGTACCTGCTGGTTTCCATTGGAGACCTGCGAATTTCTGCGTGCATTGTGGTATTTGCTTCCAATGATGCCCTTGAATATCAGACCTAAGAATTTGTATGTTCTGGGGTGGGGTTTTTTGGTTCTATTTTTGTTGTTTCGTTTTGGTGAAGGTGTTCAGGGGAGCTTGTAAGATAGTCTTTTGATAGCTAACTGCTTGCAGACATGTTAGCCACTCTCACCATCTCAAACTCACACCTATGAGTGTGTTATCTGTCCAGTCTAGGAAGAGGTATGGTATCTTACCTTATCAGGAACTTCCCCTGGGGCACAATTGGAAGCAAAGTTATAGGAGGTGAAGCTGTATCGAAGTGCTCCTGGTTTGGAGGTGCCACCTGTGTCTTCATCCAGAGCATAACTAAGGTTAGGTTTCAGCTAGGGTTAACTCCTGCTGTGGCCATGCCGGTCAGGGATATGTGTCAGACCTAATTTGAGTGTGTTCACAGTAAGAGCTGCTGCCCTGAGGCTGTTGCAAGGTGGAGAGGGATGGAGGTGCTAGTATACATGCTCATGTGTAGGTACAGCATAACATGACTTTCTCTAGGTAGGCTGTGGATGAATGAATGCTGAGGGTGAGCCAGCTTTTATCAAGCAGTAGGTTGCTTGTAATGCTAAACTCTTTATCTAAGCAAGAGTCGAAAGGAATCTACAAATAACTATCAAGCTGTAAGGGAGGCTTGCAACTTCTGTTTAGTGCATTCATCATCTATTGAATAACTGTTTGCAAACTGGGCAACTGCAGACAAGCTCAGATTTTTAAACTGGTGGCATGTAAGAAGGGGTCTCTTGAGTGCTGCTGTTCAGAGATTTGTGTTTGCTTGTGTCCTGTCAACTTTCTGTTGCTTTCTATTGGTGTCTGAAAGCTGCCTGGCTTTGCATTTTGTTTGTGGCAGTAGGTCTGGACCATTCTCAGGAAAGGTGATGAAGAGTTATCTTTGGACTTTGGATCATCACGCTGTATAAGCAATTGGGCTATTGCTCTTGATTTCCCACTGTAGTTCTTGTAGAAGCAAGGAACCAGCTAAAGGCACAACAAGCTAACGGCCTCCGGAGCAAACAAGCTTTTTGTAGCCAGCCAGCCTGCATGAAGATCAAGGTTTAGCAAGATAACCAAGTGTAGTAGATGGAGCTTCATTCTATTTCCCATATGTAAAGTGATATATAACTCTTGCTTTCCTTTGTTGCTGGGAGTCCACCTCTGTCAGCACAGATTCCTCAAAACACTTTAAACTGTTTTAGATGTTAGACTTCTAGCTCTTGAAAGGCAGGCTGTCTTTTGTTTCCTTCACTGTGTAAGATAAATCTTATGGCTGGTCTCTCCCTCAGTCTGAGATACTTCATTGGAGAGTGAGAGCAAAATGGCTTCTGAAGCTGCATTTTTAGACCAGAGTGAGGAGGCCGTTCCCTGTCTGGACATTCCCATGGTGTCTGCTCGCAGCTTAACACATTTGTATTAAGATCTAGAGAAGTGTGGTGTGGGTCAATTGAAAAAGCAAACTCTTAACTCCTAGTTCAGTCTTTGCTTGTGTCTACTTGGTTTTGTTTCTTCACAGTAATAAGTAGTATTTTCTTGTTGTCTTAGAACTTTTTGATAGAACAAGAATGAGAGGATATTCTTGTCTTGACCACTCATCAAGCTGTTGCTAAATTGGTGACTAAACACTTAGATGAGTAATGCTGCTTCTTCTGGTGTGGGCGTGTACATTGTAATTATATGGGCGCACCAGTGTAACCTGTCATTTTTTTTTGTCTCCGCCTATCTCCCTCTTCTCTCTTCTTTCAGAGTACTTGAATCCTGAAAACGGAGGGCAGCAGATGTTCTCTATAAGTGATGCTTTTATTAAAGGTAAGGAGAAACTTCAAATGTTGCTGTTGTGCCATTTTAATATAATGATGAAAACTCCTCAATACTCCTTTAATAAGGCATTGACCCTTTAGAAATATTTACTTGACAGTAAAGCTGAACTTATTTATGGCAAAACTGATATATAAACTATACTCTAACTTTTCTGAATGCACTTTCAAGCTTAAATTTCTTTCACTTCTCAGATTTCTTCATTCAAAAGCACTCAAAGAAAAGCTTTTACTTTTTTTTTTTTAAATAAGTGTAAGTGGCAGGTCTGTTCACAACTTCCCCACCCACAAACTTATGTAACAGACACTGATTTAAACTTTCTGTGCAAGCAAATGAAGATGTGATATGATTAATTGCACTGCTTCTACAGAGTAGCTTAAAGCTTCATCTCTTAAATCTTTCTGTGTTTCCTGTCACCACCACCACCACTACTACTACTTCTGAAATGAAAGGCCATTGGATGCAGTTGTGAGTTTTAAAACCCATGTGCCTTCCAATATTATGGCCAGGTGCACTGGTGGACTTTTTTTCTCCCAGTTAATGCTATTGATTTTGGTGAGCTTGTAAGAGGAGGAAATAAGGGGGAAACCCCAATGTCTGTGCAGCCAGAAAAATAAAGTCTTTGATTAAACTGATGCTTAGTTTTTAACTGAGCTTTTGCAGGGGAAAGGAAAGGGGAAAAACCAATGTAACTTCTGTTTATCCTCTACACAGCTAATTTTGGGTATAGAGCATCTGGAAGAAGTTAACTGTTGTTTTTAAAGAGTCTTTTTTTTCAATAGTCCTGCTGAGATTACTATTGTATAAGGATTTTGCAGTTGTATAATGCACTCTGAGGAGTTTTAAGCTTGAAGTCTGAAGGCTTACGTACTTGCTGATGAAAACTTATACACTATTAGCATAAATGACTTATAATATAGTCAGCCATTATGAGAATGGGGAAGTTTATAACTTCGCTCTCTAACATCGTAATAGCTGTGTGGGAAATATCATAGTAACTCTTTCAAAGCAGAGAAAACTGTGCTGAAATAACCTCTAATCTTGGTACTGCAAAACGGAGAACAGTTCTAAGGAGTTACTACACAATATAGTGATTGAAAGCAGCAGGCCCCCTCCAAGTGAGGACTCTCTTATACTGTTGAAACATGCTTTCTGTTTCCAAAACCAGAAATGGCCGTAGTTCATGCTGACATTTAGGATTTAAATTGTATTCAGTGGATACAGCCTTCATTGGCATCTTGTTTATTGTAGTGGAGATGCCTGTGCATATGGTGGTTAGGTGGATGGAGGTGAGAAGATGTGCTGAGATCTTTTGAAAAACTTGTGGCACTTTCCTGACAGAAGATCCTTGAGAATTCTGTAGTATTAAATACTGTGACATAATCTAGATGAACCAGCTTGCTGGCAGCTCCCTCTGCACCTGAGCAGCAAAGGAGTGGTGTGTGGCATCAGGGCTGCAAGCCACATAAAGGTTCAAAAGTCTGACGTGAATTGATAGCACAGCATTTCTTTAAAATACGCTTGGGAGAAGCACTAAACAAGGCCTTTACCAAGATATTTTTGATACTTGTGCTGCAGCCTGAATGAAATAACTAGATTTTTTTTAATGCCACTTATATGTAGATGTCTTCAAAGCAGCAGCTTTTTGTGGATCAAATTAGTGCCTTTGACCAATGTTCTAAGTCTAAAAGGCATTATGATTATGTACTATGAATATATGTGATACGTGGAATTTGCTGCTTATTTATAGACAAAACTAGGATATAAGATTTTTTTTCTTGTCTTAACAAACTTGGTAACAGTTCAATTCCAGAAGAGAAAACAGTCTGCTCTGTACTGGCAGTACAAGAATTCTAGTAGCTCGCTTTTGTACACTCACCACTGTTATACTCAATACTGTTTGCTGCATCATGTTACCATGACGTCTAGCTCAAACTCAGTATTTCAAGAGGCTTAGACTTACGTCTTAGTAAATGCTTTCCTTTTTAAAGTAGCCTTTCAGAAAGACACAGGCATTCAACTGTGACGTTATATTAACAAGGTTGGTTTGTCTCTTGCAGAGTCATTATTCAACAGGAGGGTGGAGGAGAAGTCCAAAGAACTCTTCTTCACGCCCCTAGGCTGGCACCACAGCAATCTGGATCTGCTGAGAGAAGAGAATGGGGAGAAACAAGCCATGGAAAGGCTGCTGTAAGAAACATGTAGAAAAAGGAATTTGTGTATTTTGAGTAACAATTCCTGAAGCCCCTCTATTCCACCAACTTTCAGTGGGACTTGATCTACAGTGGACAATACAAGGAACTAATTTGCATGAAGAAAACAGCATTTTTACAGCATATTTCAATTGCTTTTTTCCCTGTGATTTTTATATATTGTAGTACAGGACCAGAGTTGACTGTAGAATGTTCTAGGCAGCTGTTCCTTCAGAGGACTTCCTGCACTGTAAATGTTAAGAAATTTGCTTCTGAAATGTGACTTCAACTAATCACTGCTCTGTATTTTTCTCATGAGAAATCTATTTGTTTTGCCTTTTTTACAGGTCTGCTAATCACAACCACATGATGGCACTACTTCAGCAGCTTCTGTACAATGAGTCCCTGTCACTGTCCTGGAGGGATATCATTGTACCTGTGGTCTGCCAGGTAGTTCAAACTGTACGGCCTGATGTCAAGAACAGAGATGATGACATGGATATCCGCCAGTTTGTCCACATCAAAAAAGTAAGTTTCAAACAGTGGATGGAGGGAAACAAAAGGATGTAGCTGCTGGCAGCACCTCTTCTTTGAAGAGAAGAGTCCCCTTCCCACTGCCCCCAGCGTGTTCAGTGGTGTAATTGACCACCATGGCCTTTGGATAAGGTGGGGTTCTAGGAAAAAGTTGCACAGAAGGAACTTTGCATCCTGTGAAAGGTGCTTTAATGCCCTGCAGCTGACCTCCTCTTTCACGCTGTAGGCTGCAGAAGGTAGCAAAGAGCAACACCTCTGTAATGACTTGCTTCCTTTTTTGGTTTCTGCTTTGTTTTGTGCTTGGATTGGAGATGTACTGAATGCTGGATAAGTAGCTTGCAGGACTCTGTGTAGCAATCTATTGCCCTATAACTATCCATTATGGAGGATTAAACTCCTCCCATGCCAAGTACAACGACTTTCTTCAAGAGGAAAACTTAATTGCTATGGGATGGTGCATCCAGTTCTGCCAGATGGCCCAGTGTTGACATTGTCGAACTGTAAGACTGGAGTTGTGGCATGCAGAGTTTCTTCTGAGAGGCTGATGTGAAACTAACATCCAAGGAGCTAGTGTGACTGAAGATCAAAGGTTTGGTCTTATTTTTATTTAGCAAAATTCACCTCAGGAGGCCTCTTTTGTTTGGAAGCCATGTAAGGTATGAGGAGAGCCTTATGGTTCTGGCGGTAGCTCTGTGGCATCTCTTCAGTCAGCCTCAGTTGTTGCTGCCTCTCCTGAAACTCCACTTCAAAAGAGCAGATGTTCAGAGGTGAAAGCTCTTTGTAGCTGTCTGCTGTTTTCACATGCTGGTAACAGAAATATCCTCTGAAACATGCTATTCCGAAACCTGTTTCATGTTGTTTATTACTCTTGTGATTGGTCATGGCTGTAGGCACACCAGTCAAATGTTTGATGTGTTCAAATAGTAGGTAGAGGTTTGTTTGGTTTTCTCTCTTTTTTTTTTGTTTTGTTTTGGTTTTTTTTCTTTTTTTCCTTCTCTTTCCTTTCCTTACAACTTCTTAGTTGTTAGTGGAAGTGGCATGTACAAAGGTATATGCTCCCCATGGCCTATAGAAGTTAGGTTCCCTTATTATCTTCCAAAGTGTACCTGTTTTAACAAATACACATCTGTTGGGAGGGGCGTAGAGATCCTGGAACTTAGTACTTGTTTTCATGTTGTTCTTAGTTTGCCAGACTTTAAAGGAAAAGAGTTGTGTGTCCAGTATGACTGTATCTGATCTTTCATCTGATAATTGAGGGTGTAGCTGAAGCTTGCACATCAGCTACAATAGGTATTCTATGTATTGGGTTTACTGCGTTAGAAGTTATGGGAGTGTATGACAGTTCTAAAAATGTTCTTTGCTTTATTAGATCCCTGGTGGAAAGAAATTTGACTCCATGGTGGTGAATGGATTTGTTTGCACTAAGAACGTTGCACACAAAAAGGTAACACAGGCTCGATTAATCAAGTGCTGGCTGTAGTGCATGCTGAGGAAACAAGTGTGCTGTGACTTCCTTTTTGTGTCATGAAGTGTCTCTTCCCACTCAGGAGGTTTGCAAGCTTTCTGTAGTTTGAGACCCTAAACAAGAATGGCTTTTAAAGCATTTCTTTTCCAAGCTGTTTTCTTCTAGCCTGGAGATTCTAGGGAGGGAAGCTTTCTTCATGCATGTATAGAAGAGCATCCTTTCCACCCCTACCACCCCAGAAGGCATCTAATAATTACCCCACGTTTTAGCCAGAAAAAGGCATTTGTGGTTCTGACTTATGGCAATGTAGTAAAGTGAGCCTTTAAATAAAGCAGAGGGTAAAGATAGAAATGATCTGGATGGAGGCTCCAAAGTGTATCAAGACTTCGGGGTTCTTGGGGGTGACTGTAGAAACCTCTAGCATTGCACTCGTACTGGACAGTAGCTGTGAAGTTAGACTCAGTTGTTGTAACATCTTCTTAAGAAGGAAGAATGTGTAGTTGGGTCTGCGGGGGCAGGGGATAGCTGAGACACTTCGGGGGGGCGGGGGGGATGGAAATAAATCATGGGAAGTCTGTCTTT
Source organism: Mycteria americana (assembly GCF_035582795.1). Taxonomy (NCBI): domain Eukaryota; kingdom Metazoa; phylum Chordata; class Aves; order Ciconiiformes; family Ciconiidae; genus Mycteria; species Mycteria americana. Next base: position 16,269,689 of record NC_134373.1, read on the forward strand.
TTTTCTCGTGTACTTTTTCCCTTCCAGGTGTTTGTATTTTTGTTTTAACTATTTTTGTGTCTTTTTAGATGAACTCTTGCTTAAAAAATCCCAAAATTCTTCTGCTGAAGTGCTCAATTGAGTACCTCTATCGAGAAGAAACAAAATTTACCTGCATAGACCCTATAGTACTTCAGGTGAGAGTATGCTTTTGTTCTTGGTTAAAATTGTCTGAGGTCTAGTAATTCAAACAAAATTATGATCAGTGCACATCTGGGTTTTTTTCAGTGTGTAAGGTGGAGTTGAGCGAGTGGGATTGTATAGGAAAGAGGAAAATTTCTTCTTCTAGCAGCTAGCTAAGAAAACTGCTGCAGTAAATACAGTACAAACTTGTAGTCTTGTGCTGAGGGTTTTTGCCATCAAGTTACAGGTACTGAGAGTGATCTTACGATCCTCACAATTAAATGCAGCATTTTAGAAAGCACGTTTTGTTTTTAATGATACACCATATGAGGAACTTATGGTTCAGAAGGTCAGAGCTAGATATGGTTTAGGTGCATGAAGAAATATTACAAAAGTTAGTGTAGGTGAGGGTTAGGTTGCACCCATGTTATTTCTTGTCAGGCTTGAAAAAATGGGACAACCAACCTAATGAAGTGACAAACTACAAAATGTCACTTTGGAACAGGTGCCCTGCCCCTGGGAGCAGGGAGGTGCCTTAAGTATAAAAACACTGAATTGGATAGGCCTTTTCTTTAACACACTGCATTCCTGTCTGAGAATTGGTCTTCAGGTGTTTGCCAGAATACTTGTAACAAGGGTATTTGGTGCCCTACTGAGCTTGGGCCATAATGTTTGTTTCTGTATTTGACTATTTCCTTAGCATGCATGCTAAGACCGCTTCTGTTTGGTGATTAATAGACAGGTTTACAGGTATGAAAGCTTTAGCAATAAAACTTGTCTCTGCCTAGTGAGTTGGTTTTCTAGTAAAAGCTTAAACTGAGACCTATCCTTTGTCTGAATGGGGTAGGAGTATCTTCCTAAATATTGGTCTCTGATTATTTCGGTGTCTGCTTCAGAACATGATCATAACTATTTGTGTATCTGCATTAAAGTCCTATAGGACAGAAAATACTACAGAAATACTAGTTTAGTTGAAAAGGTTAGCTTCTTTCTAGCAAAAGCTTTATCTTTGCTACACTAACATGAATGTTTGTGCTCTGAGGAGCTGGCAAACTGCTTTTGTGGTATCTTTCTCTTGCATAGAACTCTTAAAACCTGACTGATGTGAGCTGCAATAACACAATTGAGAATACCTGGCTTGGGAAGCTGTATCGTCCCTCTAGCAGTGTAGGACTTTAGTTATGATAAAGTTGCAGCCCTGCTTTCTCTTTCTGTGCATGGTAATAAAAGTGTGGGGAGGATAGTGGGATGAAGCCAGAAGGTGGGCATGGTTAGAAGAGTAATTTTGCAGTGCACAGCATTTGGGATCCCACTCCAGAAGCACTGTCCCCACGTACAGATTTAGTGACTGAGGCTCTGTGTACAGACTGGCATACCCTTTGTGAATGGAAGTGTCTCCGAGTGCCAGCACTCAATATTAGCGTGTATCTGAAGGTGGAGAACATAATATTGCAAACAGCTTTGGTTTAGGATGCTCTAATTCTAGCACCTGTTGAACATAAAGCCTTTTTCCATGTAAGGTGCATATATATGTGTTTGGATTCTGCTGCAAGTCTCTTACTTCAGACTGTCATTGGACTATATCCTCATGTGCAATTAGTGCATATGACTGATAAACTAGGTATTGTGCTGTGGGGGTGGGGACATGCACAATGGGTAACTGATGGTGCTTTCTGGATACCCTGTTTTATAGGAAAGGTCAGTATATAAATGAGAGAGAAAGTAATATTAAGCATTTAAGTGGGTTTTTTTCAGATGGGTTTGCAGTAGTTAACTGCCATACTTTGTTCCTATCTGCAGGAAAGAGAGTTCTTGAAGAACTACGTACAGCGGATAGTTGATGTCAGGCCTAATTTGGTCCTTGTTGAGAAGACTGTGTCCCGAATTGCCCAGGACATGCTCTTAGAGCATGGTATCACTCTGGTCATCAATGTCAAGCCGGTGAGCATTTCCTGTCAGTCAGACTGGGCCTTGTGGTGGATCTCTGTAATTTCTCTTTGTAGCAAGCTCCCTGGAGAAAGCAGAGAGTGGTCTTATTTTCTCCTCTAATCAAACCTGGGCTCTCTTTTAATGGTACTTCTCTTCCAAGAAGGCAAGACAGGCAAACCTAGAGAGTAACTTTTCCTCAGCTTTTCACAGCTACTCTGCTGTGTCCTTGCTTGGTAGGTCCTTGTACCCTGGCTTGGTTGTAGTTAACTCTCACACCTATTCGTAGCAAGTCTTGCATGGGTTCTCAGTGATCCCCAGAGAGCCTCTCTGTCCCTGTGAGGCAGGGTACAGACAGCCAAACAGAGAGTGGCTATGAGAGTTGGCTGAGCTCCTGATAGCCAGCACTGTGCTGACTGCACCGTACCTCCTGGAACTTTTTTCACTTGAACAGATCAGATATGTCCAAGGAAAGGCACAATCTTACCTCTCACCAGAAATATTTGCCCAACTGCTTTTCTAAGATTCTTGTATTTTGTGGGTTTGTGTTTGTGTGACTGGGTTTAACCCAGAGTTTGCGTCTCAGTGAGGTGTTTCCTGGATCACGCTGGCATTTTGGTTTGGTTTGTGTGGTGTGGGTTTTTTTTTTTGTTTTTTTTTTTTTTTTTGTTTTTTGTTTTTTTTTTTTTTTACGAGCAAGCTAAGGATGCTAATGTCCTCTTTGCACTGTAGAATCTTACTTTTCTTTCCATTTTTACAGCAAGTGTTAGACCGGGTAAGTCGAATGACCCAGGGAGACTTAGTGATGTCAATGGATCAACTGTTGACCAAACCACGTTTAGGAACCTGTCATAAATTTTATATGCAAGTTTTTCAGTTGCCCAATGGTGAGTAAAGCTTGATGTGTCTTAGCTTGTATGTGTGAAAGGATAAATGCTTTGCTCCTCTTAACTAGATCTGAACTGTTGGGTGCCTTGTGTGATCGAGTATTATCCCTCCTACTCATTTTTCTTTACTTGTGTTACATCTTGGAACTACAGTGAACTGGCTGTGGACACAAAAGCATGATCTTACTAAGATGAGACATTTTAATTAGGCTGGCTTCTTCCTTCCAAACTGTTTTTTCTTTTCCCACCACCCTGGAGTTTGTCTAGTTCAACTTCCTGTTCAAAACAGGAAGGATTAATTTCAATGCAGGATCAGATTTCTCAGGGCTTTGTCAGCCAACTGTTGAAAATATTGCAGAATGGAGATTTCATAGCCTGTTTGGGCACCTGTTCAGTTGCTTAACCATCCTCAGCATAAAGAATTTTTCTACATAGAAACAGAGAATCATAGAACAGCCTGGGTTGGAAGGGACCTTGAAAGATCATCTGGTCCAACCTTAACATATCCAATCAAAATTTCCCTTGTTGCAATTTCTGCACACTGCCCCTTGTCCAGTTATTGTGCACCTTTGAGAAATCAGGTTCCTTTTTCTCTGTAGCACCCTTTAGGCAGTGGAAGTCTGCAAAGGAAGAAGGAAGAAATGCTGCTCGACAGGTGGTGCTGGCACACATAAATGCTGTTGATGCAAATCTTTGTGGAGATGCAGTCTTTGCATCTCTTACACTTCTGCATGCCTCCTTCGAGCCTTTAAATTGCACTCAAAATCTTGTAGGCCTTTGACTTGTAAGGCTGAGCAAATGTGCCTGGGAGGATAGTGGTTCTTTTGCTTCACTGCTGCAGTGTCTACAGACACCTTAGAATACGCTGTTTAGGCCAACGTGTTCCCTGTGGCCTTCACTTGGAGTTTATGATGACTTGTTTTACAAAACAGGAGACGTTTTACACCAAAGGCTTGTTTTGCTTGCAAAAATAAGTTATTTCAGTACAGTGATGTGAATTTCTGCAGCTGGATTGTATTACCAATGTTACTTGCTCTCAGTCTCTGTTACAGTCTCTTCAGTGTGTGAGATACCTAAGAGCAGGTTGACTGTAGTAACTCCTATGTTTTGTTGTTGTTTTTTTGTTTTTCTTCTAGATCAGACAAAAACCCTGATGTTCTTTGAAGGGTGTCCCCAGCACCTGGGTTGCACTATCAAGTTGTGTGGTGCTGCAGAGTATGAGCTGGCCCGTGTGAAGGAGATCCTGATCTTCATGGTCTGTGTAGCTTATCATTCCCAGCTGGAAATCTCTTTCCTTATGGATGAGTTTGCCATGCCCCCTACTCTGACCAAAAACACCTCCTTTCACTCCCTTATTGAGGAGCCAGGAGATGAAAACGAACAACAGAACCTCTTCAATGGCGAGGATTTCAGCACAGCAGTCAGAGACATTGAACTATCCTCTGAAAAGCTGCCTGTAATCTCTGAGTCAGTGTCCTCTGATGAGATCAGCTTGCTTGAACAGAGAGGTTTATTTGAGAGAGGTGACCAAGAGAACAGTCAACTGGAAATGGCATCCTCAAAACAGCAAGAGCACCACAAAGTGGTGTCACCATTTCCAGTGTTTAACTCTGTACCTCCTGCAATACCTGAAACATCCCTGCTGCCCCTCCATGGCATGGATCAGCACTTGATTGCTCTGGATAGCCAGACGCTAGAGCCTCTTCAACATGTTAATGATCTGCAGGAGTCCAAGAGTCAGATGAGAGTCTTCAGAGACCCTCTCCAGGATGATACTGGTTTATATGTCACGGAGGAGGTAACTTCTTCTGAGGATCGTCTGAAGACTTACTCTGCAGCATTTAAGCAGGAGTTGAAAGATGTCATTCTCTGTATTTCTCCTGTAATGATGTTCCGTGAACCATTTCTTTTGACTGAAAAAGGCATGAGGTGCCCAGCCCGGGAATACTTTCCTGAGCAAGTTTATTGGTCTCCTCTCCTCAATAAGGAATACAAAGAGTTGGAGAGCAGAAGGAAGAGACAATTATTGCGGGATCTCTCTGGACTACAAGGGATGAATGGGAGTATCCAAGCCAAGGCTATCCAAATCTTACCTTCTCATGAGTTGGTTAATACTAGAATAGCAGAACATCTAGGGGATAGCCAGACCTTAGCCAGAATGCTGGCTGACTATCGGGCCAGGGGAGGGAGGATACTACAGAAAAGCACAGATCCCTTTACCCAAAGTAAGGATGTGTCTGGTGTCCCTACTGGAAAAACTGGGTGCAGAAGTGAAGAGGATGAGAAGGGACTGGCTCAGAGTGAATCCTCATGGTCTCATAAGGTAAGATTCAAAGCTATGTTACTGAAAACCCAAGTTACATCAGTTTCTCCTGGTAATACAGAAGGTGTAGTGTCTCATATTAAATGTTAAACCAGAGCTGGGGTTTTTTTTGTTTGTTTTTGGTTTTTTGACTGGGTCAAAACTGCATTTTAGATTGCAGTGCTCTGGGCACTTAAACAAGTCAATATAACCAGGGACTCTGTGGATATAAGAAAGCAGAACAGGAGACTGACTGCAAAATTTCCCTGAGAAGGGAAGTGGTTGTGAGACTGTACCTTCTGAGAAATGCACGAAGTCAGCCAAGAATCAGTGTATTATATTGCCTGTTCAGCTCAGCTGTACATGACTGATTTCTGAAAATGAGTACATGAAGGGGGAGCAAACTTGAGGTTTCTTGCTGCTTGTATTGGTGATTCTAAAAGTGTAATATCTTCAGAGGGCTTAATGTCATGGAAACAGCAGTAGGCTGTAATTAAAGTACTTGACTGTAAAAGTTTGGGTGATCTGAAGAAATGTGAGCATCTCATAATGGAGGCAGGGGAATCTCTGAAATTTCAAAGCAAGGTCGTATGGGCTTGTAATCAAAATATTTAAAATTTTGGGAAACTGCCATGAAAGCAACTAACATGTATCTGAGGAAAAGGATCTTGGGACTTTCTTGAACTGGAAGGTGTTCAGGAAAAAAGACTATGAACAAGAGCAGCAGAATTGATCTTTTGAAGTAGTCAAACATTTTGGTCCCTGAGCCAGTCAGCCCCCAAGTTCATGAGCAGAAGTCACTTTTTAATTGGTGCTTAAATGTAAATCTGTGTAGCTTCACAGGCCATAATCTTACAAACTGTAAGACTAGCCCTTGCTCTGGATCTGACTGGTTGATGCTGTTTTAAATTTATTCAGTGATCAAAGAAAAGTAGTTGGTAACTTCATAGTTCTGTAGGGCGTGGAAGGGGAGACAGCTCCATTCCAGCAGCAGTGTGGTAAATCTTTTCACAGAGGACAGAAAGTTACAAGTCTTTCTATAGCCTGAATGAGTAATTGTGGTATAATATATTGGCAGAGTTTTGACTCCTAGGTGTCCTAAACTGTACAGTACTTTGGAGACTCTGGATGTTTGTCTCAGGGCTTTTGTTGTTTTCTGTTTCCCTTAGCTTCCTTTCCACAGAAACACATGTGTGTGCATTAGTTTCATTATGCATATTAGTTATGTTGTTCTAAAAATGGCAGTTAGCAATTATACATGGGCCAAGTCTACCTGAAGCTCAGAGATAATGCAAGGTTAATCTGTACAAAAGGAGCAAGCAGAGGTTAGTCTGTAAATAAAACTACTAGAATAGGACTTTGTCATCAGAAGTTGTGTGTGGATGGGGGTGTCTAACCAGTAAATGAGTTGTTTTCTCTCTACCAGGTGGATTGCTTGAATCCAGTAAACCATCAGAGGCTCTGTGTTCTCTTCAGTAGCTCTTCTGCTCAGTCCAGCAATGCTCCAAGTGCTTGTGTTAGCCCCTGGTATGAAAACTACTCCTCTACAGCTTGTATAGTTGCTATCTTTTTTCCTAAGTCAAGGTCAGTGCTCACCTCATAGCGGTATTTCTTTGAGGACGCCTTGGTAGGTTGTGCCCATCCTGTAAGAGGAACTGTTGCCAACAGAATTTTGTCTTGCCTGGTCAGGTGGATCCAGAGCAGTATCCCATGGCCTTTGTAATCCCCAAGGCATGAATGAGAAAGCCCAGCCTAAAACCGAATGCTTTAGTTAGTCCTTTCACTGCAGAGTAATGTATGTGTGGAGAGGGCACTGCACACAGTCTTGTGGGGAAGAGTTAGTGTATATAAATGCAGAAGAATGTCCAAGCCCAAAAATAAGCCTTGAGAGAATCTCAGAATACTTCTAGATTGTATTATCTGAGAGTGGCATTTGAATATATTGTTATCTTTCTTACATTATAGTCAGTGGCTTTAAGAGCTTTAACTGTATTTCCAGCTTAGGGGGCTGTAATTTGTTAATTGTGTGCAACTTATGACATGCTTCTAGCTCTACTAAACAGGACAGGTCTTGGTGTTTCATCATCTAGCGCGGGTGAAAATATGGAGATGGCTGTCTTGCAGGGAAAGGTCTAGAGTTCCTGTAAAAGCTTAGGAATGAACCAAAGAAGGTGGTGATAGGCTCACTAAACAGCAATAGTAAGAGGATGTAACTTACTGATATTAGAGATGTCTGAATTGTGACACTTAAACTAACACTTACGCATTTTAAGTGGATTGGCCACCTCAGGTTCTGAGAAAACAAAAGTTGCTATTAAATCTTCTAGAAGAATAAGATTTTCTTAAGGCTTTTTTCATCTTCTGGATGTACCCTTTTTGTAACTGTTTAAATGTTAGAGTTTGAGGCTTCAAGCTGTCTAGACTTCTGTGCCTAGATATTCTTGAACATGATCTTCAAAAGTGCAGTTGAATTGTATTTGTCTTTTAAATGTCAAGTTTAAAGTTGTTCTAGTAGGACTCTAATCTCATTATTAGCAAACTTGACAGCAGGGATCTAGGGAAGGGTAGTCAAGGGGGGAAGAAAAGCCTTTGAAGGTATACAAGGCTGAAAACAAGCCAGCAGTGGGTGCAGATCTGTGCACCTAAAGGCCATTGTGCAGCTAACAGTGGCAGCATCCACCCTCTAAAGCTTTTCTTTCTCTGCTTCAGGATTGTGACCATGGAGTTTTATGGGAAAAATGACCTTACCCTAGGCATTTTTCTGGAGCGCTACTGTTTCAGGTGAGGAGGAACTTATTCTAAATCTCATTCTAAACAAAACAAAAGCTTTTGATAGCTCTGTGAAGTTGACCTGCCACTCTCTTCATAGACCCTACTTCCTGTGCACTTAGGAGAATAGCATGCAAGTCTGCAGAGCCGGTTGTGTCCTAGTAAAGCTTACCACTTAAATCTGTTGCTTGCTTTGCTTTATTATCATGCTGTAGTGAAAGAGGAACTGGATTTAAGAATTCACTTACTCATGTTCACTTCTTACAAGCAAATATATCCACTGCTTTCCCACTTCGGCCCCGTCCCTCTTATTTCCTTTAATGAGGAAGTGGAACAGATTACGAAACAAGACTTACAAGTTCATAAGGATATGCTCACTTAGCACTTTCTTGTAGTGATTAGGGCTCTAAGGGCCTAGTTAAGAGTCTGAGCATGTATTCCAAATGGCTGTTTTTTCAAGACAAGCAACTATACTGATCACAATTTTCTGAGGTTCCTATTTGAACTTTCATGCGAGTTCTGGAAAAAAACTACTCCTTTAGTGTTACCTGAACGTCTCAGAGTAAGGCTTTGTCATATCTGCAAGGTGGCTAATATAAATGGTCCAGAACACTTTTAGCCCTGGCAAAGTACTGTGTAATTTATATTGTCTGACAGAGGTGCAAGTTGTTATGTGTCAGTAATAACTAGTACTGCCAGAATCCCATACAGAGTCTCAGTGAGCTGTGGCTCCTCAAAAGACAAGATTACTCTGTTATCTCCGTTGGCCACTTGCAGTAGCAAAATGCTCTTAATATTCAGCCTTCTCTGGAGGAACAAGTATTTCTCCTTGTGCTGATCAATGAGGAGGAGGAGCTTAGCTGCCTACTTTTAAGTTCTTGTTTCTCTCTGCTGACTAGCTAGTGTGTGCTAAAGTGATGCTTCTATATCTCCATAGTTTCAGTAATTAAAATTCTTTTTTCTTCATATGAGCAAAGAGGATCTGGGCTTTTTTAGGCTCTTTCTGTTTTTGAAGAATTCCCTATTTCACTTTGGTACCTAAACAATTCAGCTTTTATTTTTCTGATGTGTCAGCCTTTCTTCCCTGACTTAAAAGAAACCCATCCAAAGAAAAGTCACGTTTTTTTTCTGTTCAAAGAGGTTATATGGCACTGTTTTGCTCACCTCTTCCTTCAGGAGCTGAAACATTACCATTTTGAAGGCTCTTTGGCACATCTTTGTCCTCAGCCTTTGCTCTGGTACACTGCCAAAGTGTCTTCTAATTTGGTGCCAAGCACTCCCAGGTGCTTGATCCATATTTTGTGGACTATATGGAATATGTTGGTAGAAAGTGATTCATTATAGAAAGATTCTGATAGCAACCAGTATCCAGTCACCGCTTTTGAGACTATACAGCCATTGCTGGCAAGGGAACTTCCCTACATGCTATTTCTAAATGAGTACAATTCACTCTGCAGAAACAGCCTTCACTAAAGGCTAATGAAACTTTTACGGTAAAGTTAAATAGTACTGTGATATTAAAAGGCATATTAGATATGTTGAATCAGTTCTTCAGCAGTACCTAGCATATGATCACTCGTAACTGTTTCCATTTCTCTCCATAAGGCCTTCCTACCAATGCCCCAGCATGTTCTGTGAAACACCAATGGTGCACCACATTCGTCGCTTTGTTCATGGGCAAGGCTGTGTGCAAATTGTGTTAAAGGAGCTGGATTCCCCGGTCCCTGGGTACCAGCACACCATTCTTACTTACTCCTGGTGTAGACTGTGCAAACAGGTAAGGATGTGGACTTAAGAATCATTGCTATTCCAATTTAGTATTCCTGTTGTGACTGGCCTTGTAGGGAAAGGCAGCATTTTTGAGAAAGTGCTGATCCCTGGAGCTATGGCTAAACTAGCACAAAACCTTTACTGATACAGATGTTCTCACGTATCTACAAATTCCTCTTGTAGAATTGGGGCTGTTGAGGGTGAAACATCTTGTGTGAGGTAGACCTGTTGGAAAGTGTCAAACCTGGATCTGAGAGGGTAGGTTTAAGTGGAGTTGATACGTTGCTGGAAACTAATTTCTGACGCATGGGAAAAATTGAGTTGCCCTCTTAGAGTTGAAGAGTATGGTCCCTTCCCTGCAGTGAATCAGTATGAGCATCAAAAGAATGTATGTATGGGGAAGGGCAGACACTGAGACCTACTGGCTTAGTAATTGCTAAAACCACTTGGTATTCTTTGGTCTGCTGTGGACTGGACCATCTGCATTGCGTGAATGTGATGTCTAGACTTCCTTTAGTAGTCATTAGAAAGTAAGTAAAATCTTCACTAGAGGAATGATAAATTGCTTTAAAAAAACACAAGATAGTAAGATTGTGTATTATCTGAAACTTGTTCTGTAATTTAGCTAAGAAAACATTACCAACTGGATACTCATCTCTAGCTAAACATTGTAAAACTTAAGAGCCTTCAAAGAGACGAGAATAAAACTTAATTAAAAAAGATTCATGCAGTGCCTGAAACGCAAAACATCTCAATTACCCATGTGGATGACTAAATTCACCTACTTATGCTGGCTTAAACATGGGTGTTGGATTTAAAGATACCTGGAGGAAGTTAATGTAATTGCTGAAGGCAAGCCCTCGCTGCTGTGTATACACCTGTTCTATAACCTTCTATTTCTGTGTGCTCATGTAAACACTAATATGTTTGTAGCTATTAAGTACGTATAAAGCGGTGGCTACTCTAAGCTTGCAAGCACTGCTGAAGTTGAAATACACTGCAGAGCAATACCAATGTACCTGTAGCTGAAGAATCACCAGGGAAAAAGTACATGATGAAACCACTGCTTCTGACTGGGTTGCTGGAAATTGTCTCTATGCAGAGAAATAGCATCCCAGATATCAGCTTCTGTCAAGGATATGTTTGCACTCCCCCAATTTTCCCCTGTCATCATCAACTAGCAGTTGCTGTTTATCCAATTTATTGTAACTATGAGTTGGCCTTATCTTTGCATACATGCTGTCTTTGTTGTTGTTTAGTATGCTTCAGGGTCGTGGGTACTTCTGGTGGTACTAGAAATACTAGATTGCTGTCGAGGTTAGCCTGTTCTTAATCTTGGTTGAAGGATGAAATTGAGACACTTGGCTTTCAATTTTTCAGGTGACACCGGTTGTTCCCCTTTCCAATGATTCTTGGTCTATGTCTTTCGCAAAATACCTTGAGCTGAGATTCTATGGGCACCAGTACACTCGAAGGGCCAATGCAGAGCCTTGTGGTCATTCCATTCACCATGACTATCACCAGTATTTTTCCTATAATCAGATGGTGGCGTCTTTCAGGTGAGGTCCACTGCTAAAAAATTCCTTCTCTCCAGTACTATGTGAAGCATAGCTCTAGTAAGGATTCATCAGGTCTGTCCTTCACTTTGAGCGTGGGATAGCACAACTGTACTATAACCACAAGCACAGCATTGTGTGCTGGCTTGTAGAAGGCACTGTGGGTGCCAGCACTGTCCTGGTTGGGGTGGGCAGTGTTCCTAAGAATGGATGGCTCCAGTTCATGATACAGAAGGGAAACGCTTTTCCTGGTCTAATCTTGGAAAACTTTCAGAATTTTGTTTTTGCAACATGATCTGTGGTTTTACTCTTTGCCTAGGAGATAAATGAACAGGGTGTTATTGCTACTAAAAGTAACTAAAGCCCTGGACACATTCACAGTGCCCCCTTTCATATAAGGGTCACAAACCTCAATATGGTGTAGAGTTAGTACTATGTGGGGACTATGTATTGTTAATAGCTGTCGTATTGCCTTCTCAGCTACTCTCCAATCCGGCTGCTTGAAGTGTGCGTACCACTCCCCAAGATCTACATCAAACGGCAGGCTCCGTCAAAGGTTACTATTTTGCAGGATCTCAAGGATTTCTCTCAAAAGTAAGCTTTGTTTTTAATGTCTTCCTCGGCTTATTTGTATTTTGGACTTTTATTAGCAGAACACAAAACCATTTTTGCTAGTATAGATAAGATTTGCTAAATATTAATTATTTAATAGAAAAGTAATGGTTCTAAACACATTTATATGTGCATATACTTCTAAGGGAGGGTGGTATTGGACTCTTCTTTATTACCTTTACCTGCTCTGTCTGTACTAATCTCTCACGATTTCATCTGGCAGCAATTCAGCTTAAACATAGCCAGTAGAAACTAAGATTTCTTCTGTTCTCCATCCCTGAATGTGGCACTGATATTTCAGTGATACAGCATGTTTCTGAATAATGTTGCCAAGTAGCCACTGAAAGGTTGACCATCAGCTGGTGTCTGAAATGTCACCTTTTCTTACAAAATGCCTTCTCAAGCATAGCTAAAGTATTTCTAATTCCTCCCTCTAATACTAAAAATGGAACTGAGGAGGTTGTCCTAGAAGTCTTAATCTGAAAACTGCAGGTGACACTTTGTACCCTTACCCTAACATTCCTTTTTGGAAGATCTGACCAAGTTTAAATCCTGCCTTCAGCACAGAAAAGCTGCAAAGGCATTGCTCAATTCTATTGTCAAAACAGAACTATTTTCATTATATTGATCGTGTGGCAAGGAAACTCTCTGGTGTGTAAAAGACATTACCATATTCAATAGCTAACAATGGCAACAACAGACAGTCTGGTACCTTCTTGTAGTCTAAGGTAAACTACCATAAGCCTAGACACCTTCTAAATGTAGGAACAAAAAAGTGGGAGACAGGCATGATGGGAACTGTTATTAAATCCAGCCTGACTGCTGTTCTGCCTAGTGGCAGCATTCCTGTATGGCTGATGCCTCTGTGACTGACTTCAGAACCTGTGGAGCTTTGGTCAGAGCTGAAATAGTTACTCACTCTGACTGTCTCTGAGCCCTTCTGGTGGAGGTGTAGCTTGCAGTCCCAGATTCTTCCTAGACACAGATGACACAACAGTTCTCTTCTGCTAGTAATGTGCTTGTGACCTTTGTATTGCTTTCTGACAACTTCCATTGCTAAGAATAAGTTGTAAACAGGAATGTCAGTGTATGTAACTTCTAGGTTTCTGCTATACTAATGAATTTTGTCCAGCTTTCCCTGTAAATTCAGTGGAACAGCCTACTGTGCAGAAGACTGTCAGATATCATCTTTTGTATTCTTAAACACATTCAGACTTTTATTAAAGAATGTTGAAAATGTTCCAAGTAGTCACAGCTTAACTCTTTGCATCCCTGTTGACAGAGTGTCACAAGTGTATCTTGCTGTTGATGATCGCCTTGCTTCTCTGAAAACGGATACTTTCAGCAAAACAAGAGAAGAGAAGATGGAGGACCTCTTTGCCCAAAAGGAGGTAATAGCCTATTTCTGCATCAGCAGACCACGGCCTGCAAAGTGTGTGGAGAAGCCACTCAGATTTAGTGTCATCTCTGGTCACAGAACCTTGATGGCTTTTCTTTTGGCAGATGGAAGAGGGGGAGTTTCAAAACTGGACTGAGAAAATCCAAGCAAGGCTGCTTTCATCATCATTAGACACACCTCAACAGCTGCAATCTGTTTTTGAGTCTCTGATAGCTAAAAAGCAAGGACTTTGTGAGATGCTACAAGCCTGGAATAATAGGTAGGAGGACACATGTTGGAATAGTGAGCAACACTGCTACTGTGTTGGTTATAGAAAGGAAGATGTTCTTCTGTACTTTCTTGCCCTGTAGTGCAGTTGCTATATAGAGTGCATTATGACAGCTTGTGCTGATTGTCCTCTACTGGTTAAGACCACAGAGTTGGTTGATTGGAACAGAAAGTCATTTTAGGCCAGATAATGAAAGTACTGTGTTGTAGAGCACAATTTGCATCTGAGAGGAGAAAGTGTCTTTTGAATCAAGGTGGAAGAGGAGAGCATGGGAAAGCAGTTAATTGGGTGAAATTATCTCAGAGGTGAAGAAAATGTTCTGGTTTTGGCCATTTGAAACATAGCTTTGGCACATGTTAGCAACCATCTGAGTTTGCAGTAAAGATTTGTGAAGGCATGCTTGACTGTATTCTACTATGGAGAAACTTCATAACTTGTGCCTTTCACAGCTAATACCTGTAGCCTATCTTCTGAATGATTTTTCTTTGGGGGTTTTTTTGGTGTTTTGTTTTGTTTTTAAGATTGCAGGATCTCTTCCAACAAGAAAAAGGGAGAAAACGTCCATCAGTACCACCCAGCCCTGGGAGACTGAGGCAAGGTGAAGAAAGCAAGGTATGACTAGCAGGCTAGAAGCTACTTAAACTTTTTTTTTTTCCCCCTCCCTGGGGCAACACTATAGTTTTAAGACTGGCTTCAGTTCACTTAGTAAACTTGTTTTACTGCATCATGTAGTTTTCAGCTGTAAAAGCTTGAATTGCATGTTAGTATATGTATCTTTTCCTAAAGATGTGAACCAAGAACCTTCTGTGTAGTATGTTACACAGAAGAAGACTAAGTATGAATAGGATTTGATGATTTTTCTGTGGTGTTTGTGTCGTGTTAATCTGAATATTGACAGCGGAGAGCTGCACTCATTGTCAGGCATATGCCTAGATAGGAAGGAGGTCACCTCATTAGACCCTAGGTTGTTGCGCATCAGGTTTATCCCTTGTGAAAAAGAAAAGGCAAAAATTATCAGGAGAGGCGGAGCAAAGAACACAGGAAGGACTGATAATGAATTTCAGGTTCATCTCTGTTCTGCGATGTGTCCTGTGGGAACTGGCTGAGGGGATGTATAAATGATTTTTGACTGCTGCCTCAAGAGCTCTGTCTAAGGGTACAGTTGCCAACATGCTGAACTACCACCCTTTGGGGAGCTGGTACTCTGAGAAAATGTCCAGACTGCAAGGCAGTACAATATAAGCATCATACAGAGATGCTGAACTCCCAATAGATCTAACATTAGCAAGGTGCACTAAGAAACCCCACGAGACCCTGGATTTGCCCTGCTGCATGCATACATGTCCTTTCCACTTAACACATACTTGTTAGATGCTAAAACACACTTAACCTTGATCTAGCAGCAAGTAGGTTTATATAGAGGAAGAGTGGAGTCTTTAAAGCAGCATACAGAGATGATAGCAGTCATAAGCATCTTGTGAATCTGGGTTGCTGTTGCCTTGTCTTTTTCATGTGGTGGCAGATACAGTGACAGTGCAGTGGGTGGGAGTGCTCTGCTGTGGTACCTCTGCTTTTCCAAGTGTTCCACAGAGGATGGGCTACAGCTGTAAAGAGCTTGGCATCAACACTGGTATTTTGTTATTCTGCCTAGATCAGTAGCATGGATGCTTCCCCACGCAATGCTTCTCCAGCACTGCAAAATGGAGAGAAAGGTCTGTTGTTTGTTTGTTTATTTTTCTTAAGCTATCAAAAGAAGCTTGCTGTAACCCTTTCCTTGACACGTGGGAGCCTTTGTCAAATTTGATAATTTAGAGAAACAGTGAATCCCCATTGTGTCAGATGGGAATAAGCCAGTTTCTAGCTTACTATTGTAAAAAGCAAAATCTCCTTCTAATATGAAGCTGAATTACTAATGATACTAAATTGGCCAGCAAGGGTTTTCCTTTGAACTTGAGTTCAAAAACTTTCAGAGGCTTTCTAAATAACTGAATAACTACATGGAATTTGGGAGAAGCCTCTTGCCTCTTCTGTGGTTATGGGTGCTGAAACCTCTTATCTGTGAGGCATACTGAGAGTTTGTGGGAACTGAAGGTAGTGGGCATAAGTGTATGCATTGTCTGGAGGTTATGTGCTACATTGATCAGCTTGCCTATTCCTTTGCTCTGGGTGGCCTTACCTGCTTTCTAAGTAAAAACTTCTTGAAAGTAGAAACTGGTGATAGCTTGGCCTGAGAGCAAGCAATATTGCTTCTGACAGCCATGTAAATTGCTTTCTTCTGTCCTTAACTGTTCTTGTACCCTCAGAGGATCATTTCCTGACTACTTTATCAAGTCAGAGTTCCGTAGGCTCCACCCATCTTCAGCTGCCCACCCCTCCAGAGGTTGTGTCGGAGCATATGACTGGTGCCAACACACTGTCTGAACAGGATACAACAAGCAGCTCAGAAGGTATTATTCAGTTGTGGTCTTGCATGCTTTCTCGTGCTTCTCTGTGGCAAGTGTATGAGATCCATTTAGGAGACGGCAAATCTGGTAACTCTGTGGTCTGCAACCTTCCTTCTGAATTTACAGCTTGAAGTTTGATATTGTGGTGCCGACTTAACTTATCTCTGTTCCAGATGTGTTTGATGGACACTCACTGGGATCTACAGACAGCCAAGTGAAAGAGAAGTCTACTATGAAAGCTATTTTGGCTAACTTTTTGCCTGGAAACAACTATAACCCCATTCCATTTCCCTTGTAAGTACTGCATAATATATATGATGTGCAAAATTAGTAGCCTGGTCAAACTGCAAACAGAGCCATGCATGTTTCCTTTGCTCAGTATATAATTTAAGTCATCACTTGGGTTTGCCTCTGAATAAGCTATAGAACTTCCTCAAGGCAAGAAGTCTTCTGTGCCCCATCTACGGGTTTGTAGGTTACCTGCTTTTCTTATTAATGATCCACCCTTGTGCATATACATTATCAGTTTCTCCTCTTCCTCCTAGCAGGCATGCCTCCTCAGAACTCTTGTGGGAGGGGAAGGGATGGGGAGAAGGGAGAGAAAGGTGCCTTCTGACTTCATTGCTGCAGGGAGGGAGCAGAAATGTCCTTCCTTAGCAAAGACTTACTAAATCTACATGCCTGCTTCTTGTTTTTGCTTCCAGACCTCTTCCAAGGGTTGGACTCAAATTGGCATTGTCTGGGTGTAGGTCAGGTTCAATGGCTACTGCATGTGCCCTCAAGTTCCCCTCTCATGTGAAAATGGGCAGGCTGGAAAGTCTTTCAGCTACTTGGTCTGTGTGCTTTGTAGTGTTTCTCATTTGATGTGAGCCTAATGTTTGGCAGCCTGAGTTAAACTTCTGAATCTTACCCCCAGGATAGTAGTGGAGGCCATGGGCTAATGAGGTAAAAGTTAAATGACTGAACCCTACAGACAAGTAAAAGAAAATCTTACAGAAACTGAGGAGACTTTTGGGAATTTTCTGTGCTAAACTGCTTGTTCAGAAAAGAGTTCAGGTTTGTCCCCGAACTTTGCTCTGCAGGCTATACTGCAGGACAGCCAAAACAAACTCAGGCAGGTTTTGGTGCCATTAGAAACAGTGGCTGCTAAACAGAAATAGACTCTTACTCTAACTTGGAGCTAGTCTTCTGATATAAGCAGCTTGCTTGAAGTGCTGATTCCCTAACACATTACCATTTAGATTTAACCACATAGCTATGAATGTGTCTATTGGGAGAAGCTGATCTGGGGACCTTTGGTTCCATGCTGAGACTTGCAGCTTGTGCCTGGGAGTGCAGTGATGAGATCTGGGTTTTGATCAAGACTTAACCTTTTCTTTCCACAAACTTTTATGATCTACTAACAGTCTCCCTATGTCGTTTTCATTTAGTGACCCGGATAAGCACTACCTAATGTATGAGCATGAACGTGTACCTATTGCAGTCTGCGAGAAAGAACCAAGCTCCATCATAGCTTTTGCTCTCAGGTACTGGTGTGATTTTGCTGTTCATCTGACATGCGTTGTACTTTTGCAGCTTTTCTGTGCAAGGAATATTTAAATCCTAATGGTAGGGAACAAGCATGAAGTTTCTTCACTCAGCTGTGTTGAGAGTTTCTGCCAGAGCTGAAGTTCTCAGCTCTTACTACTGAGATATGGAAAGTAAGTTTTCCAACTTGCAGCTGGATTTTGGGCTTTTCTTGCTGAACTCTAGTACACAGAAATGAATTCGTTGTGTAGTGTTCCCTGTAATGTGATATTGTTAGAGAAAGAAGTTCAACTAAATTTTGCTCAGCTCTCCAGCCTGGAGGAAGTGCAGCTGAGCTAGGCAACAACAGTTAGGTATTCGTACTGTAGTCTGTCCCTTGCCTACCTTTGGTCGTAGCAGCTCTTGCTACTACTCAGCTTTCCAAACCAGCTGCTTCAGTAAATCTTGGGGTTTGCATGCCACAAGGCAGCAGACTTTTAAAGAAGCGCATTCCTAAATTGTAGGAGAGGGAGAAACAAGGGGGGATTTTTCCTGCAGTATGATCTAGAGCAGCTTGTGTTCTAAGGGAACTAAGTTCTAATTGTAAGAAAAAATGAAGGAGAGGTTTTTCTACTGTTGGTCTTTGTTTCCTGTGGTTGTCGCTGAACTGAACCTTTGGGTTGGTGTTACAGAGTCTCCCAGAGAACAGCTGACTCTCTCTCTTCCTCCCCCCCCCGCCCCCTTTCCCCTTCAGTTGCAAGGAGTACAGAAATGCCCTGGATGAGTTGTCCAAAGCATCTCTGAAGAACAGTTCTGAAGAAGGACTGCAGCCGAACAGGTTACATGCAGGAACTACAGTACATAAAGCGAAGGCACAGTGATTGTAGTGAATAAGCCAAAACTAGGATGGGGAAGGACCCTCAAAATATGCCTTTCTGATGGAATCTGACACATTCCATGTAATCAACACATGCTTGCAGTATCTGAGTTTCCATTTCATGTCAGGGACTGTGCTGGCTCCATTGTCTGATCCCTTGACTGTACGCATGGTAGGGATTACTGGGCCTGCTTACCTTTCCTGTGGCGATGGATAGAACTGTTGCTACAGAGCCCTAATGGGTTTTTCTCAGGGAGGTGGAGGAGGGCAACTTTGGGAAGTCCCACACCATTACAACTTTAAACTGTAGCCTCTTCCCTTAGCAGTACTTAGTGTTAGGCATGGAGGAGAAATAAACGTACAGGAGTAAAGCAGTAGTATCTCGGGTGGCAATATATGTTGGGCTCGTGACCTTTTTTTTCCTTTCTCCTTTCAGCATTTCAGACGGCAAACCAAAGAGCAGTAGCCCTGTCCGCCTGCCTGAGGCTAACATGGGTCCTTCAAATCGCAATGCAGAACCAGAACAGCGTAAGACCATTTTGCCAAAGTCCTATCCATGATGCTAATCTCAGCTCAGAATTGAGTCCACTTAACCTGGGTTCTAGCTTTTGTGAAAGTTAAGTTAGAACAAAGAAAATGCATTGTGAGTTGAAATTGTAACTAGTCTTAGAGTTGACTTGATGTAGAACATGAAGGGGTGGTGGTGGTGTTTGTTTTTTTGAAGTCTGTGCCCATGATGGCTTTCTCTGATTCTTATGAGATCAGACTATCATTCCTTGATTTAATATGTTATGCTGTAGTGGACCTTGGATTGTTCTTGCCTGTTCAGCCTTCTTCTAGCCTGTTCAGTGGGGTAGGATGCCCATAATACGTTCTGACCTCTTTTAGCATTGCCTTCTTTAAAAAGATGGCAATGAAAATATTTTGAAATGGAGAAGTGAGGTTCTTACTATGTTAAAGATGCTCATGCTTGGTCTGTGTTTTCAAATGACTCAGTGTTCCGGAATGCTACTCAGAACACTAAGTCAGCTAACCTGATGGACCTTGGTTGCCTGAAGAATAGCAAATGAGTTACAGTTGAATGACATCATTCCTCCAGTTAGAACAATGAATGGGGAATGCTTGTGTGAATCATGCTTTTATTAAACTGGCTGTGGAAATGCCAAGGCCAACTTATTTATTCCTTTTCACTGTAGCAAAGAAAGCATCTGGTGTTTTGTCTTTTTTCCGTGGCACGGGAGGGAAGAGCCCAGACCTGTCTTCCCAGAAGAAAGAGACCTTACGTGGTGCTGACAGTGCCTACTACCAGGTTGGACAGATGGGCAAAGAGGGAGCAGAAAACCAAGGAGCGGAGCCTCAAGGTACAAGACGGTTGAGTCCATCTTTTGTCTGGGACTGTTACTTCTCCCAAACCTCGTTCATACTTGTAAGGCCCAGAATGCATTCCTGCTCATACTTTTTTAACAGTCCAAGATTACTCAACATGCACTGAAAATGAACGATTTGAGCATGAAATGTAGGTTTCTCCTAAAGACACTGCTTTGCTTTATGAGAAGGGAAATAGGGTCTTTCAAACCCTGGTAACTATAGGGACATTGAGTAGTCTGGGCTTGAATGCCTTTGGATTGAGTTGACTCTAGTTAAGCAGCCCAGTCTCTCTTCCTTGCTCCCTGTTTAACTTTCATTGTTTCAGATCATGGAAAATGAATGAAGAGAAATCAAAGAGAAAGCTTGTACTTATGTGTCCCATGAACAACAGTGCCCTTCTAGCATATATATTGTATCATACAACTATAGCTGTATCTCTGATTCCCTATTTATAGTTCCCTCTGTATTCTTGAAAAAAGAAAATATTCTTCTTGTAGTATGGCTTTCTCAGTAATAATATTGAACAACCCTGACTGAATGGTCCTTTTATGCCTTCAGATGATGTAGATGGAGGAGATGGACAGAAGAAACAGCTGGTGAATCCCCATGTGGAACTCCGTGAGTAGTTGTAAATAATAACTTGAAGTTGTAGCTGACAAACTCTTTTCTTCATGCAAACGTAATGGAAATCTTGAAGTTGATAATTATTTTTTCTTTGTATTGGGCAGGAAGGAAAAACAAATCAAGAATAGAGCAATGCACTTTTTACTTACTGTAATCAATCTCTCTGCAAAAATACTCCATAAAACTTTTTTTTTTTTTTCTTAAATTTGATCTTTTGTCTGGACACTTTCCCATGGCATATACTGTGAGGTAACCTAAAGGGGGTTGACTTTCCTGTAAGTTTTCCATTTAAATCCTATTGGTTTAAACCATTCCAATGTACAATAGGTGTGAGAGAGGGATGTTTAGCACAATAATGTCATTCTAGACATCAGTAAAATCTCTAAGTGTCATCTCAGGTAGTCAGTGAGTATTGCATGCTGTTATTGAGGAAGACCTTTTTTTGCAGAGTTTTCAGATGCAAATGCCAAGTTCTACTGCCGGATTTATTATGCTGGCGAGTTTCACAAGATGCGTGAAGTGATACTGGGGAGCAGTGAAGAGGACTTCATCCGATCCCTCTCTCACTCTATGCCCTGGCAGGCACGAGGTGGCAAATCTGGGGCTGCGTTCTATGTGACTGAGGGTAAATGCAGCTGCTTCTCCCTTTGTAGTTAGAGGGTATTATTTGGGGATGGTGGTGGTTAGTGTGTCGTTTAATCCCTGATTGCCTCTAGCCAGAGGGTTGCTGACTGAAGTGGCCACTCAGAATGGAAAGTTTAAGTGGATTGTCCTGGGGTCTTCAGGATCAGATTATTTGTCTCTTTGTATGTGCAGGAGAACAAAATGTAGTTCTGTTTTCAGTAGTAGCAGCTAGGGAGGCCAGTTGAGCAGAAGGGTTGTACTCTCTTAGACAGGCTTCAGAAAACAAAAACTTGAGTATAATTCAAGGAAAACTGGTTATTAAAGACACAGTGTTTGTTATAATCCCACATGCTATAGTCGATTTATAGGATTTTTTTTTTTAAACTGTGGCTGATTCTAGGCCCCTAGTTAAAACAAGTCTTGAATGGAAGGGTCTGTAGGCTGTTTTTGTCTGTATAAGAAGCCCATACAGCTGAGGTAAATCTAACTTAGGCAGTCTCTTCTCCCTGGTTTGCTAGAAGGCTGAAATCCAGAAAGGCTGAAATTCTGAAATTCAGAATATGTGAAGTAAAAAAAGTTTCTAGAAATTAGCTTCTGTAGCTAAGGACTTAAGAGAATTGCAGTCCTTTAGTTTTTCAAACCACTTCAGCTGTGTGACAGTCCTAAAGAACTTGCAAAGAATACATCACTTACTGTATGTAACCCTGTTGCCTCTGTCTGATGTTAAAACAGATGATAGATTCATCTTGAAGCAGATGCCTCGTCTGGAAGTCCAGTCGTTCCTCGACTTTGCTCCACACTACTTCACTTACATCATTAATGCAGTTCAGCAGAAGGTATTTTTTAAAAAAAAAAAGTGCCTTTTTCTAGGCAGTGTTCTATATTTTAGACTACTAACAGTTTGCATTAACCCCTTTCATTTAAGTAAAAGAAAATGTCAGAGGGTATGAGTTGTACTAATAATGTGTTTTTAAGATGAAAAGTGGGATTTTTGCTAGAGCTTCTAAGATGTAATACACAGTCAGACAGAACAGTGGCACCTCTAGTATTTGATCGCTGATTGCCTGTACCCAGAGATCTTATCCCATGTCTTCTCTTCATCAGAAGCCCACAGCGCTGGCCAAAATCCTTGGGGTATATCGAATTGGATACAAGAATTCTCAGAACAACACTGAAAAGAAGCTGGATCTGCTTGTCATGGAAAACCTTTTCTACGGCAGGAAAATGGCTCAGGTAAGAACCAAGCGGTCTGTTCCCTTGCAGTGCAGTTCTGACTGGGAGCAAGAGCAGGGTTACCAGTAGGCGTCTAGGTAACTTTTAACTTTGCACGTGCTGTCTATATCTAGCACTGCTCAAAGCTGACAGTTCGTGCCTGTTTCCTTGTTACGTGATTGTTGGTAACTTGATGCCTATATTGGCTATTTCAGATAGCTGTAGTGCAGGCTTCAGCTTTTAGAAGTCTTATTTGTCCCTGCATCTCCAGTGTCTGAGAGAAGGCATTGCCAACCTAATTAGGAAAATGTGAAACCTTTTTGCAAAGCTTTTAGAACTAACTGATTCAGGATTACAGACTAATTTGTTTAGAAGGAGAGCCTCACTGATGGAGATGGTGAGCTACTGTGTAGTGGGGGGAAACTACTAATGTTTTGAACCCGCTGTTCTCTCTCTGAACCACTTCATTCGTGGGACAAGATTTTGAGTTCAGTCTTGCTCTTAGTAAAGGAAAAGCGACCTTTATAAGGTGGTAGAATAAAGACCTTAAAATGACTGGGGGAAAATTCTTTTCAAATACAGAATTGATACTGAAAAGGAAGGTCAAACATGTCGCTTCTAAAACTAGATAGTATCAATTCTTTCCACCTTTCCTCCCAGTGCCTGGCCTCAAACAGGGGATGTTTGTGGGAGGAAGTGAACTGAGGGAATTCTAGATAGACGTAAAGGATGTTGTTGTGGGTTTTCTTTTTGTTTGTCTGTTTTTTAAATCATGAGGGTGGTCAGGCACTAGAACAGAGACCCAAAGAGACTGTGCATTCTATCCCTGCAGTTAGTCAAATCTTGACTGGACAGGGCTTGAACAACCTTATCTTAACAGGACGTGCTTCAAGCAGGGCACTGGACTGGAGAACTCCAGAGATCCTTTCCAACCTAATGATAGTCTGTCTTTTGCCTTACCAACAGATGTTAAATGGTGCTTCATGCAAGACTCGCCTCCCTCTTCAGTGGCTTTACTTTTGTCAGCATTTGAGTCTGTAGAAGCTGGCTAGAAAACTCAGTTTACCCATACAATATAAATTCCTTTTTCCCTTAAATTAGGCTAAATAGTAATGAAATAACTTGCCTGAAATTTGTGAATTGAGGTGGCAGAGCTTCCACGTAGGCTTACATGCTACTTGCCACTCAGGAAACTTTAATTTTTGTAGTACAACAATGTTTTTTGTTAACCGTCTTCCTCCTGTGGAGAAGGAAGGAGTTGCCCTGCTGTGCTGCCTTTCAAACACTGCAGTTAGGTATGTTGAAGTCTGTAACCTCACAGAACAGTGGAACAAGGTAGTGCTGTTCTCCATTTGCAGGTTTTTGACCTGAAGGGCTCCCTCCGGAATAGAAATGTTAAAACAGACACAGGCAAGGAAAGCTGTGATGTAGTCCTGCTGGATGAGAACCTTCTGAAGATGGTCCGGGACAATCCTTTGTACATCCGTTCCCATTGCAAGGCTGTGCTGAGAGCTTCCATACACAGTGATTCCCAGTTCCTCTCCAGCCACCTCATCATCGACTACTCCCTGCTGGTGGGTCGTGATGATACCAACAATGAACTGGTTGTTGGGATCATTGGTAGGTTGCCTTTTGCATTTTCTTGCTTTCAGCTGGTGAAACTGCTTTCTTCTGGTTTAGATGCTTATAGTACTCTTAGAACTGTACCACCACCACAGGAAAGCAGTGTGTTAGGAAAGCTTCTCTTCTCCCTGATGAAATACCACCCTCACCTCTCATGGGTATTCAAAGTGGAGGCAGGAAGTCTTCTCTCCAGCTCTTGTATGGGCTTGTGTTAGCATTTGCATTGCTAAGAATATATGCAGGAGGCCTCACAGGTAGTGAAAAAGCAGTCAAGTTGGTGTTTAACCTATGCTTTGACTCCAGTTGAAGTAGGGAAGGTTATTTGTATGCTTTTACATGTTTAATCTTTAAAGTTAAGTTCAGTAATGTTTACATAGCCATTTAAATTTAAACTTGTGTGGAGGGGATCTAAGGAGAAACAATATTGGTAGGGATGGAAGAGGGAGCTTAAACGTCACGGGATCACTTGTGATCATGTAGTCTGACGTGGATAATATGGGTGGCAATGCAGTAATTACCTTGCCACATTCTCTGACTTGTGACTGGAAAGTAGAGCATCATCTTTAGACAGGCAAACTTGTATTATGCAAAAGACTTGGAGATGAAGCCATTTTGCAGGATGTGGAAGTCACTCTTGGAAATGAGATGCTCTTGAAACCTAGCTCAGAAATGCTTCCAGATGAGATCTCAAGCCAGGAGGTCTGGATTACTCTTTTTCTCATAAAGCTTGAAAGCCATTCCAATAATACTTCTAGTTCAGAACTGAAGTCCCAGCTATAAAGAACTGCAAGTTGTTATTACTTTCTAGTTTTGTAGACTCTTGAATATTTGGGTAAATGGGATGAGACTCTGCTCCTTCTGTACATGTGGCTTTTTGCTGTCCTATGGAAAGTCTTACCTGATTAAAGAGTATATTTTACATGATGTTTAAAGCTAACAGTTCCTTCACTGTGGTGAGAACAGCTGTGCATGAGCTGAAGGAGCTTGTTTAGCACAAATATCTTCAAGAAGAGAGAACATGCTTGCTGTATCAGGCTATCACAATGTTCTCTAAATGATATCCTGAGAACTTACAAAGTACTCAAGCTAAATTTGCAGCGGGGGTGGAACTAAAAACCATTAGCTTGGACTGAGTTTGAATCTGAGGTCAGAATCTCTACCTATTTTAGATCCTAACTTGATACAGGAAACAAGGAAGTTAGGTCTGTGGGGAGCTGTGAAGACTATTTTATTTGTAAGCCCTGTTGTGTGGGGCTCGGGACCTTGGGGCATGAAGTGAACAGTAGTTAGTGCAGGAAGTGGCAGTAGTTAGTGCACAAACTGATGATATCAGTCCCAAAGCACTCTAAGGGAGCGCTTTCAAAGAGTATTGAGATAAATGAATAAGTCTTAAGATTGACAGGTCTGGATGAGTTTTCTGTAAAGCATAGCTGAGGTGAAATGTGGATACTTATGGTGGCCTTTTGTAAATATAGGAATGGTAAATTCAAAATTGTATAATTACAGTTGTAGCCAAATGTTAGGAGATAATGATATCCAGTAATGAAAAACTTAACTTACTGCAGTTCAGCTTTGCAGACCAAAATGTTCATGTGCTTGTAATGACTGAGCACGCTTTCTCTGAAAGGGGTTTGGAAACAATTCTGAAGTCTTCTCCTTGCAGCCCCCTCTTCCAATCAGGGTGACTGATGGTGTTTCCAGTCCTCCATATCATGAAGTGAAAAGTGTTTGCTTTCTGTTATTAAATCTGTAGGTGGCTGCAATGATGAGGAATACTGCTGGCTTAAATGAATATGTGTCTAAGTCTTGATGCTGCTAGCTGTTGCAGTAAAGTAGTGGGGAGCTGTTATAGTGAAGTGAGGCTTCTTGATATCTTTCTGGGATGAGGATCAGCTAAGTGACTCTTGTAAATGAGCCCTTGAAACTCTAACATGGATAAAGACAGACATGCCTGGGCAGTCTGTTTTTGTAGAGGCAGGAAGAGTTGATTGTGATCTTGCTGGGCTTTTGAGATATCGTATTCACCCTACCCAAATATAAATAATACTCCGCAAAGTGAGGCAACTGGTAGGGGGAACACTGAAGTTCTTCTGGCTATGGAAGCCTACTGCTTTCTTGCCCTTTTTGAGGGGAAATAGATAGAACAGCGTTACTGGGGTTATAGCAGATATGACATGTTTGCGTGTGGATTTTTCTTTATTGCAATAGACTATATTCGCACTTTTACCTGGGACAAAAAGCTTGAAATGGTGGTGAAGTCAACTGGCATCTTGGGAGGACAAGGTAAGTCCAGAATGAAAGCAAAAATTTTGATCGTGTTTCTTCATTACCTGGAAGCTTCCAATAACTGTGCTAATAAAGCCACAACTTCCCCACCATGCAGATTTGCAACACTAGATTAAGTTGTCCAGAACAGGGGAAGGAATAACAAGTTTCAGAAAAATTAATACACTGATCTGCCTCCATTAGTGACCCTTTAAGTACTATAATTCCTGGGAATGGGGTAAAGGTCATCTACTTAGCAGACTGTTCTTTTCTGTTTCTTAGTTACCAACTACTCGCATACAAACTTAGTCATCCATACAGAGATACTAGCAAAAAACCTTGCTGCCTGGTTTCAGAAGATGTTTTCTGAGTCCAGAAAATCAGATGTACTCTGAGTTGTTAGTGTGGAGGAATTGTTATCAAATGATTGACTACTGCCTATATTTTGAGGAGCTGAGGAGTTCCCTTTGTGGAAGTGAGTAGAGTACCTTTTGTGCAGCATTGCCTAGTGTTGGCCACATGTTAGTAGGAGGGCTGGAAAGAAAAGGGAAGGGGAACATTTGATGTACCACTTGCTCAGATGTCTGGAGAAGATAAGAGCATGTCCATAGAGTGAAATTCTTCATAGGAGAAATTTGCATCTCTGCTAGAAAACCTCAAAGACCTGTAAACAGGAGAAAAGAAAAAGAAACAAATTGATCAGGGCTGATGTAAAAAGCCTAGATGGTTCCTCCAACTTCACATATCTCAATTCAGTGTTAGGGGTCCAGACCTTGATCTGTCTTCTGTGCTAAATGTTTAAAATAAAAATTAAGAAAAAAAAAAAAAAAAGGGCAGCTGATAATGCTTGTTGGTTCCAAGACCCTTCCATGTACAGTATGCCTTCATGATTATGCTGTCTGGTATTGTAATCTCATGTGACATCTGTCTGTACTGCAGTATACTCTTTAGCCCATTTGTAACTGCTCTTGACTCTTACACGTTAGGTAAGATGCCAACAGTGGTCTCTCCAGAACTGTACCGGACCAGGTTTTGTGAAGCTATGGACAAGTATTTCCTGATGGTGCCAGACCATTGGACAGGACTGGGCCTGAATTGCTAAGCTAAAACCCATATTGGGAAAGCACAAGAGGACAATGACATCATAGGCCACTCTCTTCCTGCGGTCTGTCCAGCAGTAAGCAAGAGGATTGCAGTTCCATGTCTACA
This sequence comes from Mycteria americana, assembly GCF_035582795.1. NCBI lineage: Eukaryota > Metazoa > Chordata > Aves > Ciconiiformes > Ciconiidae > Mycteria > Mycteria americana. The sequence goes on from NC_134373.1 coordinate 16,297,092, forward strand.
GTGACCACGTGCGTCATGTTGTGAAGTGAGAAATCTGCTTGTTGCACTTTAATCCTCTCTTGGAGGCTGATAAGTGAACCAGCCTCACTAAGGATCTAAACTGTAAGGTACCACTGAACAGCATTGGTAAGAGACATTCCCTCTGTCAGTAGGGAAGGTGATGCTATCTCCATGTAAGAGCACTGAAACAGATGCTATCCAGTTCATGATGGTGTAGAAGTACATGATCTCTGTAAGTCTTGCACTGCCTAAGTGGTGTTGAATACGAGCAGATCATGTTTCTGTAGCGTATGCGTGGTACTGCAAATGTGAAATAAACCCCCCTCTGTGTGTGTGTGTGTGTGTGGATGAGAGAAGAAATAAGTTAATTCCTAGGTTCTGCTATTGTTGCAGTGGTCTGTAGTTGACCTGTTTAGGATCCATGAATAACTTGTCCTGCTTATGCTTTGTAGCTTCCATTTTTCCTGGGTTCTGTAAACAGTATTTTTTTTTTTTTAAAGGCAGCTCCACAGCTATAATGCCATATCACTACATCTTTTAAGTTATATTACTGCAGTACAACTCTGTCTTTATCTGTCATAATTTCATTTTAGCTGAATCCCGTAAAAATGGGTTGTCAGTCATCAGCATACTGCAAAATCCAAAACATATCTCTTCAATCCTAAACAGTACTTTGATCTGAATGTTGCCCAAATCCTTCGAAACAGGTGACTAAAAAATAAACCCTTTAATTTAACAAGACTTGATTAATTATAGGAATGAAGCTGATTAACCCTTTCCTTAGCAGAAGGCACTAAGTTGCTAGACAAAATGAAGCATACTGCTTTAGAGTGACAACTTTCTCCTTAATGAAATCATCATTCCTGGCAGATCACTTCAAATCCATTTCAGTTCCCCAGGACTTTCAAACAATGCATTTACCTCATGGTGAAACTGTGCCAGGAGAATGTTTTTCTTGCATTCATGACATGCTGATGAGAATGAGCATCCAGATCTCATCACACTGTGCAGTCCCAGTGGAAAAACTGTCTCTTCAGCAGTATTAGATTTTTTTTTTTTGCACCGTTGAGATGAATGTAGTTGTCTTTTTCTGTAAAAAGAAAAGCATGAACTAACAGGTATCTTGTATGATGGATAAGATGTGCAGAGATCTGTGAATCTCTGTCTTACGACAATAAGCACTTCTTTCCATTTTTATTAATTTTTACCTGGTTTTGTAGGTGATGAGTTTACTTTTTAGCTTCATTATAATATAGGCCAGTAAATAAGAAGGTTTTTTATGAGTTGGAGAGGCCAGAATACTGTCCTTTGACTTCCAGTCTCTGAGGGAAGGACTTCAAATGAACATGGAGTCTGGGACAGTATAGCTCTTTATGACCACTTGCTCATTCTGACCAATTACCTGGTAATGCCATCTTCACTGTAACTATGGATTGAAATGTGCATTTTTGTTCACTCCTCCCGTGTTCAGTATTTTCTTCTGTAGCAGATGGTGGTGGCTCTGTTCAGAAGTGACAGCTTGGCAGCACCAAGAAAGGAAAATGCCAGCAGTGAGAATTGAACTGTTGGCTCCAAAAACAACCAGTGCAGCTCAGGTCTGAGCTGCCAGGAGGCAACAGTCATTTGTGTTGGAAGAAGTCTTCCCCACCCCGTTGCAAAGCCCTACTGGAGCGTGAGCGAAGATGCTGACCTTGAAGCAGCAGAAATGAAAGTATTCTCATATCCTCTGTACAATGTAATCATTGTTTCTGAGGGTGCTGTGTTGAAGGCTGCAGTGATGTGTGCTGTGGAAAGATGACACAGTACTTCTTGCTTCCTCTGGCCCAGAATCCCTTTGGTCCAACATAGTGCATGAGGTACAGCTGACCACCTCTGGGACACATCTTGCCTCCTGTGTTGAAATGTACTCCCAGGATGGCTAGCTGTGTGTGGGGCCTTGTGTAATGAGGAACCAACCAGTCCATCAGCTTGATGCTACTCTCACTTCTGTGGCTTCTACCTTCTGTCTTGGTCCATCGACGTGAAAGAGCATGCCATGCAGCCTCAGTCTGTTCCAGTCTCCGTTACAGTTTACATATGTTCTTCCTCCTTCCCCTCCTAAAGTTTACAGGGAAAAAACTTGACTTGCCTGAGCAGCTAAGGTGACCCAACAGCAGCTGGTTATGTTCTCTTCCACCTTTGTCAGTATGCAGATTGGTTGATGGAGCATGAATATGGGTGGTGTCATGGCACCTGCACTAGGCTAATGTAGAGCTGTGATGGGCTAGCTGTGTCCTGTCACCAGTAACCCTTACTCCAGTGGTGTGTGGCTGCTCTATGCTGCCTGTCTTCCAGAGTCCCAAGCAGCTGGCTTTAAAGCAACATGATCACCTGACTGTAGCTAACGTTCCCCTATACGTGACAGCATGAGGCCCTCAGCACTGTAAAAGTGAGAGAACCTTCCACCGGCCAGCTGTTTTGCAGCCTGTGAATGCAGAGCCCAAACATGTGAATTGTGACCTTCTTGGGCTGAAGTTACAGCAGTTGGAGAGATTTGCAGGAGTGATCTTGAGCTGGCATCAACCACTAACTTTGGGTCAGGATGTGGCTGATAGACTAGTCCTGACCAGGCTGGAATAAATAGCAAACTACTAGTCATGGGTAACACAGTAGCTGCAGTATCAACTCGAACTGGGACATCTTTGGATGCTATGTGACATAAAGCTGTAAGCATTTCTAGTTCAGATCCCAGCAGTTGAACAGATGTCCTCAAACGTTCCCTTTTCAGAATAAGAATTGTCCTGGCATTTCACTTGCTACAAAGCTGACTTTCTCAAAAGGAGAGCAAAACTTCATGTAGAAGAGATCTTTTGAGAGAGCTCCTTGGGGGGCTGTGTTAGGTCTGTGTCCTGGCAGCACGCCTAAGGATGTCCTAGGGGAACAGCCTAGGTATTACATGAGCCCTTTGATTAGTTTTTTTTATTTCTTTATAACACAGGTTTGGCATATATGCGTGTAAGCAAATCCTAGTTGCAAACATGAAGACTGCATTTCTTCAGAGCTACACTGGCTCTTTTTCTTCTGTTGTTTTGATCTGAGGCCTTGTGACAAATGTCTAAATTTTGTCCCAGTCAGAAGTGATGACTTGCTTTGAGTCATCATGTAGACAGTAGAATGCCTTGTAGTGGCCCAGTGATGCATTCTGTCCCCCCAAAGCAAGGGAGGGACTCTTGCTGGTTAAGTAGGCTCTGCTGGGCTCAGGGAAAGTTACCTGTGGAGTAGACTCTCCTCTGTGAGAATGACCAAAACCAAATGAATTGCTCACTAGTGAGTGGCCAGACTAATCATTCAAAGCACTTAATGTACCATAATGTATGTATTTCTAATCTACCTTGGTTCAGCTGTATTTTATAAAATTGATGTACTAAACTATTTGAGAATAACTGCCTTGACTACTTGGAGAATCAAAATGTAATGTATATAGATACAAATAAAGTGACTAAAATATACTTGAGTCTATTCCATGTGGTGGAGCAGTTAGGTCTCATAGCATCCCATTTTCTTGATCAGAGGCTAAGCCCTCTGCTTGCTTTGCAGCAATTGCTCTGTTGGATGTTGCCAGCTTTGTGTGCAGTGTAAGCATGCCTGTCACGTCTCTATACCTTGCAGCTCGTCTCCTCTAATGGAGCAGGACCTCTGGGCAGCTCTCCAGGTCAGTGGCAGTAGAATGTGCAAATAACCCTTCATGCACTTCTCCCACCTTCTCCCCAGCTGCTTTTCCACACACAGTGCTGTGTGGGACAGGGAGCCAGTTTTGTCCGGCAGATAGTGGTGTTGCTGTGGCCCAGTTCTTCAAGAGGTAGAACACATTCCTCAGGAAAAATCTCCAGGTACTTCCATAGTCTTCTCTTAGGTGGACTAGATAAAGAAAAAAATCCAAGGAGGTCTGAAAACTAATGGCATTAATTAAACTGCATCAGAAGCTGTCCCAGCATGGGGGTGTGAGCAAGGCAAAAGGTGGGATACTCAATACAGGAGCAATGCTGCCTTATGCTGGTGTACGGTTGAGTGGTGGGACTTGAGGGGCTTCTGGCACGAAGTTGTAATGCACAAATGCAGGGTTATCAGAACAGCATTCCTCTAATACTTACAAGTGGGACTGCCAACACCTAGTAAAGGACAAGAGTTTGTGCCCTAAGGAAAATTCTTTTGGTCAGTACTGAAGTCATCTGTATTAGAAGATGAAACGGTAATTGCATGTGTCTTCCATGGATGTAACTGATGGTATGAGACATTGGTCAACTTTGCCATTACCACCTTGATTTAGACAATACTAGTATTAAAAAAAAAAAAAGTTGGGATTCACCATCTTGGTCTATGCTGTAATGTCTCAATTTGAGTCCTATGGTGTCCTAATGTGAAGATACACAAGCAACAAGGAGTCCTTCAGTTTTAGTGTGGAGGTTTTAAGTCAGTGCAGATACAGAGTAACTTTGCACAATAATTGGGAAAAGCCAGGCCATCCCTCGTTTCTCCCTGTTTTCAGGACACAGAACTGGAAATCTGGCATGCTAGAGATTCAAGATCTAGCTGTGCTAGGCACTGATACTAGCCTAGTATTGCCACCAAGGTACTAAAGTAATAATAAAACAGGAATCTAGGGTCTCCAAACTCCTGCTGTGGACTCTTGGTTTGTTGTCAGATCTCTGTAAGGAACAAAAAGAACCAAAAAAATAAACCACTTCATTTTTTGGTGAGAGAAGGTTTGTCTGTATGTTTAAATGTGTGCCTGGAGGCAGCTTCTCAAAAGATGAAGAATGACAGAAACAGGTAAGAAGAGTAGGTTGGGGGCTTGTTTGGTAATCCAGCAGAGCAGCAGAGTCCGAATGAGCCCCAACATGTGCATCCTGTTACAATGCCTTGCTCTCTAGCCCCTGCTGCCTCTCATGGCATGGAAGTCCTACAGCAAGTGATGTGTGTCAGGGCAGAAAGCAATGCTTAGTTTGAATGATGAAAACCAATGCTGAAATATCCCTGGTTATGAATTATTATCATAATCCTACAGACTGAGTCTAAGCTTTGCAGAGCTCCAAGCAAGCTCGTTTCTTACACACTATAAAGCCAGTGTTCTTGAATGTTTCCAAAGGCACAAGGTTATCATCCTACAAAACCATGCTTGTTCACACAGCTTGGGCCAGTTACAGAGGCTGTTTCTCAGTTTAACTCCTCCAATAGCTTGCAGTAATACACGAAAGCAGAGTTGTTAGCAGCCAGCCAACTCCTTATTCCCTCCAGGTTTTTTCCTGAGGTGAGATCCTTTCCTGCTGGTCTGTGTCATTTGTGGAGCTGCTTTCATTGCACCTCCTTTTCTGTGATTATAGGTAGCTTCTCTGTTGGAGGCCTTGCTTGTAGATCTCTGTAGGTAAATTTGTGTTCCCAGAATTAGTGGACATAAGGTCTCTGGTCCTAATCTGAAGGCTCTTTCTAAGCCCAGTCTGAAGGCTACCTAACTAGTCCTTAGCAAGCTGTCTTCTGACTCCTTCCAGTTGTTTCCAGCTATATTAAGTAAACAAGTTTTGGAAACAGGAGAAACGTCCTAGGTATGCAGGAGCTGTGGTGTGAGGAGTCCTGAGGAGAAAGAATAGAGCTTCGGTAGTGAAAGGTCCATTGCAGTCAATACTCTGAGGATGACAGAACTGGCTGTACATGTAAATATGCAAGACAAGTTGTAAAATCTCGTTGCCATTCTGAAGGAGAGAGGTCTAGGCTTAGTAATTATAGCCTCACCTCTGAAGTGCTGGGGATGACTTGTGTGGGGAAAATAGCGAGCATGTGAAAAAGCAAGCATGTCAGTATGAGAAGAATGTGAGAGAAGAGTATAAAAGCTGATTTATGCCAATTATCATATTGGAAAGTTATTCTTACAGAAGGGTGTGTTTTGGCTGCCAGAAACAGAAGAATCCTGCCTTCAGCTCTGGGGATTTTGTGGTGCTTCACCTATGAAGCTGACAGAAGGTGGGAGAAAACAACACTGCTGAAGTTAGAAAGAAAAACAAGAACCCCCCAAAACAGGTAAGAGTGTGCCTGTAGCTGAAGTAGTAAATTACTGAGAAATACACCCTACCATTCCCTAGAAGTGTTTAGCCTTTGGTTACCTGCACATGATCCTGAAATTGCAGTTTTGCGTGAAGCTTCCTGGACTTCATGTATTACAAGGTCCTGTATGATGTTGTTTGTGTTTGGCATAGGGACAAAATAATTTAACAGTTTACTGCAGTTAGGAAGCTCTTTTTGCTGAAAAGGTAGGTGTGAGGAAAAAAACACTGATTACTGTATAGTTACAGCAGCAGATTAGAGACTTTTGTTTTGCTCGTGACATGTAAGCTGTTTGAGGGCCTGCAGACCAGCTCCTGAATCATCGCTACCACCTGCTGGCACTCCAGTTCAAATTTTCAATTCATCCTCTAGTGCGAAGGCTGGCTATATGTTTGCTTAGGTTACCTCACAGGATGTAAAAATTGTAAGAGAAAATACGGTCTTAGTGGCAGTTCTATATTGTTTTCCGTGTGTCTAAATGTGCTGTGAATCTACCTCTCGAGGCAGAGGACTGAAGTCCCGTAATAGCTGAATGCGTACTTCAGTGAGGACGGATATTTCTTCTGTTAATATCTATGGTCAGTAAAAACATGACGGCTGTATCCTGCTCCTTGTTGAAGAAAGGCTGCTTGTACTAAGGATCCTGGGCCTGTGGAATTTGCTTCCCAGTTTCCATATAAAATAGCAAGATCAGAGTAGTGATCTCAGTATGTCTGCACAAAACCAGTTTACAACCCCTTGTGATGTGAACACAGTACTCTTAAATTTTTTTTTTAAGTTTTGTACAGTGAAAATAAATTTTTTTATTCCATATTATCTGCTAATTAGATACATTTCTATAGTAATGTGTTTTTATAGGCTTATTCTATAGTAAATAGTGGTTGAATATAGTATAGTATTTGAATAGCGATTACTCTCACCATAGGCATGTCAGAATTCATGACTACTATAACTTTTATTTACTTGTTTAGTTTTCGGGGAAAACCCCTACTTTCTTCCACTATCTCTCATCAGTATTTGGCCAGAGCTGTCTTGTGTGCTTGAGGTTGTCTGTCAAAACAGCAGACAGCTCTGTGTTCCTATCTCAAAGCTCTCTTCCTCTCACTGGCAATGGCAACTCTACCCGTTCTTGAATAGCACACCCAGCCTAGTAGCCCTAAAAACCAAATGAATGATAAATATTTTCCTATCTAGCTTCTGTAGGCACCCTTATTTATATGCACAGAATATAGAGCAAATGAAGGCATATGTTAAGGATTGAATCAAAGGCAATTTAATGACTGAAGCTGTTTTCACTAAAGGTACCTCCAGAAAAAATTGGGCAGTTTAACTGTTCACTGCTCTTTGACTCAGCTCTGCTTCTTTGCTGAACCATAACCACTGAGTGGGTAATGGATGCAGCTGAAGAGCCAGCACGTACTCACTTCCAGAGTCCCTGCCAACCTTTGCAGAAACAGAAGGCTGGGATCACTGGTCTGGTATGCTGCTCCAGTACCGATCCCTCACACGGTGCTGTTTAAACCTGAGAGTGAGCAGTGAACCGATGTACTAATGCCAACCTGTGTTGAAGATGCAAAGACAATTAATGATCAAAATACTGATGTCCATGTTGAATTCTGTAATGGGTGTTAAAATGACTAATACTGATTTACACCGGTATCATTTGTTAGTGTACTTAGTGGCTTCTGAAGCTTTTCAGGTTAGGACAAACCGAGCAGTTAAAACACGGTTTTCTTCTAAACCCAGCATGCTTAGGGAAGTAGGGGACCTGCTTGTACTTGGTGATTGATCTGGCGTTAATTCTAACCTTAAGGGCATGTATGCTGTAATTTAAGATGAAATTTCAGTTGAACCTGGCCTACAGTTTGCTGTCATATGATGTTTCATGTTTTTGTCTGGCTGTCATATTACAAAAAGAAATTATGCACCAAGATGCTATATTGTAAAATAAAGTGTTTGTATGTTTATGCACACAGTATTTTTCTTTTTCTGCACAGGTAGGGAAAATTTTTTTTTCCCATGAGTTCAGATGTTGATGTTGTAGTATAGCCTCTGATGGCCCACACTGATATTCACAAGAACAGAGCTCTTCAGCTTTTCTGCAATACAAAGCAATGAAAAAATATTTCTGAGGAAGGCAGATAAAGGTTTTCTTTAAGAAAAACTTGTTCTGTAAGTTCAGTGAAATTGCTGCCATTGCCCGTATTTTACCACAAAAAAATTTGGACTCCTGATTTCAGAATCAAATCTGCATCTCTCACTTGTCCAAAATTTTAAAGGCATTTTTAAAAATACCTATATGTATGTTGCAGTGTTTATTTAGCTTTTAGCCTGTTAGATCCCTGTGCTCTACTAATTATTCTGCAACAGGATAACATTCTGAAGTAAAAGTTGTGCAGAATACTTACGGTTAAGACTCTTTCCTGCTATTTAAGATTGTAAGTAACACTTCTGCTCTGCTCTTTTCTGCTATATTTAGTACGATGCCCCTTTATTCTTAGATAAGCAAATATACATACGAAGTCCTGTACGAATCTGGTCTTTTCTGTATAGTGCACATGCATACTTATGTGCTGTAGCTTAGCCTGTAGCCCAAACACCTTGAGAAAAACAAAGGTGACAAAGTGCCTACCTGTCTTAGCTGAACTGAGTGCAGCTCTGCATGCAACACCACATCCTACGGAGAGTTACCACATCTTGTGTGATGCCTTAAGCACAAAGACCTACATGGGCCTATTCTAACAGCAGTGACTGTGGAACAGGGGTGCCCTGCAGCTGCATGAGGGCGTGCTCATGCTAAAAGAGAACAAAGCAGAATAGGAGTGTGCTGGTTTTGGCTGGGACAGAGTTAATTTTCTTTACAGTAGCTAGTATGGGGCTATGCTTTGGATTTGTGCTGGAAACAGTGTTGGTAACACAGGGATGTTTTAGTTGTTGCTAAGTAATGTTTGCACTGGTCAAGGACTTTTCAGCCTCCCATGCTCTGCCAGGTGCACAAGAAGCTGGGAGGGGGCACAGCCAGGACAGCTGACCCCAACTGCCCAAAGGGCTATTCCATACCATATGGCGTCATGCTCAGCATAGAAAGCTGGGGGAAGAACAAGGAAGGGGGGGATGTTCGGAGTTACGGCATTTGTCTTCCCAAGTGACCATTGCATGTGATGGAGCCCTGCTTTCCTGGAGATGGCTGAACACCTGCCTCCCCATGGGAAGGAGTGAATGAATTCCTTGTTTTGCTTTGCTTGCGCACGCAGCTTTTGCTTTCCCTATTAAACTGTCTTTATCTCAACCCACGAGTTTCCTCACTCTTACCCTTCTGATTCTTTCCCCCATCCCACTGTGGGGGAGTGACTGAGCAGCTGTGTGGGGCTTAGTTGCTGGCTGGGGCTAAACCATGACAAGGAGTTACTGCCAGAACATCAGGTGGTACTTCTTGGCTCTGGTGGCTGGCTAGGCATACAGGTACTTCTTGCACGCTGCTCCAGCCTCAAGCCTGAACAGAAAAATTGTGCACTATAAACACAGTTCACTCACTATAGTATATAATTGGAATAACAAAGTCATTCAAGACATAATGATCCAGTGATCAAAGGTAGGATAATAAAGTAGGTGAACATAATTACTGAAAGGAGAACATTGAATTACAGTTGCAGAGACAGAATGGGAATATAGTAACTTTTCTCCATTGTTTACATAGGATATTTTCTAATCTAGCCTCAGCAAAAATGAAACACATGGTATCCTGGACATGGGCCTCTGTTACTGAACTAGCTGAGATCGTCTGACATAACAAAAGCAAACTAGCTACCTGATGAAAAAGTTACATACCTAGGATGGCACAACTGGGATTCCTTAATGTACACATATGATGATTTACCTTTAGCTGTTTATTATCCAAAGTGTGGTGGCTTACATATAGATAGAAGAAAAAAATTAGTAATGAATTCTAGCATAGAGAGAAGACCAAGGTTGAAAGTATTTGGACTTGGAACATCACTGTTTTCAGATGCAAAGTTTCAGTAAATGAAATAAGTTCTTTTTGTGCATTCCTGTTGAAAACTTTAAATATTAAAACATTTTAAGTCTTTTTATAAACTGATAAAAATATATGGAACTTCCACAACTAATTGAAATAATACCCACGGATGGTGTGTGCCCATGAATGGAAAAATTCAAACTTGCCAAGTTTGATCCAAACATGATCTTTCCAACTGCAGACCATATAAAACGAATACATTGCTTAAAACTTTTGCTATATTCTTTCTATTCTATTTTTATGCCTTTTAGCAGCAGTAGAAGCTAAAGGAGTCAAATGTGTCTTGGGAACTTTGTTTTAGTATAAGGCATGATAGCTAATCAGGTCAGTAACACTAAACAGCTGTAGAAGTCTTTCTTTTAATTAAAGCAAAATAGGATGCCAGAGATAAATTTAAAAGCTATTAGGCCTCCATATGTACTATGCCACCTATTGTACAGCATACACATATTTTGCGGTTTATTATGTGTTGCCCTTTCTTTGTGCATATGTAATTACATGAGAAGGAAAAGGTACAAGGCCAGCCTCACAGTCTGCTGCTTGTAATCTGAGAAATGTGGCAAGGCTGCCAATGTTTACTTAATACCCCGGCAAGCCCTAAGCAACAGAGGCCCTGGAGAGTGCTCGTGCCCTGCTTTGACTTCATTGAGACGTTTTGTGGCATTCAGTCAAAACCCACAGGTCATCACACGTCCGCCCAGCTGAACAGTCACACTAGAGAGTGGTGCTAGGAAAGGAGTGAAGAATAAGGGATAATAAACACTGCCTACAGGTAGCTACAGGGAGAAGTGGAACAATCTTGGTCATACACTGAGAGTAAAATTGAGATTTACTCTCAGGAGGAGAGAAGGGGACTAAAGAATGGTGAAACATTATTTAAAATCAGAGCATTCATTCATGTACTGTTTTGGATTCATCTTCCACTTGGTTTATTGCTTGGATATGTGAAGTTGAAGGTTTTTCTTTTAAAATATGAAATGAACTTTAAGTATCAAAACAGTTACTAAAATATGACTATAATTTGTTTTGAACTATGTTTGGCATTTTGGCATTGGGGATGGGGGAGTATATTCCAAAATATTTGTTGACCAATACAATTCTTCATTGCATTTTGACAAGATTTTGATTACTCTGGGTGGTTTGGTAGTGGGGGTTGGTTTTTTTTGTTTGTTGGTTTGGTTTTTTAATAGTTTGATTTCTGAAGAATGAGGCAATGCTGACACCTCCATGATTCTACAGGAGAAAATTGAGGGGTCTGGCTACTTAAATATTTTCTTATTTAAGAACAGTGCTGCTCCAGAAGTGTTGTGAATAACCAGTTTAAACCTTTGATTAGTAAAAAATGCATCACGTAATTATATGAATTTATCCTTAGAGAAGGTTGGACATAAAAACTTTAAACATAGTTGTATTTATTTATTTGTATGGCTAGGAATAAATGTAAGGTTTTATTACTCACTGCATTTCCTCTAAGCTGCTTATTGAAAACTGTCAGAAAGGGCAGCTGGCAAAAAACCCCATGAAAACTTGGAAAAACTTCTTAGAAACCTACATCATCTACGGCTCGCTCTCCTTCTGTTCTGAAGATAATTTTTTCCAATTTGGTCTCTAGCTTAGAAATTTTAAAAACTGGATGCAAAGGGAGTATCATGATACAGAATTGAATCTTAAAAATGACCTTTATTGATCTTTAAACTAAATCTTCTTTGCCACAGTCTAAATGAGTTTCAAAATCAGTAGCTCAGGCAAAATAGGTGAGCATAGAGGATATTTTGATGAGGACAGTAGTGTTGTCTTTTCATAGTAGTTATCTATATTGCTTCAAATGACTAAACCAGAAGGAAGTGATAGAGTAACTTTTTTACAAAAAGCTGAAGTATGAATAGAGCCATAGTAAAGCCAGAGAGTTATGATGTTACCATCATCTTATGGAGGAGACTGCTGTGAAGCACTTTTTTTTCCTTTTTTTGGTCCTACTAATTTGTTCCTGTTAGCAGAAATAAGAGAGAAGCTGTACATTAACAGGAATAAAGAAGAAACTGTACAAATGCCTATACTAGGCTATTTTTGATTAGATTTTTAACAGTAGGATCCTATAGTATGTAACTATGACCTCATTCTCCAGGAAGAAGGTAGGAACTGAAATTACAGTGAAACATACATGCAAAAACTGACCAAAACAGAGTTCATATTAAAGTCACAAAATACCAAAATTTTCATTTTTGACTGTGATTGAGTTTGAAGTTTGATTTGGATGTGGGAGGGTCTATGTTATTAAAAATAGATGCAATACATTCTCTTCTTTCCCAGATTAATACACTGCAAAGCAAAAGAAGCAACCCTGAACATAGGTCTTCCTTTTACTTCTTGCTGCCTTCTTTATAAAATAAATTACTTGTAGATAACGTATTTATAAATTTATAATATGCTACAGTGACTAGTCACGCCAAATCTAAGTACATGGAGAGCAGGGAGAAAAGTCCATCTGACAAGTTCTCAGCAGCATTTTATTGAAAACATGAAACATTTCAATGTTGAACTCCTAAATGCAGCAGACATTTTGTTGTCTTCTGTAATTTTTCTTGTCTATTCAGAAGCTATGAAAAATATTACTCTAAAGAGTGGGAATTCTATTAAGATGTATGAGGAGACATTGCAATGTACAGTGTTCATTATTAAATTAAAAAAGGCACTTGCTATCCTGCTTGCCTAAAGATTATATAAAAAACAAACAAACAAACCCTCCAAAACATGTCTGCAGAGAAAGGAGAAGTAGTAATACCAAAAGAGGTTAAATACATCCATAGAATACATTCATATTTAAAGAGACAATAACAAAGTTATGACCTAATAACTTAAGTTTTGAAAGTCAATGAAACACTGAGTTTGAAGTCCTTGATTTTTTTTTTTGATAATTAAAAAAAGAAAATAAAAAAACCCAAACCAAACAACCAGAGAAGCTCTTCAAAGTTCAGTTCATCCAGGCACCACCACCAGTGCCACAATATAGTAAGCCACTCAAGGACAGGAGCAATGTAATTCAATAAACCTATCCTGCCACCAGTTCTTGATTTTATTTCTTAGCAATTGACTAGACAATAATGCAACTCCAAAGCAGAATAATCATCAGGTAAAACTGTTTGTCTTTCAAATAGACAATCCCTCATCGTGTTTCTGCATTGCAGAGTGGTTTGAGTGCATATTCAGCCATAGGCTGAGTGCCACATTCAAAAAGTGTTTGAAAAGAGACAGAAAAATATAAGGAACTAGTAAATGGGTAGGCAAAAGTGATACAGTCCACATTTCAGGTCAACTCCACTGTTTGACTAGGAAGAAGGTAGTTGGTATATCAGAAGAAGGACATGCGGAATTCATTTGCAGAACCATTGAATGCCTCCACCAAACCCAAAATGCTTTCATCTTCCCACAGTTTAAAAAGAATTCATAGAGTCACATATGCCTGTGAACTCAAACTATTTTCACCTCTTTTGTTCCATCATTAATGTAATCAGCCTTATATTTTCCTCGTGGTGTCTTCTATATTCACAGCTTCAGAATATTTTGAATTGTATCTACCTCCAGTACCACTTAGAGTTCATCCTAGTGACAAGAAAATAAACAAGTTATTCTGAGAGTACAAATAAAAAAAAAAAATCAAGATTATTTGGGTTTCTTTCTGTGATTTTAAATTTCTCTGTGGTACTAATTTTTTAACTGGACAAATGTTTCTTAAATAGAATTCAGAGTACTACTTAACAGCTGTGTGCTAATATCTTCTGAGTTAAAATGTCAATCCCCATCTTGCACTAATCAGCCTCTGTAATTTGGTCCCTGCTTGCTAAATCTAGTCTAAGGATTACACTTAAGGATACAGTGCCTCTCAACCATCTATCGTTAACGCAGCTGTCCCATGGATATCTATAAATTCTGCTAAGTCTTGCCATAACTGATGTTGCAACAGCAGTATTCTCTACTACATCTGTGGACAAGAGCTATTCTTTACAATAATGTAAGTCTTTTGCAAAAGGCCCCATAATAAATATTCTTACCTTATTTCTAGATTTTTTTCTTTTTCCTTTATTTTGAATTGCTTCTAATTTTTCATTCAAAAGGTCAGCAATACCTTTTGCATCTCTGCTGTCGATATATTCGCCAAGAACATTTTTCTTTAAAAAAAAAAAAATTGTGTAATATATTACCCATGCTCTACACTGAATAGAAAATCTGCTTACTTTCAGATAAAATGCAAGAGGAATGCAGGGAAGAAGACAATAGCTCTGATAGGTTGATTTATAATTCATAGATGTATTTTTGTCTCCATTTAAACAGTGCTAATTGTCTTTACAGTAAGAACCACTCTTAGCTGCCAGTTTCCAAAGCTACACAAATTTTGTCTTGATCCTTAAAGAAACCTGAAATAGTTATAATTTTCTCACATTTATTCAGCTAAGTATTTGATGTAGACAGCCATTACAAAGTCTGCCACTTCGTAATCTATGTTCATGAAATCTGTCAGTGTCGGTTTCTACTTTTGAGACCTGAAAAGCCATTACTCTTTACCACAGGAAAGTCTCATTGAATTTGATGGGATTGTGTGAGGAAGGATTTCTAGAATTTCCTATAAGGGATTCAGTTAAAAAAAGAAAAGGAAAGTATAATTAAAAGAATTGGCTTAACTATCAGAATGCATTGAATACTTTCTCTTCAGCATTAATACATTAAAAAGATGACTATAATATTCTTGAAATGTAGTAGTTTTGCAAGAATAAAGGCAGTTTCCTAGAACTATCTGGATATTTTTCAATTTTTTAATTTATTACTACTAATCTGTTAGTAGGAAATGTTGATCTCAACAGAGAGTCACACTGATAATTGAAATGGTTTGATAAGGTTTGTTTTGAGACAGAACACAACTACATATTTTTAATCAGTTTTCTATCTTAAAATACATAAGTCAAAATTATAATGAAATGCTATGATTATGTTGAAAGAATATTTCGCCTTAGCCAAAATGAAGTTGCCTACATTTCATTTAGAGAGAGACTTTGCCTGCTTTTGGTAGCTGGTGGTAGAATTGGTAAAGGTTGAAAAACATTTTGTCACATGAGACCCCTGCAAAATTAAACCCTGGTTCTGGTTAAGCCCACATTTTAGTTACTGTTCTATTAATTTACAATTTATTATTTTTCAATAACACATTATTACTGTATCATTGTCCTGCTATTTTAAATATTACTGAAATTGATTATTATTGTATCTCCCAAATATCTAAGTAATGCACTTTAATACGTTACAGAAATAATCTCTTAAGTCTTAACGTGAAATGAAATACATCTATGAACAGTACCCACTCCCCAGCATACACAAAGGAGACACTTTACCTTTATTCCTTGATAGGGGTAAAACTTAACAGTAGGGTAGGCTCTGATATCAGCAGTTTGACAGGTCTGAGCATACATCTGACAGTCTACTTTTCCAGCTTTTACTTTTCCTTTAACAGTCTAAAAAGAAATGTTTTATTAGAAACAAACTTCAAGTTTCCATGGGTGACTGTAAGCAAATAACTTGAATAAGCCAGCAGTGCAGCTAAAAGTAAATGAAAAATGTTGCTCAAATCTTTTAAATATCTCAGGGTAGTTGCTTGCTTGCTTCTCAGACTGTTAACCTTGTATCAGAAGTCACTACATGTTCAGCAGAGTGCTTCTACTTGAATTCAGGGCAAAGCACATCACAGTTCCAAAGATTACCCCATCATAAGCTGAAATCTGTCTCAAAATAGGGTCTCTGTGTGTGTCTGTGCAAAAGACAATATCCACTGGCAAGTGGGACCTAAAAGTGTGGACTTT
Source organism: Mycteria americana (assembly GCF_035582795.1). Taxonomy (NCBI): domain Eukaryota; kingdom Metazoa; phylum Chordata; class Aves; order Ciconiiformes; family Ciconiidae; genus Mycteria; species Mycteria americana. The sequence goes on from NC_134373.1 coordinate 16,313,049, forward strand.
CAATAAGAAGGATCAGTGGGGGTATGTGATTTTTGGATGACTGCTAAGAAATGAAGTGCTGATGAATTCTATTTTAACCATTATGAGTATAACAATCTGCTAATACAGTTAAAAACCTACCCTTGCAAGGATCTCAAATTCAGGAGCAAAGTTTTGGCAAGGTCCACACCAAGGAGCATAAAAATCAATGACCCAGTGATCTTTTCCATTCAGAACTTTTTCTGTGAAACTCTGAGGAGTCAGGTCTACAGACACCTGCGGTAAATATCTGTGGAAAGGAAAAATAACAGTCATAATCCATTCAAAACTTTAAACATACCCAAATTCCATTTAAGCACAATAAATATTTCTGAAATTAAGACTATTAGTAGTCTGGAAATCCCTGCTTTACACTTTGTACTACAAGAGAATCACTTTTAAGAAGTGGTAGACAAAATAATAATATGGTCTTCAGAAAATGGGTGGACAGTAAGGAGTATGCTATTTTTCCACATTTTAAAAGCTTGAGTTAAAAGATGTGGATATGTTAACATCTTAAATTAAGCAATACATATACCTGTTTCTCATTCTTGATTTACATAGTATTTAAATATTAGTTTCTCCTAGCAAGCAAACTATAAGCGGCTTGTGAACAAAGTTTAATGCAGTAGCTTACCCCAATGCCCAGCCTCTCAGTGAATATGAATCTCTGTGCCATCCATTGTAGCTACTATAAAAAGATTAAAAAGAAAACAAAAATCCAGTAGCACAGTAGTTTGAATTATGTTTGGAAAAAAACACTCCCTAGTGTGGGGATGATGAAATAATGAACTCAATGCATATGTTTTAGGATATATTTCTACCTTGCTTTCAAATCTGAATAAATAAGTCTTGTTAATACAATTCAAGATACAGAATTAAGGACTAGAAGATGAAGAGAAGAAAGAAGAAAATTCTATGTCAAGAGAGTAAGAAACTTAGTTTGGAGCGCATAAGCTTTGATAGCTGGAATGATTTTGAGTGAAGGATCTTTGGTAATAATTCCAGATAAAATCGCAGGCTCTAAGAAACAGGAGAATTAAACTGAAATACCTTAATATATTTTCTAATTGATGTTCATTTATTACAATAAAACAATTATTACATACATTTCCCTCAATTTGACAGTAGAAAAGCCAAGCAAACTGGTTGCTTAGACAAGGATTTATTATTTGGACTTTCAGGGCATTGCTTAGTTTTGAAATTCCAGTGACAGGTTAGAAAAAAGATTAATTCAGGATTGGTATCCACTAATTTACAACTTTGTAACAAAGTATTTTTCAATAGTTACCTGGTCAAAATCTGACTTGATAGTTTTTGGTGATCTTTATTTTAAAAGACAAATTTCCATATTTTTGCAGGAAATAGCTGACTCATGATTAGGAATTTGGCACTTAACAGTCATATTCACCAACTTAGTTGTTTTCAACAAGAAACAACAAATTCTGCTTTGAAGAGAAACTTTATCTAGAAAAACTGAATAAAAGCAAGCAGTCCAATGATGAAAGCTACTGAAGTCTTCTACCACGCACTACGCTGAAGAGGCATTACAATTTATTATCTGCCAGCATTTAATAGAACTTTCCAATTTGTAAAATAATGAAACAATGCATCTGCTACTTCAGACAGTTATCTATCTTTAAACCTGCATGTGCTTCCCGAAATCCCTGGATCTTCAAAGGGTACTGTGAAATGGAGGGGACAGGCTGTTTGGTTTTGGCCAGATTTCATATCCCATAGAATTTGTTTTGTTTTGTTAATGATTAATGTTTCCACACTAATGATACAATGAATGGGATGACTAGATACACGACGGAAAATTTTTGAAATGGTGCTAACAGACTGTTGGCAGGGAGGATGATCAGATGGCTACATCGCTCTGTCCTCTAAATATAATGCTACAATCAATTAGGCCTAGTAGTATTTTTATGTTATATGATTTAAATAATCTACTTTAACAGGCAATTAAAGTTAGAAAACTGGCAATTGATAAAGAACAAGAAATAAAAATTAAGATTCCTGAGGCAATCTTGGTTCAAATTACTGAAGTGAAATGGCAAAATAAAATGGCCCTAGTTTGAAGTAACAAAATGTAGGACAGTAATATCTTAACAGCCTATTTTAATAGCCGTGATGAACCTTTTCTACACAACAGGAGATGTATATTCATTTTGTTCCACATCATCTAACATTTCTCAAACTGAAGTAAACTACTTACTAATATTGATGAGCTGTGTTTGATTTTTGAGGAAAGAGTCTTATTTCAGGATATCCCCGAACACTTTCTTGGTGACAGAAAGAATAATATTTTTGACAATCCACACTGCCTACACTGATTAATCCACTTAACATCTGAAAAAAGAAGAAAACCTACAATCAAATATGCTAATCAATAATACTACAATTTCAGTAATACTTCAGAATTTAATCACTTAGAATTTAATCACAGTCTTAATCACTTAGTTGGGGAAAAAAAAAACCAACAAAACAAACCAAGATTATCACAAGGCTTTCTTCTTTCCTGTCAGTGGGTCACTGGTATCTAATGGGAGCCAGCCATGCAGGTACACTGCCATCATGCACGTGTATTTTAGTATAAGCTGCACGCACGTGGCTCATGAGGCACCTACCTCAAAGGTACATAGGAGTGTGGTTATTTAGTATAAGGACTACCATATTACCATGTTTCATATCATAGGCTCAGTAATTATGGCAGATCCTGGTACAGTGCAGATGTGCTATCAGTAGCACAGTGCACAGCTGGCCTGGGTCTTGAACACACTGCGTTTGTTGCAAAGTCCCAAACCACCTGGCATGGGCAGGGAAGCTGGTGATTACTCAATATGTACTATAGAGCTAATAATACTTCACAGACATTTGACCAGAATATAGAATCCTGGCTAGAACGCCTAGTCTAGGTGAGTTCTAAATGTCTGAAAGTCATGGACTTGTTTCCAAAGCCCTATTTTTTTGCCCAAGGTTTCTAGTTCAAATTCCTGGAAACGTGTCCAGGAAAACCCAGATGGTTGTCAGTAAAGTAATATTACCTTTGCAAATGAGAGAACACTATAATGACCTTGTAAAACAAAAACACCCTCCCCAATCCCAACAATTCCATATTGAAGTATGTGTAATTCAGCTAACTGACAATCAGCTTTAAAGTGGTATTTAACATGTATTTACTTTCAGTGAAGAAAACAAGATCTCAGGAAAAAAAAAAAATATTTCTAATATAGGAAATAATTAAGATGGATAAGATTGAACTCCTTTAATCTTAAATTCAAGTCAGAGGTTTCACCAAGGTCTAAGTGCTGTCTTAAAGATGACTAATGATCATAAAGAACACTGAGAATAAAGCGGCAAATTATTTCAGCCAATTCTTATCTAATTTATGGATAAATCTTTTTTTCATATTCTGTTTTAAACAAATGCAGAGCTGTTGTCTATATGAAGCACTAAGCATCAAGGAAAGTTAGTTACTCTAAAGTTTCTTAGATCTTGGAAAACACACTTTTATCACAACAGGAAAAACTGGACTACAGTATCAATGTACTGAACCTTTAAAAAAAGAAAAAAAAAAAGAAAACCTTTGTGTTTGAAACAATATAAAACTGTCAGGTAGGAATTCCCTGTTTTGCCCGCAGTATTAGTCACTAGACTTTCTCAGTTGACAAGTCTCTATGACAGCAGTTGTGCCATCTCAGTAATTCCATGGAACAGGACACAAAAGCAGAAAATCGTCTGAATGTCATTTACCCTGGCCATTTTTTTCCATTCTGGCATTAAAGCCTGACAAGGTCCACACCATGGAGCGTAGAAGTCAACCATCCAGATTTCCTCTTGTTTTCTTCTCTGAACTAATTCAACAAATGTCTCTGGTGTTAGGGAGACCACCGATGGATTCCTAAGATCCTAGAGTAAAGACAGTTTATAGATACATACTTTGCAACAATCCGTTATCCCATCCAGCGCCATCACATACAAACAGACTGTACCAAATTCTGAGGATGCCCCTCTTTTAGTGAAATTTCCTTGTTGCTCTGGTAGGGAAGACAACACAACACCGAAAGGCATGGAAGCATCAAAAGTCATCCCTTCAACCTAACAATCATATGCCCGATTTGCTGAGAAGAGCTATCAAAAAAAAAAAATACAGCCAGGTTGCAAAAGGGAGGTTTTCTGCCTCTTCTCCATAAAGGGAGGCAAAAGGCAAGAAATTCAGCTTATGTGGCAAGAACAGGCATTATGAGACTCAGCCATGCTATTTAGGCTGGGATGCAGAAGAATACATATGGCGCACTAGGGGCCTCTGAATATCAGCTGAAAAAGACAGATCTCCACCTGTTCCTGCATGTGTGCTCTTAAACCTGCTTTTTCTGGGCTGCCTGGAGAGAATGAACAGTTTCTTCAAGGAGTGGAAAATAGCCTGAGGATCTTGCAGTGAGAGAACCTCAGTGCTGGAGGAAAGATGGACGCCAGAACTCTGGCAACAACAACGATGAGTACCAATGATTTGCAGTTCTGTGAGTTACGAAAGTTCAAGAAACAGCTGAGAAGCATGCAGGGCAGCAAGCTAACTGACAAAAATGTGAACCTCCTCCTATGTCAAGGTGTGTATGTGAGGCATTTTCACCTTAATATTACAACACTTCATACTTTTAATTCCTTTATCCTCTCTGTGAAATAAAAATCACTACTATTACTTTGCACATTGGAAGGGATCTTAAGTTATTTGCTAATGATCTCAAAGAAATTACTTGACAGAGTAGGGACATAAATCCATTAGGTGTCAAGTCCCTGACTGACAGTTGCTGGATCACTTTTCTTGCCCAAGGGTTTTTCACTCTTTATCTTACTAGTCTAATTAAAAAAAAAAAAAAAAAAATTAAAATCTTAGAATCTTCCAACTAGAGAACATGTTTGTGGATGAGCTGTGTACAGAGCACGACTGCAACAAGGATTATAATTTACATACCTCTATAAACTCCAGGATCTGCTCAGCAGAGTGATGTCCTTCATATTCATGAACATCAGACTGATTGAACACAACTGTTGTTGGATAAGCTCGAATGTTATGCTAACAAAACAGACAATAAGAAATTGCAAGGAATTATTAGGTTTCTTGTACTTTCCTTTAACTGCCATCGGTATTGGTGGCTCACAGCTGCTAATCTATCCAGCTTGTACTGTACTCAGACTTACATGCAGATGGGAGTTTCAAACCATTACAAATCAGTACAGAAAAGATGACAATTGTATTCAGAGAAGTTATAGTTTGTTCTGAATTTAAAAACCATCCAGTAGTTCTTTTGCCATGCTCCACAAATACAGGAATTAATCCACGGGCCTTCTAAGCTTTAACTTTAAAGCTATTCCTCGTCTTCAGGTGAAAACGCTTGTACTGTATGAATAACTGTATTCTTTACTATTGAACACAGATGCTTCCATGATTTGAATTCTTCAGCGTGTAAATACATCTAAACAAAACTTTAAAAAATTAGGGGTTTTGCTCATTTTTCATGTATTTTAAGACATTCACATTTTAAAGATAAGTACAAACATTCTAACATAAAAAGCTCTTGTGAACAATAAAATGTGCAGTTGTAGGAAAGCTGTCAAAATATAGTATTTTCTGGAACTTAGGAAAAGTAAAGTCAGTAATTTCTATCATGATAAATTAATTGAAGCAAAAGTTAAGCAAATTTAAACATAGAAAATTGGGCAAGATTTAAAAAAAAATATTTTTCATTCCATTACTATCTCTTTAAGTAAGTGTAAACTGATAAGTAATAAACTTTCTTTTACTTTGAAATTGATCCTGGACTTCTGAAGTGTTACAAAACACAAAGCAAAGTCAGCTAGGGTAAACCGAATTAAAAGTGCTTTTGCAGACATCTTCAAAAAGTGCTATATCAATATAAAACCTGTATTTTTAAATGTTATACTGTTTTTTATCCTCCTATGTGAAGAACAAAAAGAATGCATGTAAGTATTTATATATACACTAGAAAAAACTTTCTGGGTCTGCTTTAATTCTTTTTTTCTCTTAAAAAACCAGGAATTATTAAATTCTGACACTTCCAAAGTCTTCCAATAACACTATGAAATCAGTGCAAAACGTGACCTGTATTTTGCATTAATATACTATCTGTAGTGGTTACATAATTCGCTCCTTTGAAAAAAATTATGACACAAGTGTCCTGTTTGGTTTACGACCCTTTAAGAAAGTAATATTAAAGAACAAGCATTGTCTGTCCCTATCCCCCTGCCCCCAACTAGAAGAAAATAATATTCTTTGAAAGGTTTGGGTTTTTTTTTTTTTTTTTTAGTTCCTATAGCTTACCATGTTGCAAAGCCCTTCATGGACAGTACAGTCTAGTGTTCCAAATTTAAGCTGACCATAAAGATGTTTTGATGCTTTTCTCAGCTCTGGTAACAAAGCTCGACAAGGAGGACACCACTAGAAAACAAAATTGCAAGTAAGCACAATTGCTTTCCCCGCAGTTGGCTCTCAGGAGAATGTAAGCTGTTTGAGATGAATAATATGCTGCTTTGACTACAGACTCCACTAAATACAAAACCCACACAGTCTAGGAACTAGTGCTGCCAAGGAATGAGAAATTACAATACCATCTCATGGTGCTGGAGGACACTTTCAAGATACTGCTAGTATTTTGTTACATAGTTACAGAAGAGATTTTAGAAGAAGGGAAATATAGATATTAAATATTTACCGGTGCAAAGAAATCCACAAGCCATGGTTCCTTTTCTTTGTCAGGAAAATTCTGAGGTCCCAGTGTGATAACATGAGAGTTGACACTTTCCTTGGCAAATGCAACGATGTCATATAAGATCTTCTTTCCTTCAAAGACCAATGTAGAAAGGAAACTTTATTTTTCCCTATGAGAGATCTCATTAAAAACCTCAGTGATGGCAACAGGAGTCCTTCCGTTCCCTCGACTGATCTTTAAACATGGCCTGCTTAAATAAATTGAACAGGTACTGGCTTGCTTTTTCTCAGGAAGACAATGTTAAACTGTCCAAACCTACACAGGTAAGACATACTCTAGGTGACAGTTGATATTTGGCTAAATATTAAACTGGATATTCACCTAATATTAGCCAAATAAATGTTTTATCCAAGACAAAGCATTTTTTTGTCAAACAAAATGAATATTTTTTTGTGACTGGACTACTGGCTGTTTTACCATCTTACTAGTGTGTGTTGGAATTAAAAAGTTACTATTCCAGATACACTTGCATTGGCAAAAGGTATTGACACAGTAAAGACTTCAAGCAAATTAAACGATACTGATAAATCACAGCTTTTTAGGTGTAACTGAAGTTCCTGCTGACACAACTCCAGTGGGCAAAGACTGAGTCTCTTCATACCCTGCATGTAAATATTTGTCAGCAGAAATGAGAGTTTGTGTCTTGAAATGAACTGAGAATAAGAACTTCAGGGTAATTAAATCTGAAGTCACTGCACAATGACTTATTAAGATTTATTACTGTTCTTAGATTTTAAACTGTTGAAGCCCTTCAACATAGCATGTAAAAAGCCTGATTCTTTTGAGTATTGTATTGTTATAAATACTGGAGTGAGATAACTATTGGCAAACATTCTAGATACCATCTGTTTTGTAAATAGTAACCCAAACCATTCAGAAAATAATGTATGTACTATAGTCCAATGTATTTCTCTTACACTATTTGTAATCTATGCCATTATGAACAGATTAAAAATGCTGTATGTATATGACCCTTTCTTGGCTTCTCTGCAGGAGTGGAAATTTTGGAGAGTATATAAGGCTTTTCCCAGCAGCAATCATTAGATGTATGGGATCATCTTTCCCCCTTAGATATGACTAAATCTTTTCTAAGTGGTCAAAAACTTTTCTCCTTTCTTCTTTATTACAGTATTGAGGTTCTGACTTAATTCTAGCAAGCTATTTCTAATACTTCGGAGGCTGAAAAATGAGAACCTCATCTTGCATAATTGTCTTGTGCTGCATTCTGGATGAAGCTACACCTATTGCTGCAAGCTACAGTTTTGCTTCAGGCTCCATTCTTCTTCAACCAGCATTTTTGAGTCCTTTCAGTGGTACACAGTAACATAGTTCCAACCTTTCCTGGAAGGAAACTGCGACTTTGGAAATGAAAGTAAGTGCTAGAAGTCTCAGTATAGATTTTCTTGGATGGAAGTCAACAAAACATAGAATTAGTTTTAGTGCTGTGACACATGAAATCAAATCCAAGTTTCTCAAGTTAGCAGCACTGTTATAACTAGCATGTTAAGCCCTTATGAAGGGTGTGCCTTACAGCATTCTTTGGTTATCCTACCCAAAGCAGAAGCTGTCCTGATCAGCTTCAGAGATTTCATTTGTATGTAATTATGTAAATGACATTGAAATAGACAGAATAGTAAAGATAAAATACATCTCTTGGCATCTGATGACTGCTTACCCGGGGAAAAAAGAAAAAAACAGAGGAAATAAGTTTGTGCAAGGCTACAGTAAGGTCAGAGGAAAAATAGCAAATATTAAAACTACAAAACCGTTCTTTGGGAAAACAAATGCAGTTTGCCAAAGATAGTGTCATCTCAAAGTGATTATGTAATGACTTAAACTTGCCAAAATTTCCCTTACCATGATGGATTTCATAATCTCCAGTTCCTTTTCCTTTGAAGACTGCTAAACAAGGCTGATAGACATATAGTTTGTTGCAGATGGTTGGTGAGGAAAGACAGTCAAACTTGCCAACCTATTTAACAGACAGTGCCACTTTAATTAAGGCATCTTAATTTATATAGATCAACATATTTTGAAAGGCAGTAAGGACAGATTCATTAAAAGGATAGATTCATTAAAAAAAGGTAGAAATATGGAAAAGTAGTAGCTTTGTTATAAACAACAGAGGTCTTCAGACAATCTTCTATGACGTTTGAGGAAAACTACTAGTACAGCTATATTAGCTTGTTTGCTAATTTTTAATTTAAAGGCCAAAACAGGGAATAAAACCTTAAAGAATCCTCTTTTTTTTCCCCTCCAAACAAAATAACAAGGAAGCAAAAAGAAACCTAAAATAAATGTGACATTAAAATTCTTCTAGTCAATGCAACCATTTTTTAAAAATACATACCTTATAGAATAAAACAATCCATATGTCTTTAGTACAAAATTTGAAGTTGGTTTCTTTTTATTAAGAAAAATTTCAAGATAATTATAGGGTTTTCTGAGTAAATACAGTTTCACATACATCAATTTGATGTTGAAGTGTTAACTTTTAATTGTTAACTGAATGGGATCTGCAGTAACATTTCCCTTGAAAGAGCAGATTTTAAAGATAATCTTTCCTAACTACTTTTAAATTATTCAAACTGTATGGGAAACCTCATTGCTTGCTTTAAATTAACAACTTTGCTATGGATCTACCATATGATAGTGTATCTCCTTCAGTGTCAGAGGTGGCATGTGGTAGTAGTAGCTAATAATAATGAAAAACATACTGACTTGTTCTCTGAATGTAAATAGTATTTAACACTAGATGAGTGAGCAGTCTTACCTGAATATGTTCATCTTTAAGTAAAAATTTAAGTTTCTTAAATTCCTGTACATTGGATTTATCACTCTCCCCAAACTGGAAGAAAAGCAGCCATCGGTGATGAGCCAGACGGTCCTTTAAAACGAAAGACAAAAAAACCCAAACCAAACCACAAAACAAAAAAGAGAGAAAAAAAATATTATTCCCAACTTATACCAACTTGTAAAGTCCTTTTATGATTTATAAAGACAAATGCCCAATTATTCATCTGACCTCTGAGTGACCTCCTCCACTCAACTCTTTCATGTAGTCCTTCCACTAAACTTCATTTTACTGCATCATAAGTGGGAAAGAGGAAAAAAATCTGAAAACAAGCTGGCTACCTTCTACCCTCTATACTTTTTGTTTCCATGTGTGTTTCCTATTGTAGTAGCCTTAGCAGCTTGATCTACAAGTGTGAAAACAGGTTTCCTCTTTGTTTTCTCCAAGACATGAGTAACTTTTATGACTTCTAATTTTAGTTCATGCATAACTTATCATGAATTAATAAGTATTCTTTTCTTTCTTACATTATTGACAAAATACATTTAAAATGAAGTTCTCTAGAATGTAGTTGACTTAAAAAATAACTAGAAAGTTACAGTTGCAGAGTGAGTTGCAATGGCAATTTCTGTGGTTTTCTATTTCCCTATTAAATACACACCCCCCCATTACTTTTGTTGTTTTCCTAAGCAATAAAAGTACATGTAGACAAACAATGTTAAATAATGTTGGCTACAGAGGGAAAAAAAAAAAGTCATTTTCAGTTAGATAAATACTAGGTTGCTGTATCGACAGGATTTGAAAAATGTAAAATGTAACAATAAAAAAATATAAAAATATATTATTTGAAGAAATCTTAACATATTTTTAAAAAATTACCTCTAATGATGCTGCAGAGATAGTGTCAAAGTCTGGCAGATGCTGCATTACTTCCTGATATATTTCTCTGGCATCCAAGGAGTTAAGAAACTAGGAAGGAAAGTTAACTGTGTTTATTATAAGGAATTACAAACTTCAATCTGATTGTTGATGATTAGTACTCAAAGCATCAGGGAAATTATTCTGATTTGTTCCTTTCCATCAACTGAAGAGTACAGTTAATAATACGTTATTTGATCAACTTCTTTTATATATATATATATAGTTTCACAAATATCACTCCCAGAATACTGCTTTTTAGCTTGTTTTCCTACAATATTAAACTCAAGATATTGTATTTTGTCAAAATGGGTGCTAAAAGTCTCAAATTCAAATTTCAAACCAAGTTTTCCAATCTAGTTTTACAGCCTTCCTTAATTGCACTCTACAGATATTTAAGTTTCAGTAATTTTTTAAAATTTAGGAAGTAATATGAATCAGTAACTCAGAGTTGGTAAGTTACAAGGTTGAAAGTAGGTAAGTTACAAATTTAATTTCCTCCTTTTAAAGATACAGGTAACAGTAGTGACAATAAAGGAACAAGCCATGCTTCAAACTGAGAAATGTCTCCCACCAATTAAGGAAGTTAAAACTACCATACAAATGTAGGAGGAGGTTGCAGTATTAGAATACAGCTGAACAGCATAATCCGTACTGACAGACAATGTAGGATTACTTTTACCACACATCTCAGTACTCCATTCAGAGTAGCATTTCTCAAACTTGTGATACCTGAGGCATATTCCTTCTGGAATAAAAATTGGGGGCACATGGCAAATCTCCCAAGCTTGCCCAGGATAGCTGGGTAACAGCTTCAGAACTAGCTCTTGGGCCTGCCACAGACCACATCTCACCCCTGGATTCCCACAGCTGCTCAGGCAGGCTCCTGAGGAGGTGGCTAGGTAGAGCTACAGGCTGCTGCTACTGCAGTGTGCTCCTGTTCACTCTCCCAGAACACCAGCAAACTGGGGACCACCTACAGGGATCAGTGCCTTAGAAGCCAGGAGGGATATAAACTCATACCAGGGCATACGAGCTTAGAATAAAAAAGCGTCTTTTCAGTTGTATATAATCAATCTGGAAATTATTTATACATTCCTTTGTCATTGTCATCACCTTATTTTATCTAAATACAGAATGGTTGAGAAAGAACTCATACCAAAACACCTCCTTTCTCTTTGTTATTTATGGTGGCTCCAGGTGGAAAGTACGCTGTAGTACTAGATGAGATATCTAAATTATCACAAAGCTCACCCTGGGTGCCACAGTCCATCCAGCCTACATTAACAAGACCTTCCTGTAATCAAAAAAAAAAAAAAAAACAAAACAACACAAACAAACAAAAAAACCACAACAAAACCAAAAACACAAAACAAGAAAAACAAACATAAAGAGTATTTTTTAATTTCAGGTTCAGAAATGCTTTTGAAAATCCCAATACAAGCAATTATATACAACTTTTAGAAAACGGAAGGAGACCACATAATTCATTAGTTAATATTCATTCATATTTCATAAAATTATTTTAAAATTTAATGTTATTCCAATAGCTACTAAGTCAAAATATTTCACTCTTCTGAAAGTTAATGGGTGAAACCTTGGTTCCACTAAAGTCAGTGAGAGTTTTGGCTACAACTTTATGCTTTCACTTCTGTTATTTTGTTTTAACTATAACAGGTAATGCTTTCAAAGTGAAACACTGCTTACCAACATGCCAGCTAGCTTAAGGCGTGTTTGGTAACTCAAGCAATCTGCAAAATAAAAGTGATTTATTTACAAACATAAAACCTCAAATTATTAATGCATTAAACCTACTCTTGTTTAGAATTACCCCTTTCCTCCCTACAAAGGTGACCATTTCAAAAGGCATGCTTTCTACCTATTCGTCCAGTATTTCAGTGACTTGAAGTTGTAACTTCTAGTAATCAGCACTTGATGGTTGTCTACTCTAAGTTAAAAATAACATGAATAACATTCTCTCGCTTTATCAACACAGAATTCTCATTTCAAAAATTTTAATATTTTATTTGCTATACTAAGACTGACCTTTAAAATTTCTTCTTAACCAATGTTTTAAAAAAACCCAAGAGGTTTTGACCCAAGACATACTGTCTTGGAATGAGATTTCAATGGAGATATAAACTTTCTGTGATTCAAATAATAACTTACTATAATAAATACATCATATGCTCTAATTACCCATCCAGACTTTGAATAGTTACCTTCTGATGCAGACTTTTTTCTTAAATTAGATACATCAACCTAACTTGTTGAAAACTAAGTTGAAAACTTAATAACAAAAGGACTGCAACTTGAAATCAAGCTATTTACAAATGTAAATCCAAGACTGCAGCTCTAGTTATTCAGTTCACAGAGACCGAGAAATCTTTATTTGTCAAAGGTATAGTGCATTTACTTGGCTCTACCAGCTAACCAAGGCAACTTTCTCATATACCGTCTCCAATACTGATCCCAAGAAAGTCAGTGACAAACAGCTACAAAAAATAATGCAAATCTAAACTCTGTCATGACATCAGTGGTCATGACAGAGCCAATTACTATGTCCAAACCTAACTTAAGAGAAAATATTCAGCTAATTTTTGAGTATTGGTGGTTTAATGGGGAGATACCTCCTTTCTTCTACTCAGCTATCATGACAAGCTGGCATGCACCTATGCAACACCTGTCATTTAAGCTTGAGCTGGAAACTGAAGTCAGAGGCATTTCTGCCAGTTCCCTTCCTGAGGGGTTAAACTTGAGTACAGCTGTAATGGCTCACATGACATTACAGAAGCACAATAGCATAATCTTTCTATTAATGTCCCTTTTGTCAAACTGCCTCTAAAACGGAGCTTAAATGACCCACAGTCCAAATACTGTGATCATCTAAGATGTTTTACAACTTTTTATTAGAAGCAAAAGGGATTATGCCACTATCAGCAAAAGTACTTTTTTTCTGTTTGCCTTTTTTGAAAAATATTTAATACACCTACCTCCACGTTCAGCACAGAAGGTGATCAGCCAACCAATGCCAGAAGCAAATGAAGTTTCAATAGCATTAACAAAGTTTCCTAAGAGTGAAACATTTGCATCAGTTTGCGACTAGTTAAATATAAAACCTTCTTTCATAGTCACATTTATATTAGCAAATTAGTAAACTATTTTTAAACTCAAAAATAACAGCAACAGTTGACAGATTCAGTTGTATACATAGTTTCTGCCATATTTTATGTTGTAAAACCAATTTCAAGAACAACACCCCAAGCAAAATGTGTGAACATTACCTGCCCATAACTCAGTGACTGTACTTGTAACATATTGCATGGCAAAGTTCTTTAAGCTCTCTTTTGACCTGTCTCCATAATATTTCACTGGTTGCTATAGAAGACAAAGAATAAAGTTTATAAAGTTAAAAAAAAGAAAAAAACACCTCAAACCCTACTGTGTTTATAACACTACTTATGCAACTGTGGGACATCCCTCACCCCCTCCCCCCCAAACCTTAGCTCTAACTGTTCTCTCCCTCCCATATTGGAATGTTTGGAATTTAACTTTTATTTAAATTTTGTAATGTGATTTCTTTCCAAGTCCAGCAACACAAGGATAATTTAGTCTTAGAAACACCAACTCCCAATGATTATATTTCTATTTAAATAAAAACTGCTTGCATCAGTCCATTTAGTGTATGCACAATCTCTGCGTTCAACCTCTCAAATCTTATCATTGTCAAAACGTACCCAACTATTCAAGTGCAACTGGTACACCACCCCTGGCACAACTACTTAACAAGCAGCTATAAAGCGTGACGTACATAATGCAGCTAGCATGGAGGAAATCTTGTTGGAATGAATCTCCAAGTTTCTTTAGGTACATGGTCATATTCTTTAGACTCAAAACCACAGACTATTCTTTGTATTTGAAAAGTCCATTACAATACTGTAAGAGAAACTTCAAGTAGACTTGTTGCTTTGCTACAGCACCACTGCCAACAGTATCTTCCCCAATCAGAAGTGATATGTTGCATGGTAAAATGATTAAAAAAAAAATAAAAAAAATCACTGTACAAACCAGGTATCTATTTTTGAACTTAACTTTCTAAATTAATTTAACCAAGGTGAAGGAAGAGAAAAAGTAATGTATTAAAAGGAAGAAATATATTAAAAGGAAGATCTTTATATAAAGATCTATGATTGAACAAGTATTAAAAAAATACTCTTCCAGATTTCAGTCTTTCTAAAAATGCTTGAAGTTTTATCACTCACCATTCCAGTTTTGAAAACATACAGACTGGGATAACTGTTAATCCCTTTAATTCGACAAAGCATTCTGTTATCTCCACAGTTGACAGCTCCAATGCGTATTACTCCATCCATCTCCTTTGCAAACTCCCTCCACTACAAAACAGGGAAAAAAAAGAAGGATATTTTCCTATAAGGATAGAATGAAAAAATCAGCACATGTTTTATTCCTGGCATCTTGAATTGTTATCTTTGGTTTCAGCTTCAGTGTAAAAATCCACTTCATTAAGTTTTATGCTGTTAAAAACAATGAATTTTCAGAGTTAATTTGCTTGTTAAACATACCGTAGGTGCTAAGTCATGGCAGTGGGAGCATCGAGGAGAATAAAAATTCACAAACCACAGTTCTCCTGAGTTAACAGCAGCATCTAGATGGAGAGAAGAAATTGTAAGTAATGCACATGTACAATGTAGTTACATGTACATTTTTACTATATTGTTTTCCCCAAGAGCTGAATTAAGTATTTCTATGTCAGACACAGTAACAGTAATTCAGATGGGATAAAGATTGTATCTCACTTGCACATACTCACTGTTGTAGGCAAGTGCGCAAAAATTGTATTTCAGAGCATATCTGAAATACGCTCGGCACCCTGACTTTCAACATCTGTTCTATTAATTAAGAATAAATTTACTCTCTACAGATTAACCTAGCTGAAATGTGTGATAGCGTATTTTGTTTTTAAGGTAACCAGATTTACAAGTTCTAAAAGATTTTTACACACTAGAACTTTCCATTTCCTTATATCACTTCATGTGTTTTCTGGGTTCCACCAGGCAATCTTTTTATGTAGAATCCCTGTCTAATAGGTGAAAATGCAATTTAAAAATCCAAGTTAATATAATTACTAGAAAAGTCAAGGGAAACATAATTAAATACTCTTGCTTAGGAAAGAAAACAACAGCAACAAAATACACACAGAGAGGTTATCAGCTTGAATTACATGGCTTTCGGTCTCTCCATTTTTGGACATAATTTTTATAGTGAATTTTCTAAGTTATATTTGCCTAAATGAAAATACCCTCACAAAGACACCAACTAAGGAACGTGTAGATTCTGCAAATCAATTAACCAAAGCAAGACCAGGTTCTCATGGAGAGTATCATGATGTTCTGCTATTAGAACAGTTTACAAAACTGGTTCAGCATGTAGATCCAGTCCATACAAAGGAAACTGTGCTCAAAATGCAGATGAAAAAATCACACAAAATCCAATATTTGTCCTCTCTAGTTTCTTTTAGTTATAACACCTTAGCTATAATTTTAAAAGAAAAAACCCTAGATTATGTCCTCACTGAAAGCGTTATCTTTCCAAACCTTGTTTTACTTAGCTGTGTTTTTAGTATCTGGCTGGTATCACCTTCTGGTATTGAACCTCTTGTGCAAGGCACAATTGACTAGATTTCACAGAAAGAAATTAATAGAAATACAATAGAAAAGCTCTATCAAGTGCACTTTTAGATAAAGACCAAAAAAAATAGTAATGATAAATTAGGAGAAACAAAATTTTAATTCAAATAATTTCCTCTTACAGATCTCACAAAATATCTTTCAAATGTAATCTAAACTGTTTATTGATATTGATCTATTTGCTAACTAGCATTTACCAGGAAGCGTTAAGGGTTTGGGTTTCGTTTTTTTTTCCTCACCTGAAGATGATTTTCTGACAGTTTTTTGTATAGATATGCAATAGAAGTCTACAGATACACAGCTCAGAATGTAAAAATTGTTACTTTGGGTTGCCATGTTTTCAAACAGATAGCTATTTATTTAAAACTTACCAAATTCTCCTCTATCCAATGTTATGATTTCAGGATCATCATCATAAATACCTATTAAAAAAACCAACAATTGCTTTTTATTTTTGCCATCTTCAAAATGAAGAAACAAACTATCACCTTATTCACAAGACGGAAGACAGTACACTTAAATTGAAATAGGAAGTTGGCAAAGATAGTTTTTTTACAACAAAGCTATATTTGCTTAGTAATATGTAACCTTAGTTTAATCCCTTGCCAACTCCTGTGCCCTCATGCTACAAAAGCCACCATCAGAACAGAAAAGTTCTTTTGATGTTTTAGTAGACCAGCCACCGAGTGAGCAGAGAACTTGAACTACCACTGTTACGGCAAGAGTATTAGAAATAACATCAACCAGTTGTCAGATTAAAATTCAAGCAGCTTCAGCTCTCAGTGAGAGCACTATATGTAATGTCTGGAAGCTTTCACTTCTTCTCTCAGCCTCTGGTTATCTAAACTGTTTAGATCACAAAGGCGTTTCAGCAACAAGCTTTTCCACTAACAGAATACGTGAACGCATCCAGAATATGTGGAACAAAGCAGACAGAATAAAGGTAAGGAAGATAGCTTTTCTAAAATGCTAACCAGTCCTACCTAGAACATCAGTACAAAACAGTCTACTACAAGTATGCAAGAAAGGCAGTGCAGAGATACCAAAAATACTATTAGACAGCATTATGTTATGGTACTATGGCTATAGATCTTTTACAATACCTAACGTGGTGAGATGCCATTTCACCTGAGGTACACAAGGATTAAATACAAATAAATAATGACAGAAATTAATTCCTACAGGTGACAAGGTACTTTTTATATTACTATCCATTTATATATCATGTAATATAATACATACACATAAATATAAAAATAGATACTCTCCAAATGACTGGTAAATAGACATTCAAGGATATTGTTCTCAGTTGAGCAGTGCAACTTCAGACAGATAAAATTTCTTAAATCTGTTTATCTGAAGAAGTTTCAGGGTAATTTCCATATTTTCCTGTGATAGTTGCACCTCTGGTTTATTCAATTTCAATTTGCACAGACATTAATTTTTTTAGAGATTGGGACACATTAAATCAAACTACACCAGAAAAAAATTTTGCCGAGGTGAAGGTTCATTTCAGCTTTTTCTTTCATATCAATCAAACCATGTTCCTCAGCCCCCTATTTTAGCTTACTCCCGTTACAGCAGCTCTGAGAATGGTTCATCCCAGCCTTTCCCAACAACTACTTAAAATTTGTTGAGACAAAGATTAAATAAACTTGTCTCAAGATCATTGTAGATATGATTCTTTTATTATTTTTTCATTTTCTACTACCTCTTTACTGATCTCCAATTGTATAACTGCATATAAAATAGGCGTGACAGTGCAAAAACCTCCTCTCAAAATCCACTTGAGAATACTTTATCTAAACAAAAAAGGTCTTCCTGCATTAAAGAATTAAAAAGAATACTGATGAAACATTAACACTGGAATTTAAGTGGTGGGGAAAAAAAAAAAGCTTTGCACTTTAAAAAAAATAAACAAGAAGTTAGATGACTAATAAAAAGGTAAGCAGCAGGAACAAAAGGCTAGGTAAATAGATTATTACATTTTTGGGTAGCCATTAACAGGGTAAATAAAACATTGGGTCAAAAGAGAGAAAATGACAGCTACAGGAGAACAACAGAGCAGGCAGAAATCTGGAGAGGGTACATCAGAAATGCATAAAAAGATCTGATATAGATCTGAATATTGCATTTACTTGTGACTGTTTTAAGCAAATCACAAACATATATCGTAACTTACCAAAATCATAGCGATAAAAGTGCCAGCTTTCATAACGACCTCCTTGCTGCTGATCTTCAAGACCTTTCTCTCCGTATTTATCATACTTCTTCCGTAGATCTTCATCTTTAAGTACTTCATAGGCTCTATTTATTTTCAAAAAATTTTCATGTGCATTTGGATCATTCTATTTAAGAGAAACTATAATTAGTAAGTAATTAATAAACCACATTGTACATATAATGCTGAGAGAATAATCTTTGGAAATATTTTTATATCCCTACTAAAGCTGTCAGTTGTGATGGAAGCAGACATTACACAGTGATCTCCAAAGAAACTACAGTAAAGTTTTCCTTTCCTGAAGCCAGATGCATCTTCTGCTCATTCCTTCATCCTCACTAAAGTACCAGCTGAAATACAAAGTGAACTGGTAGGAGGCTGTAACATTCTCCGGTGATCCCTCTTCTTTCAACTCTCTCTCTTCAATGGAAGAAGAAAAAAAAAGTACTCAAGACTGAAGACTTACCATTTCCTCTATAATCTTTTCTGCTTTCCTAGAATCCTCACTCGTCTAGTTTGAAAATCTCTGCTATAAAGACAGATTCATCCCTTCTGATCTTACAGTATAGACAGAGGCCCCCTCTTTTATTTAAAAAGCATTCTGGTTCTAGGTAGCTTTGGAATTAGAACAGTGAAAAATCTTCAGACATATTCTGAACCCCAGTTTGGGTTCTGAGCTTGTGCGGTATAACAGTGGTGAGTAAAATCTGCAGCACTCTCCCACCCCTTTAACTTCTGCTTACACATTTCATTCAAAAGACACTTTTTCTTAAAGATTCTTGACTTATTTACCTACATACACATGAAATGAATTACCATTATGGAATTTGTGTAATGGCTTCATCTTCTATATATCATCTTTAATGTGGAAAATAACACATTGAAAAATCTTTAGTAGTACTTTAGTAGTGTTCGCGTACTTGGAAACTACAAAATCCGACACAAAATGTTATTATTTTGAAAGGTATCAACACAGGGAAAACAAAACTTGCAGTTAATAGCTACAAGTTGGCATTTCTAACTTGGTTGAGATTTGGCTTTCTCTTTGAGCTTTGTCATGTTCAAATCCATTGTAAAACATGAGTGCCTCAGAGGCTTCAACATACTCTGTGCAGGCGGGCCCTGAGCTCATATGGAACATCACTCATATGGAACATCACCTGGGCTCCGCGCAGGTGCACATATAAAGATCCAAACCCTCGTATTTCCTGTGAATTTCTGATTATTTCAGGAAATCTTGAGGAAAAACTGTAGACTTTTAAATTTTAAAATGATTTCTTTGTACTTCGGAAAATATCGTAGCACAGACTGAGCCGTTCCCAGTCTTCTCTCTCTAGTTAGTCTAGAGCTCCTTATTACTCTCCCTTGTTATGCCCTGGCAGTCCCAGAATTTCTGCTTTGTCCCGTTTGATACTCGGAGACTGATGTCTCAGTACAGGCTGGTGGTGGTTGCTGTTTAGATGAGACTTCATGTTAGGGAAACAGTAAGATCCCCTAAGCTAAATGGAAAGAGGCAAACTCATCAGTTTACCAACAAGGTAATATGGTACAGATGTAAGTTCACCCCTAATTACAAAAATATAATTGAGAATGATCTTGCCTCTTTTTTTTTTTTTACTACAGCAATTTAATATGGCCCAAATTCAACACAACCGTGTATGACCAGTCTATCCCTTTTTGTAAATTTTCTCTGCAGAAAATCTGAGCTGAACCACGTTATCAGGTGGTTACGTTACTTCACAAGAACAGAGAAGCATTTTAGATAAATTAAAACCACTTTTTGTTTAAACATTAAGATCTATTAACTCAACAACTTTGCCCTGTTAAAGATGTAACTTACCTGATTTTTATCAGGGTGCAACTTCAATGCCAGTTTTTTGAATGCTTGTCGTATTTCTCTACTACTTGCTTCTTTGGATACTCCAAGTAAACTATAGTAGTCCTGATCAGTGCACACAAGAACTATTACACATACTAAAACTAGCAATAAAGATCTTTTCAAATATCTAATATAATCTCCTTTGGATACTAAGAACTCCATTATGAAGCTTTTGGCAAGTTTACAGGTTCTGATTCGAGCAGGCTTTGGGAAAAGTCTCCAGTAAATCTGCCAGTACTAGAGATACAGCTGTATTTATGATGGAGCTCTTCAAAATGCTGTTCGTCCTACTTCATGTCATAAGTCTCGCAAAAGTTACAACCTATAAGAAGGGGGGGAGAAAGCAATTAAGTACATTTTCCTACTTATTCAATAAATATATGTTAGTAAAGAACCCCATTGCCAGCTTGTGCTGTCTGCACATGAAGATTAAGTTTCTTGATGGCTAATTACCTGCTTTCTGAAGACCACACAAGTGACAGACCATCTCTTGATTACATGTATTGTGAATGAAGTAATCATGCCAAGCTTTACTGAACGACACTCAATACCAGCCACTTATATCACATTTAAAAAAGCGGTTTTAGTACGGCTCACTTTTCCTTCAAACTTACTTTTAGTACCGCAGGGGGACATTTCCTCGGAAAGGACCGGGTAGCTTTGAGCCAGCAGCCGCTCTGGGGCGGAGGACTGCTCGTCAAGGAGACGGGGGACGCCCCTCGCAGATAAAGCCGGGCAGACCCCGGGGGCCGCCCGCGCTCGGCCCGAGGACCCGCGATCGGACCCGCCGCGGCGAAGGGGGCCGGCGGGACGCGGAGATGCGCCGCCGGGTGCCGCCCGCCGCGGCGAGGCCGGAGGTACAGCCCCGCGAGGCCGGGGGGCGGCCGCCGGGCTGCGGCGGGAGAAGGGGTGTGGGGCGAGGGACCGCCGCCGGGGCGGAGCTGCCGCGCCGTCCCGTCCCCTCCCCGCTGGCGCGGCCTCGGTGCTAGGCGAGCCCCGGGGAATTGGCGCGGCGCTTACCGGGCTGCAGGGAGGGCAGCGGCGCCGGCCGGCGGCTCAGAGCGGCGGGGAGCCGGCGGAGGGAGCGGCCGGGCGCGGAGCAGCATGGGACGGCCGTGCCTTCACCCCGGCGCCGGGCGGAAGGGCGGCCCGCGCCGGGATCCGGCTCTGGGCCGGAGGCGGGCGGAGCAGCTCCGGGGCTGACGTGGCCGCCGCGCCCGCCTCAGGGCGGGGGGCTCGGCTCCTCCCGGCCGCTCCCTGTCGGGGCGCTGCAGCCCCAGCCCGCCCCTTCCACAGCCGGCCCCGCCTCGGCTGCCGCCCCCTGCTCTCGGCAGCCTCCGCTGCTGCCGCGTGCGGCCGGCGGTGATGCGGCTGCTCGGCACCATGGTGGGGCCCGAAGGCAGCCGTTACGCAGGAGGGCCCAGCCGCGTCCCTAGGGCGCCGCCGAGGGGGCTGGGAATAAAGAGGTGGAGGAGGAGGGTGGCGCCATGCGCTGCTGAGGAGAGCCCGGTGTGGCTGCTGAGGAGAGCCCGCCGCAGGCTGTCCAGTCTGTGCCCTCACCTGAGCCCAGAACCGTGTCCGAAGATGTCTCGCAGGTCTCTACAGATAAAAGACAGCGAGGGGGGTCCATTTCCTCAGGGGCGTTTCTCTGCAGCGCGGGGAGCTGCCCTTGGCGAGGCTGGCGGTGGAGAGAGGCTCCCAAGGGCAGGCAGATGCACCGGGGTTGTCTCCCCACAGTCGGTCGCTTGCCTCTCCCGTTACACGTCCACAGTGCCGTAAATGTCTGAAAACAAACAGACCTAAGGCATTGCCAGAGGCTTCCCGCTGGGCAGAGGACAGCGGAGCAAATAACACACGAAGTGTAACTCGGGTTGCCGGATCCCCCGGGAGGGCACTGGGGTGCTCCTCCTCACTGAGGTCAGGCTAACAGCTAAGTACAGTACGCCAGGCCGAGGGTTATGAAGGGATTGGGAAGCGGTAGGGTGCTTTGGGGGATGGGGTGGACTTCTTTTGAAAGTTCAAGTGTGGTTAAGAAGTACTGTGCTTGCTGCCAGCTGTTATTATTCGTGGAGACAAAACGTATTTGGGTTTATGAACAGGGCCTGGAAAGCAGGTTCTCAAATACATATACATTGCAAGAAATCTCTTAAGAATTATTTGTTTTAAAGATAATTCTGGATTATATTGCAATGCCTGTAATCCAGAATTTCTTGCAGTTTGCCCCTCCGTGCACTTGCTTTGTTTGATATTATGTCAAATAGTCTTACGGTTCTCTCTCTGAACTTCATCTCGTTTACATAGGCAAAACCAAACATGAGTTAGATACTTCAGCCAATGGTGAATTGACATAGAAGCACCTAAGGCTCGTTGTTGAAAGTGATTCATGCTTGTTGTTTTTGCTTCTCAGTTTTAGCTATCTGAACAAACGTTTCCATTGTGAAATATTTTGGGAAAAAACCTGTTTCGTCATCAAAGACAAAAATGTTATACTCCAGTAGAGTATACCTGAGAAATTAGTTTATAATTTTCATGTTATTACAAATTTACAGAAATCAAAACATCTGTCGAACCAATGGTGAAAAACATATCTGCTGAAACATTTATATTTCCTTCCTAATGGTTATGTGACAAAGTGGGTTAGTGGATGGTTTCTTTGTTTTTAACTTTCAATTTTCAGAATTTAAATGAGACTTCTTATAGAAGGACTGATTTTTTTGTTGCAACGTTTATCTCTATGTGCATATTCAGTGACTTGGGATCTTCCAGATGGGGCAGAGATGTTGTCTTGCAATTCCTAAAAGTTCATTTAGCACGCCATGATACATGAAGTCTCTCAAGGGTATTAAGGAAATAATGCATGCTACAACATATGAAATGTGCCAGTCCTAAGTTAGTTTAGTGTAACTAACTGTCAAGTGTTTTTTCCTTTTTTTCAGCCCAAGCTTCACTTAGAGGAATATAAGCAAGTGCTAGGTAAGCAAAATCAGTTCTTTCTCTGAACTCATATCCAGCTAGAAGGCAATGCATGATGTATTGTGGAAAAGTGTAAAAGCTTTCTTGTTTAGTTAAAGAGGAATACAAGAATAGGCATTTCTTGATCTTCAGTCATGATTAAAACTTTAATAATAACTTTAACTTAATTTAAATTAATGTTATGTTTCTGAAAACAATGCATGTCTAAAAATATTCACTAAATTATTTGCTTTATTTCCTAATGGTAGTGAGTCCCATGGGTTATTCTGCTGTTCTTTTTGTCAGTGGTCTTGAATGTCTAATTTGAGTATTAAAGGGGATGAGGAGCAGACACTCTTATGCAGTCTTAAGGATTCTGATCACTTTAACAGCTAACTATCCTAGTTTTATCATATTACTACAATTTTTTCAAGTTGATATTCTGATTTACTCAATAAAATGCTTCCGTTTTTTTTTTTTTTTTTTTTTTTTTTTTCCTTTTTTTGCAACTGCTATTTTTAATCAAAATACATGTCTGCATGTCTAGATGGAAAAATAGGGTTATTTATCTTTCTACACTGTGCTGGTCATATATAAAGAACTGTGCTGTGACATAGCTGCATTTCATCAATTAAGGAATATCTATTCATGTTTTGGTTTGTTACTGTGCTCATTGGTGTGGGCTTGCACTGGGTCAAGAGGAGCAGGTGAGGCCCCCAAAGTTTTGTGGAATTCTGAGCTGCAGAGTGCTGAACAAGTGCCCAGAAAGAACCAGGAAAAGCTGCTGTAGCTTAAAACATGTAACATGCCCTAATGCTAGAGCTTTTGATTTACATGGAGGGTGTAATGACTTGCGACCCTAATGACTTTACATGACTTATAAGTAAGTAACTTAAAAGCAACTTCATGCTTCACTTTGTGATAGGCATTTTGTCATCTGCTTACGTACGTAAGAATCGCACTGAAGTGTAACTGAGCAGGGCCATTTATGCACACAATAAATGATGTTACCTTTTTTCGCCATTTTGAACTATAAGCCATGAGAACGGAATGAAGTTCATTCTAATCTAAGCGTGTTTCTGGTAGGCACACAGTTAAACAAGCCCCTGGCTCAGTGATTATATTGTTGTGTCTATTTCTACCTTTTACTATGTGTGTTTTGAATCAGCTTTAAAAAGTCATGCCAGTAACTATAAATAATTGTGAAACCCTTCCTTTTGCTGGAATTACCACATCAAATTTGTAGTCAGTAAAGATTTTATGAAAACTTTACCCACTATGCTCAGTCTTTTCTTTGCATCCCTCTTTTTCTTCCAACTGTGTGATTGTGGCTTTGTGGAACTATGTAACCTGATTTTATTTTCCCCTGGGGAACTTGGGGACAGCATCCCTTTTCCCAGTTGTCTGTCTTTCATGACATGGTTCTTTAAACCTTCTTCATTATCATCTCTCTCAGATCTTTCACACTCATCAGTAGTTGTATCTTACTATCATAGTAGCATCCATACCTGTATCTTGTTTGGAGTTGGTTTTAAGGTCTTCATAAAATAAATTCCATCTTATTTTTCCTGTTTTGCTATTTTTGTTTTTGTAAAGGGGATAGGAAAGGAAAATCTAAAATTTTAAATTAGGACTATTTGAAATAAAGGAACCCAGTAGAGTTATGAAAAAATGTTAGTATTATCATGAAGAAGAAATAGAAAAGAGGTGGACACTTAAGTTTTTCACATGTATTAGAAAATAGAAACTAGGTTGGTAAGTTAGTATTGGGTATGAATATTTTAATTAATTTTCTGGTTAATATGGTGCATACATAAAATTACTTTGTAGTTTAAATTTAGAAAGCCAATTGGAAAGAATGCCATCAGATATCATTTTATAGAATATATAAAATGTTTAATTAAGCAGTAAAGCCATGTAAACCATCTGCTTCTGTTTAGTCAAGATGTTACAGAGCCATTTCTTGTAATTTAAAACATCTATGCATTTTTGATTGCTTTAAAATTAGTCCTTAGGAAAGCTGAATGCTTACTTTTTCTTTTCTGCAGTGAAATATGCAATAATTGTTAATGAAGAAAATTTTGAGCAGAAATTCTGATCATTTTAGCACATTTTGAACTTTTAACTTACCGATTTTTGTCATTTAAGGTTTTTGTTCTTACTAGTAGTTTAAAGAAGATCAAAAGCTAAAGTAGACTGCGGCATTTTGAAGGTTTCTGTATGATGCAAGGTGGGTAATTTAGGAGGAACTGGGTTTTATTTTTTTTGATTCATCAGCTGGGCCTTTTCCTGCAAACTATTTCATCGATGCTTAGTAGCTGAAAGTGTCACAGGATACAGCTCTTTCAGGCCACGGTGTCTGCAAACTAATTCCTGTTGCAGGCTGCTAAAGAATCAACATGAACTCATGTTACGTGGAGCTGGCAGGATAAGGGGTGTGAGCAGAAAGGATATGTCTCTTCAGTCATTCCCGGTCCAGGATTCCTGGGGAACCCTTGCTCAAATGAAAGCCACTTGCCAAATCCAAACTAAACCCTAAAAATTCAAAGGAGCCCACCGGGAATGCCATAGCCTTGTTAGCAAACTTTCAAAATCTTCTGTCAATGGCGTGTGGTCTTATAAATAGGCAGAGCTTTATTTGACTGTAACTTTCAAGTGTATTTGGAGGTTCTCTGATGCAATTGAAAAGCTGTTTGCAAGGTGCTTGTCAGAAGGACAGTTTCTGACAGTTTAGAAAAGATGAGGAGATAAAATGAGGTATGACTGTGGGGGCAGAAGTTTCCTGTAACGTATATTTCACAGTTTAAGGGTTTCTTTACAGATCTTGAACGCAAGAATGTACTTTCTGTCTGACTTAGTCTGCCAGTGGTTGATCTTTTGAATTCCTGATTATGGTGTTATAAAGTGTTTTTTCCCTTGTACATTCCAGGGATTTGTGCCTCATTTTGTTTCCTAACGGCCTCCCAGAAACCTTTATACCTGTTTTAATGCACAGTTTGATATATACAGACACTGTTATAAGAACATGAAGTGTTAACACTGATGCTTTTGTAAGTCTAAATAGGATAAATTCTTTTGTAGAAATAAGCTTCCAGTTACAATATTTTATAGGATTTTTAGACATCTTAGCTGAAGAGATGTTCAGAGATGGCCTCACTATAGTCTGCTAAAAGGTTAAAAATTTTGACAGATTTGATTCCGAAACTCCTGTCTTCCCCTACTGTGTCATGGCTTAACAGTTTTCCCTAATTCAGTAATAATTTAACGACAAGGGTGACTAATTTGTATACAATGTATCCATAAACTTGACTGGGTCTTACAGCTCCACATCTCCTGAAGTGATACTTCACATGGGGGGGAAATGCAAACTGCCACAGTGTAGCAGATGGTGGAGTTGTCTGAGTATATTTCAACATTTGATATTTTAAATATTGATGATTCAGTTCCTAGTATCCTTGAAGGAGTTTTTATTAAAGAGAGCAGAAGAGTAACAACAACAGTGCATCTCTTCAGAAGTCTAAAACCAAAGCAGAAACCTTCAAAAATGATGATGGATGTGTCACTTTGGAGAGAATAGCAATGGCAGTCATCTGTCAATGTACAAATTAAAAAAAGAAAGAGCAAACAAATGGAAGCCGTTCTTAATGTTCACAGTATTTGGTCAATATGCAAGATGGGCTTGCTTCTTCTCATTTATCATTTAAACTTCCCTTTGGGGCTTTCAGATTTTTAGCATCCTACTCTAATTCTGCTGACTTACTGCCAGTTTGCATGCTGCACTGGCCCCTTTTCAGCAATTCAGAGCTATCTGGCACTGTTTGGAAAAAAACCAAAACATTCTTACTGTGGTACTAAGATTTCCCATCTTCACAAACTACATACCATGGCTATGGCCCATGAACAGCAATTCAAATTGTTCGTCTTTAAACCGACGATATGAATTAGGGCAAAATGAGACAAGCCTGTATTTGTCCTACTTCCTCCCTTCACTGTGCAGCTTTCTCATTCCTCAGTGTTCGGTCTGCTAGTGTGTGTATGTGTGGCTGAATGATTTGCTCCAGGTTGAAGCCCTGGTTTTCTGCTCTCCATTCATGGGTTTATGCCTGGGTGTTGTGCTCTTTAGAGAGTGCAGTTATTCCCTGTCGACCCTTTAGTCCAAATTTAGCTACTTGAACTAGGAAGTAGACTCACAGGAAGTAGAGGCAAAAGATAAAAAGGAGAAAGAAGAGTCAGTGATCAGTGGAGGAGGCAGAGTTGGACGTTTTAGGCTAGAGAGTATCAAATCATGCTTGTCAAAGGCAGTGAAAGTGACTGCTAGGGTCATATTGGGTTAGTTATTTAAAGATTAGTATTTTTCATATTAATGGCTTAGGTTGTGATCTTTTACTCTCACTGACGAACATTTATTCACAAAAATAGTTCCTTTGACATCATGAGCATTATTCTTGTAAACGCTCTTCAGAGCAAGGGGTTTGTGATGGGGTTGAATGGTGCTATTTATGCAGGGTACCTCCCCTTGTCAATGTACAAGTCCGTCACAATTACATTCTACTTGTCTTTGTGCCTCAGTATTTCCTCATGGCTGTTGCATTTCTTCTAACCTGAACCATAACATGTAGTGTGTAGTGGAAACCATATGTCTTCAAAGAGCCTCTACATATTCTCCTACAGAGTAGGAGCAAACTGTGCGGCAGCTTGTTTGCAGACTAGAAACACAACTGTTCTATTGTCACTGAGATTTAAAATCATCCTCCCTTGGGGCACGTAGGTCATTCCTGTGGCTTTATTTAGTATTTTACCACTGAAGGATGGAGCAGGTGTTTGACTGCTGTTGTTTGCAGTGATGATGCTCCCCCTTCCACTTTGCAAGTAGATAAAGGTTTATTCATTATGGACATGTTCTGGAATAACTGGAACATCAAATTGCGTACACTTATGTGCTGTATTAACATGACCTCTTCTACCTATATTGTAGCTGTCTTAACATACAATGGAGTTTTTGTATTAGGTATCATGCTTAGTTTGATTTCTGAAGGCGGCATTGTGAGAAAAAGCATTCGTTTCCACTGGTATGACATATCTCATTGTTTGTACATCTGACTGTACAGGGTGCTGCAGTTTAAGCCTTTGAGATAGTACAGAGAATTTAAAACTGATTTATTTGCATTGTCCATTTATTTACTTTGTATTTATGACTTCTGATGAAAAGAAAATGTTTAAAAAGCCTGGTGGATAAACCCACTATATTATTTTAAATTTCTTGTGATTCACATTCAGATATCCTTAATGAGTCTGAGGAACGATAGCCAACTAAACTTGGCTTATTAATTTAAAACTGATGATAATGGCATTATTTTTATCTATATTCCTTTAAAATTGT
Source organism: Mycteria americana (assembly GCF_035582795.1). NCBI lineage: Eukaryota > Metazoa > Chordata > Aves > Ciconiiformes > Ciconiidae > Mycteria > Mycteria americana. The sequence goes on from NC_134373.1 coordinate 16,341,710, forward strand.
TCCCTGTGCTCCTGTTAAAATTCATGATCCATAAATAGATTGCTAATTCGTGCTCTGAATCATCATATAGTTTTAACTTCTATGCTGAAATTGTAATAAAGTGAAGACTTCTAATAAACACTAGCTTTTTAAAGCATCTATCAATTCAGTCACTTTGCAGTTGAGACTCTTGCAATAAACGTATGTGCTAAAGTTGAAATATAGAGTGTTTTAAATGCCCATTCTAGTTGCTGGGCTGGATCCTGAACAGGGAACTGCTTTCCCTGTGGTGTGAACTGGTGTAGTTTTGTTGAACTCACTGGGAATTGTCACAGTGTTCTCTTCACAACTCTTGAAATCTCAGGTTATTTCAACTTCTTTACTAAGTCGTATTTGAATTAAGAAAAAAAAATGCTTATGTTTGATTTTAACTCTGTCCTCAATTTATGTTTAAGGTGAAAGGTTGTAATGATATGTGATTTCTTATAAGCAAATTATGAGGATATTGGTAGGGCTGTTATGAAAGAAATACATTTCAAAGTAAGAGGAAACTGTTTAGTACACATGGTCTCAGTTCTGTAGGCACTTTGTATTCGTTTAAAAAAAAAAAAAAAAAGACCCATGACCGCACTGAAGTGCTTTATACTTCAAAAAAAAAAAAAAGAGGACGTTTGTGTGTGTGAATGTTTGCAGAACTTAAGTCTGTACAATCGAGGTAATAGATTTAACAGCTGTAGAAATGCTATAATGTATGAACATGATCCAAGAATTTATCAGAATACGGTGGAAGCCAAAGTTACTGTGATTCCTTTTTGTTATGTAAACTAGCATTCATAAATAGATTGCAAATCAACATGCTTCAACCCTGACTGTCTTTGATATTTACTGTAAATATGTAAGCAATTCTTAACTGCTTGGCATTTGTTCAAAAATGCGTTATTTACTAAGAGCTTTGTAGTTGCTTTTAGAGTAAACAACTTTAATATCAGTATTCAGCCACTGCCGTAGTTGAAGCTGAGCCACGTGGCTGTGCTGGGGGATGGCAGGTGCAGGCAGGCATGGGCCTGCACTCAAGCAGCTCGGTCCTGCCCTGGAACAATGGCAGAGCCGAGATGTGGACAGATCCCAGTTTTGTCGGAGAAGGTCATTGCCAGTGTGCGTGGCCTTGCAGTGGCCACCTGGACCTGCTTCCCTACTACGGTCTGGGCTGCCACTGGTAAAGTCAAGGATGTTTGACTGCAGGCACTTGTCTGATATGGACTGCAGCACAGAGGAGCTGTGCTCATGCAATTGTGCTGATCTCAGCGGTGGGATGGATTAGCAGTAGTAGTGTTACGAAGAGCGCTGGATCAGAAGGTACCAGGCTCAGCTGAAAGGGATGTTTTTAACTGTTGCCTCCTAGGAAGGGAGAAAACATGGTGCTCATCTCAGCTAGGATGCAGCAATTTAATGCTCAGGTCCCTCTGCTTTGACTCCATCCTGACTGCCTTACAAATCAGAGCTCCCAGAAGTGTGCTGCCTTGGTTTTGGGTTAGGAATATTAAATGCCTAGCCTCGGCTCAGCCCCGGGCCAGTCTGCTGGACTAGCTGCAATAAGAGCTTGGAGCTGCAAAGTTACCCTGCTGGAGGTAGGGTAGTGGGTTGGCTGCTGTGGCTGCTGATTTCCTAAGGAAATCAATAGACAAGTGGTTTAGAGTAACTACTTAATTTATTCATGTTTGAACATATTTTTTGTAGGATGTTGTCATAAAATTATTTTAATCACAGACTAAATGTTTCTGTGCTTTCTGATGGTGTATTGTGGGATGCAATATATTCAGGTTTTGCAATGAATGTTGACTGAAACCCTTTTAAATTAAATATCATAGAATAGTTTGGGTTGGAAGGGGCCTTTAAAGGTCATTTAGTCCAACCCCCCTGCAGTGAGCTGGGCCATCTTCCACTAGATCAGATTGCTCAGAGCCCTGTCCAACCTGACCTTGAATGTTTCCAGGGATGGGGCATCTACCACCTCTTTGGGCAACGTATTCCAGTGTTTCACCACCCTCATTGTGAAAAATTTCTTCCTTCCTTCTGTCTGAATCTATCCTCTTTTAGTTTAAAACCAGTATGCCTTGTCCTATCACAACAGGCCGTGCTAAAAAGTCTGTCCTCATCTTTTTTGTAAGCCCCCTTTAAGTACTGAAAGGCTGCAATAAGGTCTCCCCCAAGCCTTCTCCAGGCTGCTGGAGAAAAAATGTAGCTACCAAAAGGGATTCTCCATGAAGAAACTTACATTGATAGTGATTCATTCCTTTGGTTTTTTTTCAAAAACTTACCTTCCAAGCATGCTAAAAAACTGCAAAAACCCATCTTTTACCCAGCTTGTGGGAAGCTGTAGGACCTGTGAAAGATGAAAGGAAGCTAATATGAATTCAAGGCAGAGTGAACTTTGTAGAAGGTCTTGAATTAATTTTGTCTTTGAAAACTTATGTGATGTTGTATGTAATACTTGATAATCCTTTCCAACCCGTAACAACAGATGCTAGCTTGTTTTATTAATAGGTAAAACTAGAAGGAACTCTTAACTGCATTAGTAACGAAAATTCATGTGATGTAATTACACATGCAATTTTGCACTGAAGCATAAAGAAAGGAAAATATGACATAATCCATTTATTTATATTTGTCTTGGTGCTTACTCACTAATATAAGGTGATTTTAAAAAATGAGAAACTTTTCTAGAATATTGTTGCTGTCTAGGCCTGTGGTCCTATTAACTGACTGAACTCTGGCATATATGCATCAAAAGCCTAAAGGACTGCATGATTCCATTCAACATATTCTTCTTTTAAGCAGTGCCACTGTTTTTTAAGAAATTGTACAGATAACTTTCTGTGCTCAGCCTAAGAATTTAAGGAAGACTGAGATAGTCAAGATACCTTTACTTGTTATACCTTTTCCTTGCCAAACTCTGCAGATGATGAGTATGATATCAGCCCTAGCAATACAGCTAGTACATTGCAAAGGGAAAACCTAAGTTAACTGATAATTTGCAGTGGGGAAAAATCTGAAAACTATATCTGAAAACTAAATCTGAAAAATCTGAAGAAAACTCAATAGCCATCTTAATCTAGTGATGTGCTAGTTGTGGGTTTTTTTTTTTTTAAAGTACAATATGAGATTTAGATCTAGAACTGTAGAGCAAAACAAGAGCGTGAATCCTAGCTTTGGGAAGTGAGGGAAGCATTTATGATTTGTTGTGTTAATGACAGATTTTAATCCACATGTTTATTTTGGTTGTAATTTATATATGTGCAGCTGTGTTAATTACATAATTGTAATCTTCAGATTTATGAGGAAGTAATAATCTCTTTGTTTTAGAAGAGGCTGTCACATCTACAATATAATATATTTTTCTGAAGGCAAAGTCTTGTGTTTTCTTTCCTAATGAGTGGGAAACAAAAGAACGTAAAAACACAAGGCTGGGAAGGTGCTAGATTTATATTGGGATTTTATACATTGAAAAGTTTTTTTGTTAGTTGTTTGTTTCTTTTGTTTTACCAGTTTATAGAAAATGAAATGAAACAGCTTATTGTTGTAAAATAGTTGTATTCCTTGTCCCTAGGATTCATCACTGCTGCTTATATTAGATGGAGAAAGAGGTACTATATATTTGTATGGAGCTGCTCATGAAATTGTGTCAGGGACTATATCCTGAGAATCACAATATGATTTCCTTTTGCTTAGGAAGAAAAATGAACAATGCCAGTCTTTTTCCTGGTTCAGCCTACTCCCATCTATGCTGCTTCAGCTCTGCTTCCCTGACGTATTTGGTGGGGGAAAGAAGTCACAGCGCAGTCTCACTCTGTTACTCACCATCTCCCCTCCACACTCACTGCCTTCTGGGTGGAAGACAAGAATATGTCTTCCATGAGTATGGGTTATAATACAGTTTTCACTAGCTGATGGCAAAAGTTGTCCACCCACAGTTTTTATGCCTCCTCTAGTTACTGTGGAGCTAATCTGCTTGCATGTTCTTATGCTCATATCAGTGGGAAGGCATTCACTGACCTGAATCAAACAAGATCAACCTCCAGGTTGCTGTGAATTCTATGTGAATTACTGAAACAACTTTGAGGTGTTCAAGGGGAAAGGGATGATTTTACATATACATAATGCATTTATTTAAAGATATATATATATTTTTAATACAGATAGAGGATTCCACTTCTAAGCTTAGCTTTAGGTTTTTGAAATATGTCAAAATACATTTGGATCTTGTGATAGATGTAAGGAGGAGCAAAATTTACTGCACTGTGTTAAGAACTTAATTGATCTGTAAAAATAGATAAACCTATGTAACTGGGAATGTGAAGTTTTTTTTCACTAGTGGTATCTCAGAACTTTTTTTGGAAGGCAACTAAGTAGGATGTTGGCACATATAAATGACCTATGCAATCTTTTATAATTCAAAGTTTGTATCAGAGATAAGACTCTAGAGGGAGCCCATCTCACAGTTTTCTGCATTGAGAGAAATGGCTTTACAAAGATAATAAAACTATTTCTATTAATGAATAATTTAAAGTAAAATATCTTCTGGCTCTGAGATACAAAAGAAAATATCACAGTACTGTGGGACACTTATTTGCAAACATCTTTAGAAATTTCTGAATTCATAAAGTCAATTCTACCTTACCATTATCTGTATTTTTTTAATACTACGGAAGGTGTACAATAGAGGAATTTTCAATCTTGTGCTTACAAAATAAACGGCAATTTATGATCTTTCTCTTTTAAAGAACTCTAAAGACCCTGTGAGTGCAGCAATGCAGAGGAAAGGTTTGAGTACATGCATTTTGAGGCATTCTACTTGTGCAGGCAGTGCAGAAACATGAGATTGTTGAGAAGGTCAGAATACAGGATTTTGCATTTGTTTGTGAAAGCCTGTATACTGCATATAACTTCCTGCCACATGTCAGTGGGCACACAAAATATGCGTCATTCAGTAATAACATTTTTAGCCATGATTTCTAACTAGCTAGCTGTGTGTCAGTTGACACTGGACAATAGACCTTGCAGAATGTTACAGCAGCTTATAGTTCATGGCTATAGTAATTATTTAATTTTAGTCCTTAACCTGTTGATTGCATTTTTTCCTCACTAAATAAAGACGCTTTAGAATTTAGCAAGGTTTTTGTCCAAGACAGATTGTTTAAGGCTGCACCTGCACTGCATGATGTCATTTCCATCCTGTGTGACTGGGTTTCCTGCCTGTGATACTTCCAGGTGATAGTGCCCACCCAGTCTCCCTCTGTTATGTAGTCAAGATGCACACTCAAATCCATAAGATGGGAAGCATTCCCAGTTTCAGTCTGGATGCAGCTGGACTCACCCAAAGTGAGAGTGAAAGTCGGGATCAGAGGTAAAAGCAGACTTCAGTTTCAAGTGCCCAGCCTTATATTCACTGTGTTGGATACATTCCATTTCCCGGTTCCTTGAAATAAAGGTTTCCAAAATTTGTATTAGTAGAGAATAGTGGGGAAAAACCCATTGTTTCTATAAAATACTAAAATGCAGTATTTGTTAATTCTGAGTGACAGCTTCCATATTTCATGTAGCAATTCACAAGGGATTTGATACTGAAGACATTCAGTATCCTAATTGCTCTTTATGTTTAGTCTCTTGGTTTATAAATGATGGAGCTAAATCCATCAAAATCTGTTTACAAAGACAGTGTTCAGTATTAACTGCTTTTTACTTGCATTCAAATCACTCTGTCATGCTTCTAGCTAACAGCAAGGATTTTTTTTCAACACTTCACATTAGCAGATTATGCAAGTGTGTACTGCAACTTATTCACAGGGTAACTTGTATCAACATGGTATTTACAATTCAAATAGGAACAGAGATGTATGTAATTTATCAGGACACACTCTCGCCATCCATCTGTTACCCTGTGCTCTTAGAATGCTGCATAAACTTAGAATATTCAGAAAATACTAACCCAAATGTCTTTCCTCAGTGTATGTACATTTGTCACCATGCACTATACTTGTGGTTTAGTCCAGACTGTTGTGGTTTAGTCCAAGGTGCCTTCTCCTCACAAAGAACTTGACTGAAGTAGCTTTGCTAAGATTAATAGGAAATTACTCCTAGTAGTAAGAAATCACAGCCTCTTGTGCAATTTTTTAAAATTAGCAGCTGTTATGGTTGTTTGTGTATGTATTTTAATATATCAGAATATATTAATTAAAAGATTGTGTACATTTAGTGCAAAGCTATTATATTTTTTTTCATGGTTTGAAGAGTAGTCAGTGCTTTTTCTGCTCTCTGTCCTTAGCACAGAATGAACACAGAACTGTTAATTTTGTAGGCCTTTGTGGTGCTTAGTATGGATGTACAAAAGGTTTGTAGATATCAACCAGCTGATTTTCACAACATTCCTCTGAAGCAAAGGGATATTTCTATTCCCATTTTAAAACTGGCAATATGATACTCAGATTAATACTGGAGTAACAGGTAACTTCATGTATACCTTTAAGGAAAAGAAAAAGCAAAAACTAGTAGCCTTCTGAAACTGAACATTAAGTCTAGATGCATATCTTGTTCTAGTTCCACCTATACTGACAGAGGTTACCAGCACTCCTGTTTTCCTGAAGGGCTGTGACATAAGCAATTTCTTATCCATTAGAGTAAAAATAAGCTGGGTTAGTTTAAACAGTAGGAATATGGTTCTTCTGACACAACTCTTCTTTCTTACTAAAATGGACCAGGGTATATTATCATTCAAGCAAATAGGCAGCAGATTTGGAAGGTGTGACACCCTATTTGAAGAAGGACAACAATAAGCAGCTAGGGACAGAATGACCTATTAAACTCCTCAGCTGACACAGTAACACCAAGAAGAGACTATAGTGCCAAGTTAGCAGGTTACTTGCAGCCTAACAAACTGTCACGTTAGGAAATCTTTTGTAACTACCTATCACTTACTAGCCTCTTCCATTTACAGAATAAGGTGTTAGTTTGCCCCACAGGGGCACGTGAATCCTAGTTCATTTTTGTCAGTTCCCTGCCCAGCCTTCTCAGTCTTCGCTTACCTATTGTCTTGGGGGATTTGGCTCTAAAAGACACCTGATCGTACTGTTCAAGTGGCTCTTTCTGTTAGATGTGGAGTATAATGAGCTCAAATGGGAGAAAGTCTTTCTCTAAAGAAAGCTTTCTCTAAAGACTGGCTGTGGAGGCAGGTTCTTGTGTTATATGGAGAAAGGAGCTTCCTGGATTACGGCCAGCAGGCTGTAGGCTTCTGAGTGTTCTTCAGGTGACAGTTGACCTGGCTGGGATTAATGTATTAAACAGTATTCAGGTGTTGGTGGAAGGCTGTACTTGCCAGTTTTCAGTGTCTGAAGTTCAAGTTCAGAGAGTCTGGAGAAATATGCAGACTTGTGGATCTCAGAACTTTCCCAGTAGCTGAAGATAAAGATTTCTGCATATGAGTGAGAGAAAGAATCTTTAACAGAAGTAACAACTCACAAGTAGTGAGGGACTGAGGTTAAGTAGCTATGAAAATCTTTTGAAAGCATAATTTGGAGGAAAAAGCTATTTACTTGTTTGCATTACTGACAATTCCATCACTAGCATTTTACACAGCTTAAAAGCTCTTTCCATTAGACAAAGCAAAGATAAGTATACGCTAGTTCTGCATCATACTGATGCATTTAGAAAATAATTCTAGCTTTCTGTAATTGTTTACATGAATAACAAGCGTGAAAGAAAATTACTGAAAATTAATTGGTGAATCTGCTTCCAGGCATGTATACAATTGTGTTTGAAGACAAAAATCTTGAAGTGTCCTTCGAACAAAATTGTCTTACATTTTTATAATAAAGGTGACTGCTAACTTGCAGAAGTAAACCATAGCAGGGTTTTTCCACTTGCCACAAAGGGGCGGGGGGGAAGTTCCAAGTACCTGCCTACTTGTTCCATGTACTATTCTTATGTAAAGAAGAAAACTCATAATACGACATTTCTTATGTATTTATGATTACTCTGAGCAATATTTTGTTTGCATTTCCTCTCTTTGCTGTGTGAAATATGGAAAGGGTGGAGCTTCAGCTGCAATAAGAGATCCCTTGGTAGAACCTTGTATTATTACAATTAGTTATCTTGACCTGAAGGTGTGGAAAGAGAAATAATACACTAATGGAAATGTGTATTTAAGCATAGCTACAGAAACCTGTGTTATTGAAATAGCATGTCCTGTGCCCTGTACTGCCCCATGTAGTAACTAGAAAGCTTATGTGGGCTTGAGTTTATTTGGCTGGACTCTGATGAGGGATTTTGGTTTTTTACTGCTGCAAGTAAACACCATCTTCTAGAGAATGGGCTTTGTTTAAAGAAGAGCAACATGCTGGCCAGCATGCATGAAATATTGGGTAAACAGATGATGAGCCTTGCTCCAGTGCCTGTCTTATTCTAGCTGATTCGCAAACTAGATATAAAATTTGCTGAAGGATTTTGTTTAATCCAAGTGATCAGGACACATGTTTCTACAATAAAATGTTCAGGACTGCATTTCAAAAGCTGTGTGAATATAGATTGATGTTTTCACTATACGTCTATAATCAAAGATTAATTCCAGAATAATATACTTATTTTAACTAATTATTTACTCTACGCTGATTGTTTAATATCCGTTTTGAGGCATTATTTTTGTGAGACTCGATAGTTGTTGTTACTGATGTCAGTATAATCATGAAGATACATGACTAAATATACTTGAGAGGTATGCAAAGTAAATTTCAGTGAAATATGGCTCATTTGAGGATTATTTTTTGTTTTGTGAGAAAGAAGAAAGCAAATACTTGTGATTTAGATGTGAATTACACATTTTCTCCATCATAAGGAATTTATAAGGTAATTGTACTTTCCTTTTCTTTGAATCCTTAACCAGATGTGGGCTTCATTATCTTTACGCAGATGCTTTTTTGTAGACGGTTATGTTTTATTGAACAGTAATTAATTTCTTACTGTATAAAGACATAACTCTATAGACTAAGCTGAATGAAAAGGAATATCATAATCACAATTTAAGGTACCTTAAGCTAGAGGGTGATGAATCTGTGGAAGAGAGGTACAACAAAGTAGGGGTGACCATGAAGTTAGGAAATTGCAAAAGTAAGTTTTGAAGGGTGTCCTCTGATACTAAGAAACTAGGAGCCCAAGGGGGACTGACAAGAGTCTTGTCTTGACCACTGTTGATCTTGCTGGTTTGCACCGTATTATTTGGTGATCCAGAGAGTTTCCTCTCTCTTCTCCCCTTTCTCCAGCCCCAATGTAAGGAATTGGCTTCAATGGTTCTCCCCTTCCTCTGAAAGAATGAAGGTTGAATGTGGAAGAGGGAGATGATATACTTTATTAGCAAATATGAAATAGTTGTTTCTTCTTGTGATATTAAATCTCTTCAATTTCAGGGCTGGGATGACTTGCGGTGTTTTGAATCTGGACAGGAATTTCTGGTGATTGATAGAACATATTTTGATTGGTTTGGTTTGTCTAATTCTTGTCAGTGGTATGTTATCCACTTCAAAAGTCATCTGGCAGTTTTATTTTCTGAATTCCCTGCTGTTCTACCTCATATTCAACTTAAGAGTTTCTGTGACTGTCTTGAAAATTAGATTGTGTTTTGGTTACTTAAAATATTTGCTTTCCTATTTGAGAAATAAAGGCCTAATCCTGCTAAATGGTGAACAGCTTCCATTGTTCTGATGACTTTTCATGCCTCATGTTTTGAGGAATACTTGAGTGAACCCTTTTTAAAGGTAACTTTAGCTTTCTGTAAGCATGAGGTGCTGCCTACTGCATAACAGTACAGGAAAGCTTAGGTAATATTATTAGCAAATAATCTGATTCTCTGTGAAGATCACTATGACTAAGGGGTTCAAAGTGATTATTGATTTTTTTATTCCCTCATGTGGAATCTTGTTTCCACTAAAGCAAGTCTCCTATTTACAGGATTTGACGAAAAACTTTCAAAATATGCTAAACCTTAACATTCTGTAATGTGTTATATTTTATATCCTTCATCTTATGTCCCCAGTACTAGTGCTGACAGATAAATTCTCCATTGTCATTTGTAGGAAATATCCTGTTGCTACTTATGCAATCAAAATATATTAGATTTTTTTTCCAAATCTTTGTTTGCCATGTACATTTTATGTAGCCATTTATTTTCTAGCACATACTTGGGGAGCACTGCAAAAATTCTGATTGATTGTCTTAAAGTCTTCAAAAAATACATCTCTTTGCCTGATCTGAACATTAATTGTTCACTTTAGAAAAGGTCATGTTACTTGTAAGTCTGATTTTAGAAATCTTTTCAGAATCTTGCGTATCCAAAGATGAGTAAGAGCTATGTCTAGCATTACTTTTGACAGACAATGACATAGTTTCTTCTTTATATAATTGTAATTCCATAAGCTAATTAATTATTTTTGCAAATGAAACTGAAAATGGGTACTGATAAATTATATTCCAGTGCTGATTAACAGTGTGGTCTAGGGTTACTTGATTATATGCATTATGTATTTGTTCAGAAAGGACAGATAGAATGTGTCACTTGCAGCATGGATAAATTGCTATTGAGATCATTGTTCTATTTTTCAAAAGCACCATTAAAGATAAAGGCTGGTCTTTCAAATATGTTGCAAGTGAGATTAATGCACATACAGAAATGGAGAAAGTACTTTCTTTAGAGACTACAGCATTGTCTAACAAGTACAGATTAATGTGATATACCTAAGTCGAGCCTCAAACTATGGATAACTTATTCTTGACTTGATGTCTTTGCCTTGTATTTGTCATTCTAAAAATTGAATTAATCTATTAAAAATGCTGAATGCAAGGAATCTATATCCTTTTATTCATCTGTGTATTATGTTAGAGAATTCAAATTGAACTGCATATAAAAAATTTGAATATGTAGCAATATATATTTACACACATATGTATATATGTACATGTGTATATACACATATATAAGTATACATATGATGGACAACAGAATTTTCTGTGTCCTCTGCTTTTTGTGGAATCATTGATACTTTTTTCGAAGGAGATCCTTTTTCTTAACTATAGTATCACTTGGCATATAATTTTAAACAGATATTTCTTCCTAAATATTACTTGATGATAATGGGCATTGGAGTACCTTCTACAGAGCTGTGACTTTATGGTGTGCAGGTTTGTTTAACAAGAGTAACCACAATAACCTGAGTGCATGTTTCTGAAGATACAGAAATCACATGGAAGTTAATGTTAACAGGGTGGTACAGCAGAGAACAGTAGAAGAGCGCTTAAATCAGGAGAGAGGAGTACTGCATTAGATATTTCAGGTAACAGGAATCATATATATGTGTTTAATTTGCTTCTTTTACTTATGTGCTGCAATGATAAAGGCTACTGTATCATTTTAGAATTTTAAAAATATTTTTTACCTGTGAAATGCAGCTATTTTTCTAGCATGGATTTATGGCCATTAACATCTTGCCATTTCATTTTTAATAGGGTAAGATCAATCTGTTTCTGCCTTTTATAGAAGTTCAATTTTGTATACCATATATGGTGTTGTAACTCAGAAGACAAAAAGGCAATAGGTATCACAAAAACATTCCATGAACAATTGCCCTTTTTGGTTAATATATAGGTTATACATAGTTTTGCAAAGCATTCTTAGGGGTCTTTTTATGCCTGTGGTCTGAGTTGAGTGACTATAATGTTATATGTCATGTGTGTTGTCTAGTGAGACTACTAGAAACTTGCATTTATTAAAATGGGAAGTTCCTACTGTTAGAAACACCTTTGTAGTGGACTGGTCAGATTAAAGTTGTGGGAGAAACCAAGGCCACTCTTGTATTATTAGCTTTTTAATCAGAATGAGTGGGGCAAAGATGTGGAGAAAACCTGTGCGTAGACTGGTGGGAGAAGGCAGAAAACCATGCCCTTTTTTGCACTAAAGAACAAAATGCCAATAGAGTTTTATAATCTGGGAAGAATATGTAGATTGGTGTGGTGCCTTTAGCTGCCAATTCTTTTGGACTACTGAGTGCTGGGGAGGTGCTGTGAATTTGGAGATACCACTTTCTGGAGAATAAACTTCCAGTGGCAAGTAAATGCCATTGGCAGTTAGAAAATGGAAGGAAATAGGGATATAGCTATCCAATAGTATCAAATGCATGCATTTCCTTAAAGATGTTATCTTTCATTATACAAGTAGTGGCACTGCAGCAGTCCTGCACGAGTGAATATTGTAGAGCTCAATAATGTCTGTATATGTCTTTTGCATCCTTTTCAAAGGCAGGATGTTACATAGCCATACACTCACACTAGGAATTCTTCCTGTTTTCTTTCACGTCTAATACTGAATATGTAACTGAAGTTCCATTCAAGACAGAGAGCTGAAATCTAAGAAATTCTGGGATCAGAATTCAGTGTTATGAATATCTATAATGTCAAGAATTGGAAGGATTTAATTAAATCCTTATGCACAGTTGAATACCTCCTGAATTTCATTTCAGTTGCAATCAAGCATCTACAAACGGAGTTGGTGTAATCGCAGGTTTTGTAACATTTGATAAAGGATTTTTATTAGCAATTTAAATCAGCTACAGGATTTGAGAATACTTCTTCGTTGCGGCTCTTGCAAGTCCAGTAGTAAAAGGGGTTTTATTTCATGGGAAGTCTGGTTGGTAGGATGTTTTAGGAAAGGAAGTTGTTTAAGGAGTAAAGATCCTAAAGTTGTCATTCAGCAATAATCAAACAAAACGTTAAGATTTAATGCTTGAGTTTTTTGTGCTTTTATGCAACTGCAAGAAATTGGACTTACATTTCCATTTCCTTGGGGAACTGTGGGCTCCAAAGTGCTTGTATCTTTTAAACAAGCCACGCGTCTCCAAAAAAGGCAAAAATGTCATAGGAATGACATTTTAAAATAAACTGTGTTTTTCCGCATTAAAGTTTCTTGTTGAAAGGTATAAGTTCCCTCACCCCCACCCTCTTATGGTAGAAATAGACACAGTTTTGCATAACCACTTCTGCACGATAATTTATCATGTTGGTCTTGAATACACATAAAAACGTGACTACAGAAGAAATAGAACCGAAGAAATTAGATTGTGCTTTTTGGTCAATAATGAAATTGAAAAGCTTCGGTTGCAGATATATCCAAATTATGTGAAACTCAAGCAGTTCAGATGTGGTTAGTTTCCCGGAAGAACCCCGAGCAATGGTAATGCTTCAGAGAGATATGAAAGATGGCTGTAGCATGGAAATATATTGAAAAGACAATGAAATTAACAATTCAAACTGCAGATCCTTTAGTTTCTCTCCTTTATGCACTGAGGTTTTTACACTGATTAATTCACTCCCCACCTATGATTCATTCAATAGCATACCCAGCCATTGCTTTCATGTTTTGGAGCACTGACTGCAGAGCTACTATTTTGGTCTCCAAAGCAAGCTCTCAGTTTTATGAAGTGTGCACCATTTATACCAAGTTTCACCTCTAGAATGACAAGAACAGTGTTACTTTTCACTTCAGTAAACTTACGTGCTTAAAGAAAATCATAAGCACTGCTCTGTAATCAAAGATGTGTTACTGAACTGAGTGTCTCTGACTTTAATTACTAAGGAAATGTTGGCCTTTTTTCAGTACATCTTAATTGAGGATAGAAGATGTACAGTCCATGGCTAGAATTTCCATTCAGATTGTTTAACTAATACCACATATCTGACATCGGTGTTCTTAAGCCAGTCTTCTACTGAAAAGAGAGATCCTGCCTTCCCTTTCATCCTCTGCCATGCATTTTGCCCTGTCCTTTGGGCTGTTGCCAAGGGAGCACACTGTATGCTGGAGCAAGGAACCATGCTGATTGAAAATGAATCATTTTTTATCGTTTTTTTGCTGGCTTAGTTCCAGCCAAATCAGTTTCTGATAAGCTCACCATGTGGCTGTGCAAATGCGTGCACTAATACAAGGGAAGCGGTTGTAATACACTACTTAAGGTAAGGGGAAGGAGCTTTCCCCTTTAGGTAACAGTGTGGTATTAGATCAGATTCATGTTGTCCATTGAAGCACATTCTTTGTTGTCTGGCATTAAAAAATTAAACAAACTAAAGCAGTTGCACTCGTGACTGTTCTGTCTAGGGTCCTTCAGAGGGTTGGAAGTGTCTCTCACCTTTTCTAGTTTCACTGCTGTGCTTTCCCAATGGGATCCATTATAACAGGACTGTACAGTTGAAGCATGGTGAAGCATGGCAATTGAAAGCTCTTTCCTTTCCTAAAAGTAAAGGTCTGCTGTTGTTGCTGTGGGAGGGAAAGAGGGGTCTTGTGTGCACAGGCATTTTGCCCTATGTCTGCAGCAACAGTTACCCACTAATATAGTGATGCTGTTGGAGCTTTAAGTGAGAGAAAGCAAGCAAGCTGGCTTCCAGGAGAGGTAATCACTGCTATTAACAATGTTAGTGTTTGTAGTGTTGTTGTAGATGCTATTTTTTGCTTATATCAGTAGTTAAATGATTGGTTGCTGTTACCCAGACAATTTCCTGTGTTAGACATTTTTCCTGTCTGTTTAATTCTTGCTCCTTGCCATCCTCAGTAAGCTTCTCTTCTAAAACTATCCAGCTCTTAAAGGAAATAATTTAATATCTGTGTTTTAGGCATGCAAATTATCTTCCATGGTCTAAGTTGCACATTTGAGCCGGGGCTCTCCGTGCATCTGGCAGTAGAGATTCTTGCTGTTGCTGCTCCTTTGTTCAGAAGCATTTTATTCCAACTTCCTGATTTTCTTAGTGGGATTTTAATTTTGTGTTGACATAGCAGTAGCCTTCAGAGGTAGCAAAGATAGGTCCAAGCAAGATCTAGAGGTGGAGCCTCATTTTTTAAAACAGACTTGTTCATTAGCCAGTCCCCGCACTCAGACTAATACCCTCCAACCTCCTGAACATGTCTTTATGGAGAAGTGCCACATCTAATCTGACTAACTTGTGTCCAGATGTGTGATGGAATGGAGCAGGTCTGGGAGTGAAGAACTGCTGCCTTCTGTTCCTGCTGGTCTGTGATAGGATCTGCTTGCAGATGCTTACCTGGGGCAGGTGCAATGCCAGGCGGAGTTGCTTACTTCTTGCTTGGGCTGCTGATTTCCTAGGAGAAGCAAAAGAAGCTAAGAGGTTTATTTTGGTCATTAAAGTCAATGGCTGTTTCTGTTCTTAGTGTATATTCAAGTAAGAAGTTGCGAAGTTAACATTTGTTTTTTAGAGCTTAATCGTAGTTTTTTGGGGTTTTTTTGTTTTGTTTTGGGGTTTCTTTTGTTTTTTTTTCCCTTTTTTAATGTGCAAAAGTTAAGATGTTTTATGGAGGCCTTCATCCCTATGTGACTGAATGTGGGGAGACTGAATTCCACATTAAGAACAGGTAGAAAAGAAGCAAATCCTACAAAAAAGGAAGTATTTACTGTATTTGTTCTGTCAAAAAATGTATGTGATACAAGTATGTGACTGAATTTTTTTTAACCAACAATTTATTGTTGTTTGCCAATCCTCTAAGACTTCCTGATTCTTTGCCAAATCTATAATTCATGTGATTTATATATTTATTCTTGTAATATGAGCTTGCTCAGGGATATAAATCATTCCTTTTTTTCTGGGTGAGAAAGACTCCCATGGTTATGTTTTGGTAACTAGAATAATAGGGCCTCAATTTAACTGTAGAAGCAATACAAAGCAGCCTTAGATATGCTTGTTTTCAGGCAGTATTTCTAATGCAGTACTCCATGTAACTTTTGATAATCGTTTTAAGTAAGAAACCCTTAACCCCATATATGCAATAACATTTTTACAAACTTATAATTCATTTCCAGTCTATGTGAAATACATGTTATCCATTAATACAGCTATTGCTGGATGATGTTGCTATTATTCTCACTTCTCAAACATATGAAAGGTTAGACACAATCAAATGAAAAGATGTGTGATGAAATGCAAATATTCTGAACTTGCTTGGCAGTGAATCTTAGATTATGTTTCATGTAAGGATGGTTTTCTCCTATTTTCTTCCTTTATACTCTCTCCAACCTTTAGATATTATCTGCTTTTCCAGTTTTGGGATTAATGGGAGCTTTGAATGTTTTTAAGGGGAGGGGGAAGGAAGAAAGACATTTTAGAAGATTAAGTTCTGAATTTTCTTGTTAGAATTGCAGGATTTCTGTAATAGGAACAGTAAACAATGAAATGAGAGTACAACAAAAGAGAATGTGAGAGGCATATTGTTGATGATTAAATCCAGGTACTTGAGAGACAGTCACTGCCAAAACTGATACAGTTAAGGGTCTTTTATATCTTAATTACTTGGAAGAAAGGAAAGGTCATTTGCATGGCATGCTCTCAGTCTTCACAAACCATTCTCAGAAACATGAATTTCGAAGTGCTGCTAAAAATGTATCCTTCCTGCTTGTTCATACCTTTGAAGAGACAAACTTAGGCATATTTCCAAAGAACTGTTTTGTGATTTTTTTTTTTTTTTTTTAAAGTTTTAGAGTGTATGTGGGTGATGATATTAAAAAAAAAAATAAATACAAAGAATCTTTTGATGGAAGGTGTTTTGAGGTCAAAAGAACTGAAATGCACTCATGGATTATTCTCTTTTCTTTGGCCATTTGTTTGATCCTTATTTTTATAATCAGTTTAATGAAAGTAAATGTAGGGACTACTAATATAGTTTCATTCTTTAAGATGGTTGAAAAATTAATTGAATAGGCAGAGGATTAACAAAAGCACTTAGTGTAGGACACATACAATTTTTCACACTGCATGGTTTCCATTGGCTGTATGCTCCAAGGAGTCAAGTTTGCATGTTTCCTTGCAAGCACATGAGCACAGGCTTCTTAGTAGAAATTTTGCATCATAATACCTAAGCTACTGATACTGGCCTCTATGAAGTACATGGAATGAAGAACAAATGAAATAAATAAAAAAAGTTTAATCAAATTATCCACTCATCACTATTTTCCAGTTTTTAACATTAGAACTGTAAATTCTTCAGGTAAATCTAGTTACAAGAACCAGCATCTGGAAAGACTGCAGTGATCTGTGAGTGGTGTGGGTTGTGGGTTTTTTGTTTGTTTGGGTTTTTTTTTTTGGTTGAAACAGTTTTGACTTATTTTCCTGCCTTACTGATTTTGCAAACATTCAGATGCTACCTGATTTTTTTCATACTGGGGCTATTGTAAGCTTTGGAAGCTTCTGGAGGATTTTTACTAAATGCTTCTTGACTAGTTACTGTTTCTCCTCATTTGTTTTTTTTCAAATGTGAAACTGTTGTGATTAGTCTTTGGTAGGATATGGGTATGTGTTAGAATTCCCAGATGTTATGCAATAATTTTGTTTTACATCTCCAGAATAATCTGGCCAAAAGCAGAAGCACTTCTGGCCCAGGGCAGAACATCACTGTCCCATTCCTGCTTTTTGCCTTGTGTTCCTCTTGTGCTGAACGTGGTTTGGCCAAACACAAGATTCAGAAAAGGTTTACTTTATAAAGACATTACTCTGATTAATACCGGTGTGGCAGAAGAGTATCGGGTTAAGAGTCCCTGCGGGCCAGCCTGCACATCTGTTTGGAGCAAGAAACTTTAAAGTCTGAGCCTTAAAGTCTAAGCCATATAAATTGCTTTATTGCTGCAATAAAGTTCCTTATTATGACAGAGGATGGAGTTCTCTAAAGCACAGAACTGGTATTTCAAATATGTCCCACAGAGTCCAGCATTGTGCATAAATTAATTGGGATTCATCGTCTCACGTTTATATGCTGTAACAATGATTCAGGAAGTTTCATAGTAGTTCAGAAGCGTCTTGAATCCCGAGTTGTTTGTTGACCTCGGTGCTGGCAGTTTCAACATTTTTTTTCCAGTTCAGCAGTAGATTGTAAATCAGCTATACTCTGGCAGTTTGCCGGTTTCTCTGCTGATATGCATGTACCTCAGAGGAGTCATTTGCAAATTTAATTTTGAAAAAATTAAACTGGATAAAGCCCTGAGCAATCTGACCTCTTAGGTGACCCTGTTTCGAGCAGGAATTGGGACTAGAGACCTCCTGAAGCCCCTTTTGACCTGAATTATTCTGATTCTAAATGGAAAGTGTATATATCCCAACTTTTTTTTTTTTTTTTTTGCTTTATGGTTGATCTATTCTTCCCCAGAATGGCAGTGCAGGAATTCAGGTTTAGGAAATCCTTCCCTTTGTGACCATTCCACAGTCAAGAATCTTGCAGAGTACCAGAAACTGGAGTGGTTGCATAGGTGGACCTGAGAACTGATTTCTACCCACTTTGACAATAGAAATATTTGTTCCACTGAATAGCACAGTTGCCTTTCCTTTTGTCTTTCATTGCGGCTTTTGACATGGATAACCTTAGTTTAGAATCACGGTCAGAAAGGTGGACCCTGTGTTACCCACTGGCATTCTCTACATTGTCCTGTCGTTTGCAGTTTGGGTCTGTGTATCTTTTTAGATAAAAGCAATGCATATTTTTTATGCTCATAAAGTAACCATCCCTTGGGACCCATAACCAAGTAGTGACATATCCTGTCCATCTTCATCCCTTCTAGGTATAAATATTTTGGTCAGAGGTTGCACATATAGATTGCAGATGGTCCCTTTATGTCTCCAAAGACCAGCATGTCAGAACTGGCCTTAAGTACTTCACAACGAAGAATCAAAATTTCCCCTTTGAAACTACATGGGAAAAGATCTGACAGCACAGGCATGTATAGTTTATCTTGAAAAATACCTTCGTCTGTCCTCATTTTGGCATTACTTATATGATCAATTCTTAATAGGGATAGGCAGTTTAGTAAGCACTTCTGTCATGAAAGCGGTGGTCAAACACTGGCACAGGTTGCCCAGAGAGGTTATAGAGTTGCCATCCATACAGATATTCAAATCCCAACTGGACATGGTCTTGGGCAACCTGCTGTAGGTGACCTTGCTTAAGCAAGGGGGTTGGACCAGATGATCTCAATGGGTCCCTTCCAACCTCAAACATTCTGTGATTCTGTGAAAGTTTCCTTGCAACAGGAGAACTGCAGTTCCTGTATTGGATTGTGTTTATACTGTCAATAATCCTGTCTTGAATGATCTCAACATTTTTTTTCACTATATACATCATCCCTAAGGCATTTAATCACAGCATAATATCCTGCTATTGATTTTCATTCAAAATTCCTGTTGATTCCAAGGGGAATGATGGCAGAATATGACTCTGGAGAGATCAATCAATATCATACTCAAGTCTCCTAACACCTAATTTCCTACATGACTGAAGCTCAGCACTTGTAAAATTTACTGCCTGGTGATATTTTTAAAGGGCCATTTTGATTTTATAAACCATCCCTCAGCAATCAAGGACTACTTTGAAATGAATTACATTGTGCAACTGGGAACTCTTGTTGTATGTGTAGTGAAATATGAACAGTGTTTAGCATCTGGATACAATGAATCAGTCAAAAATTATAACTGAAAAAACAAGGCATCTATTAAAATTTATTCCACTTGCATGGGGAAAAGTCAGCATTTTTACTTAGAAATGTCTTTTAATCTTTTTAATAGACTGCTGAGTTGGTTCACAACTGTAATTTGACAGCAGTAACTGTGGGTTTTATTGTAAGTTCCTATATTGTAGTACTTCTGTAGTTGATTTTTTTTTTCCCCATTGTATAAAATATTTATAGGAAATAACCGCCAGGTAGAAACAGCTGGTGAAAGAACAAGGTGTAAAAACATGTTAGAAAATGTATAAAAATAACCCCAAGTGGTCTGTAGGGCGAGGAGGAAGAAACCATCAATGTGATTTCACATTCCTTGCAAAAAGGACTCTCCCCTTCCTCCTCCCCCCATCAACATCACCTCACCACCATCATGCTCCTCCTAGTGAAGATTTGGGACACTGACATTTCACTATAGTGTTCCTGTAGGCTCAAGTGACTGACCTTAGGACCCAAAGGGGCAGTCAAAGGCTGAGCATAACACCAGAGAAATGGGTGGATAGCAGAAAGCTTGTGTGTGTCGGTTTTGACTCAGTAAAATTTGAACTACAAATGTTAGTATCACATTTTAACTGGACAAATAATTCTTTGATTAGACTGTTAAGGCTTTAATTAAACCAATGTGAATTGTAGCTTTGCATTTAAGTAGTATTCCCCCTTTTGCCTGCAAGATGTTGAGTATAATGTGTCAGCTGCAGGCACATGCACGCACTCTGCTCCTTCCCCATCCAGTTCAACAATGGTGTAGATATGTTCATATCCTGTGTTTTGGGGCAGAGTGGGGGGAAGAGTTGGTACATCCCTGAGATACATGGCATAGAACTGAGTGGACTGAAAGAATTTGTACCATATTTTTTCACCCTTCTGTTTTTCTAGGGTGATCTGTGTATGAACAAAATCTTCAGAGACAAAAGATTCTGCTTATGACTATGCATCTGCTATCTCAAAGGGCTCAAGAGGAAACATTTGGCTCTTTTGTGATTATAGTATTTTTCTCTGATAATTTCTGTAACATGCTAGTTGGCCTCCTACATCAACTCCTGAATGGCAACTGACAGCATTTTTTCTTCATGAAAAGAAATTTTTAATGGGCTGTACCATAAATAGCTGGAACTTGGTGTCTTATGTGGAAAATACAGGATATGAGTCATTATCAACAGTAGGAGACCTTAGATCCTCTGTAGCTTTACGTATCTTATGTGGCCATATCAAGGACTGCATTTAATCTGAGCAGCACATGTTCATTCCAGATAGCTATAGGAGGCAACTTGGCTCCCACTGGCCGGTTTTGTAGTACCTGTTCTTTAATAAAACCTACTCCACTCTTTAAAGAAGCTCCAGTTCATTTTGCAGTCACTCAGTTTCTGGTACCTTAAAGTAAAAGTGAGGAAAATTCAGTAATTAGTGGCTGGTCTTTGGGACAAGAGAAAGGAACAGGCTAACTCAGGAAGCCAGACTTCATTTTTTTGGGGAGTTTCTGATGTCCCCTGTTCTGCCAGAGGGGTCACTTTTGTGATGTAAGTGATATCTTTCAATGAATCTTTAAAGATTTTAACTAGGCTAACATTTTTAGCAGTCAAAGAGAAATTAATTGTTATTATGACAGTTTCTGTAAATCTCTAATTTTTTCTAACATTTTAAAGCATACCGTTTAAAAGCAGTGTTATCTATTTCTCCTCGTATTCCATTCCCAAGAGTTACATATGGATTTTGAAATTCTTGAATACAGTTTTGAATTGCTTTACAGTTCAGTCTTACACAGATAAAGAAGCCAAAGCAGAAACATTATAATTTATTTTAATGTAGGCCTCAATGGGAGAGTACAAAAGCAATACCTTCCAGATGTTTTGACCCCCAGGACTGTGCTTTATCAGACACCATACTTCTGGATAATTTAGCAGTAGTCTGCTAAGCAAACTCAAATGCAGGAGACCTTGTTGCTTGAAACCAGGGCTGAATAAACAGCTTTAATGGTTCACATCTGGCAGGTTGATTCCAAAATCTTTTAAGGTAAAAAGTTAAATGTTTGTTTAACACAAGGTGAGACAATAGTGCTGACACAATGGTAATGGCTGGAAAGTCACATTTCAGGTGGTCAGCAGGAACTTCCAGTGTCCTTTGAAGGCTAAGCAAAGTCTGCCTGAAATCTCTTCCACGTCTTAATATTCCAGCATGTTGTGTTTTGTGATGTTGTGTTATTACAAAACATCAGAAGCAAGCATTGGAACAGGTGATAATGCAGGTGTCTGTCTCCTAGGACACTAGCCAGCTACTTGGCAATAAGTTAGGCTGTTCTTGTGTACATTCTGTTTCTCATTCTTTTATGCAGAAAATGCAACATCTTTAAAGAAAAGCACTAAATGAGTGCTTGGGGCCACCTGTCCCTGTTAGCCTGGTGGTTAAATAAACTTTTGACAAGTGTGACCCATGAAGATCACATTTCTGTGTCCCTTTGTGGGTCCCAGGCCAGAAAGACTTGGAATGAAAGACTGAAATGAACCTAATAGCTGTAAACTGAAAAATTACCTGGAATTTTCTCATCAAGGTTGGTGTGTTTGAGTACCATAACTATAGATGTTTCTTCCCATCAGACCTTGCATATTGCATTTTTGAAGTTAGCCTCCACAAGGAAGTGACAGACTACTTAATTGCAATTTATGCTTCAGATTTGCAATTGTAGCTACAGAGAAATCCCATCTTCTGAAGTGAGTGGTGAGACCTCTAGTTAGTACTAAGGGCTCTTCTTTGAAGAATGAAAGTGAATAATTCAGCCAGGATTAGTTTTTCTTAACAGAATTGCTGTTCTGGATGAAATTCTCTATATTTTTTGGCCACACATGATGAATACATACATCCAAAAAAAATTGAGAGTTTACTTGAATTGAACTTTACTCAAATATTTCAAATATTTAGCATGGAAATCACTAGTTTGGATTTGTCCCCATGGAAGAAAGGCAAGAGAAGGCTCGGGAATGTGGCTGGATCTCTGATAATATGTATTTTTTAAGCATTGATCATTATTTACTAAATGTAAAGTAGAAGTAATACTTGTACTTCAAATGTTGACAAAGAGTCTTTTCCAAGCAGAAGAATTTTATGGTTGGCAATATTTAATCTCTTATTTTCAATTCTCATACACAAATTGCCTGTTAGGTGTTGATGATGTCAGCCTGGTACCATAAGGGGGTTGTTCTCACATAAGAAAATCCACTGCTTTGTAGCTGTGATATTCCGTCAAAGGAACTAATACATACAAATACCAGTTTTCTGCATATGTTCCAAAGGAAGAAGATAAAAATGGCGTGTAACTATGCTGACATTCCTTGGGAAGTAGTTTGGATTTGTCAGAATATATGCAGTGCTATTTAGTGTTATGGACCAGCAAAAACTCTAATCTGACTTTTCCTTAGGTACTGTGAAGACATCTGTAGCTGAACTTGTTTAAATGCTAATGCTTACTTAGATCATGATATTTTCATCAGGAACTGCATAAGGTATTCCTGCAAATAGCTCGTGAACTTTATGGTACATTAGGTCATACTGGAACACCTGTTAAGCTGATTTCTGTGGCTGTGACAAGTAATAATGTGGTGATTTTGACTGTGGAATTATGAAAATCTGTATCATACTTATAGTAGGGTAACTGTACCAGACTGGAAGGGCGTACCCATCTATAGAGTGACCACGGCAAGCTGAGTTTTAAATTCTGGTCTAGAGTGGCATTTAACAGACCCTGGTTTCCAAATACTTTTCATTCCCAGAGAAGCTACATCTTCAGTTCCCAATGCAAGTATATGTCGACTGAATATTGTTCTGCTAAAGCTGCAGAATAATGCACCACCGGGGAGGCGGCTGCAGTCACTCAGGTGGAAATCTGGAATGTTTGGACCATAAGACTAAAGACAAAAAGCTTACAGCTGTGTCTGACTAAGCTGCTTATGACATTAGTAAGTAAATAAGTAGAACAGGGCTGATGGGCCCTTGACTAACCTTGAACTGTCAGATGTCAGGCCAGAAAAAGTATGGGCGGCTGTGTGCTTTGTATTTTTAGATGTCATCTTGAAGCTGATTTATAGTAGCTTTCCAGTCTCAGAGCAAACTGCTTAGGGCTTCAAGGACTGGATTGGATGTTACGGACTTTCCAGTATGTACACAGGCAACTCGGAGAGGCTTTCAGTACAGAAAATGGCAGGTCAAATTAAGGGATTGATGTAAATCCACACTCTGAAATTAGTCTTTCTGCTGAGATTTCTGGTTCTGAAAGACGAAATGCATAATCCCCAAATTTGGCAAGTGCCACTGAAGATGAGTAGATGTTGCCTTCTCTCTGCCTCGATTTTCCACTTTTGTTGGAACAGTTATGATGTGCAAGGTTACAGATTTCTGGCATTGCTCACCAGCCTTTAATGACCACTTTTGCTTTGGTAGCAAAATACCTATGTATATTTAATGGCTAAGAGGTTACCTGCAACAGAGCGGATATGACAAAGTCTTTTTCATCTCCTGAGTTTTTATTGACTACCTGTTACAGCTGTGTAAAAGTTAAGACATGAGCCTGATTTGGATAAGGTCAGTTAACATCTGTTCTTGCTCAGTAGCTAAACAGAGATGGAAGTCATATTCTAAACACCTTTCCTTTGTGGTACACTTTAATTAAGGGTACTAGCCAGAAGGTGAAGGTGTGTATTGCTTCTGCATCTATCACTTGCTGTGCGCCACGTTTTGTGGCAGGCAGTGAAGCTGACTCACAGTTCAAGCAGTAGTGGCTCATGATGTTCACCAAGTGGCTGTCCCAAATGTCATACAAGCTTTCCTCCCATCTGGTAAGTGGATGAGTCATTTATGACTCAATTTTCTCTGCTCAGCTTAAGAATAATTCCTAATGAGTCAGAATGTTTTTAGGGACTCCTGCTGTTGGAGAGCACTTCACCTACTGCTCTCATCTTCTCATCTTTCCCATACTGTGGGCTGTGGTCTAACTTCCAGAGCAGAATCCTTTTACCCGAAACTCAGGATTGGTGAAATTGCTGCTTTAGTGAGCCATTTCTGATTTAAGTATGACTTGTAGCTTTCTCTATAGTACTGTCACTTAGTGAGGTGGAGGGTCAGCCTCACGGATTGTAGTGAATTAGACAGCATATGTAAAGCCCAGGTACTGGACCTCCTGGAGGTGCTTGTGGCACACATAATGCTTCTTCAGGGCATGGTGATACAAGGACAGGACCTGCCCTTTCTGGTGGCCATGTCCACCAATGCCGACAGATGGTGATGCTCACAGCTGCCTAATCCAGTGCCTCAGCAGCATGAGTACAGGCTTGCTTCAGCTGGAGGATGTTCAGTGGGGACAGTTAGGGTCACCAGTTTGTTATTCCTTCTCTTGTGCACAATGAATAGAGAGTTGGCCTGGGCTTTTGTGCTAGATCTGTCTTAATTCTAGGCAGATCTTTGCATGTTGGCTCTGTGTTTGGAGTGCAAGTTCAATATAAATCCTTGTCATGGATGACTGTACTCTAACCCAAAAGACAGTGGGAAAGGGCAGGTGCCAGGCTGCTGGCAGGCTCCTGACGGTCACTGGCAGGCTGTTGGGCAGTGATAGGCCACTGGAAAATGGTTAGGACTACCATGTTTGTAATAATAAAAACTGGGCAAACTGATCTGCTAGTATGCAGCAGTGGTCTGCATTTGTGCAGAGAGCTTCAATAATATTCTTAAAGTTGGTAGTAAAGTCTATAGGTGATAAAGAGGAGGTAAAGGGGTGGCAGACAACTTTTGGTGGACTTACCTTCATATGTATATATGTGCTTTCTTGACATACCGCAGCTAAAAATGTATGTAAATGTATGCTTCCCATAGAGAAAAATGCAGATAGTGCATCCATGACATGCAAATAGCAGCTCATGTCTCTCACTGTTTTCCAAACCATATGACCAGTCCTATAGATGTGCCCCTTATGTAAGAGAGACCCTGTTCCAGGCTTTACTGCTGCATGACAGTTCACTGGAAAAGGAGTCTGAGAACCACTAATTGAAATTTCAAGTTTCTTCCAGATTTGAATCTCAAAGCTTTTTAATTTCCAACTAATTCCATTAATAATCAAAGTTTGTACACTTAAAACTGAATCTTTGGACTATATCTCCTTTTACTTATCTTTCCATTTAATTAGGACTAAATAGCAGTTTCTCGTCAGCTCATTCTTTTGCCCCTCAAGCAATTTCTTGTATTATGTCTTCACTAATTACTAAAATCACATCTAAATAGCATCCATTCCTGATGGCTCCTTGATTGTTTAAGGATTCACCACCACAAATAGCATTTGCTTCACAATCTATATCTGAAATTAAATGCCTCATAATAATGCCATTTTCTGCTTGACTTTATTCTCTGTTAGCAGATATTTTCTAATTGGAGATTAAAGATAATGTGGATATTGCCACCAAACTTAAATGAATACTTCGCTTCAGTTTTTAGTGAGGTTGATAATACAGAATGTAGAGGCAAAAAAAAGGATGGTTAACAGAAATAACTGAATGAAAATGAGGATTCCTACATCTGGAAGGAAACCTAAAACATTTTAATACGATCACCTGAAAGGGATCAAATTATTTCCTCTCCAGACATCTGATAGCCATGGAATGTGAAAGGTTTTTTATTTAATTTGGTTGACACCAGCAGACTGGAGAATGATGTTTAAAATAACTGAATTTGAAGAAAGGGAGTGAAACAGACAAATTACAGACCCCTTTTTTATCGAAATAATAATAATTAAAAAATCCTCTTAAACACGTTTTTGAAGGACAGAATAATTAGTCACGTTTAGGGACATACAGTTATGGAAAAGAGAGACAAAAATGGGCCAAGACAAAAGAAAAAACAGTCAGGGTGGAGTAAAATTACTAGGTAATACTCCAAAACATCAGCCTACAGCCTAGTTTTGGACTTCGATCTTACTAATAGCTATAGCACAAAAAGTAGGAATGTACTGATTTCAGTTTATTCATGCCACAAAGTCAGGAGGTACAAAATAGTGAGGGTGACCATAAACATATTGCATAGAAGCAATTGCATGGCCTTGTGAAACAAATAATAGCAATAGGAAATTTAATAATGGGAAAGGTGAAGTTATGCTTCTATGGATTAACATTTCTATTAGAAACTAGAGGCCCATCAGTTGGAATTGCTGGAGAAGATAAAGACTGTTAGTTGACTACGAGGCACAAGAAGATGTGTAGCTTTGAAAAAAGCAAACATGTTCCTAGGAGCATATTGGCCGAGGTCATTCCAGCAAAGATGTGTACCCAAAGGTGGGTTCAATGCTGTTGAATAAGGGGCTGGTTAATCTTTACATGCTTCAGCACACTGAAGCCTTGCTTGTCAGAGCAAAAAAAAGTATGCAGACTGTAACTTTTCAATTCCACATGCTAAACAATGTATATGGATTACATGCTGCTTTGACTGTCACTCAGTAACATTAGTGACTGTAGAGGTGGTTTTGCATCACTGGAGATAATGCTACTGGTTGCAGATTTTAGAGCTTGAAGAAGATGCAGTTCTCTAAAATGTAGCTTTCCAGCTAAGTACTTTGATTTATCTACCACTAAACAGAAGTACATTTCATTACTGACTTTAATGGAATCGGGAAGGGACCCAAGAATATCCTTATTGGTGTCTAGTGTTTTGTAGATGCCTTTGGAAAATCTGGTATGCAGAACTGACCAAGAATAGCTATCTTCTCTTATGAAGTGATCTGCAAATAGAAGCAACTGAGAAAAAGATCTCTGAACTATGTTATTGCCATTTTATTTAAATTAGAAGCAATGGTAGGAGAAAACAGTTAATTTCATCACACGCACTGCATATTATTCTTTATTCATCACTTATATTTTCAATAGCACAAGCTGCCAAGTAAAAATCCATATGTGAAATAAATATTTGGAGAGTGACCAGCAACAGGCTATGCCAATGGATCCTCCTGGATTCTTTTTGAACTCTAAACAAAATGTAATAGATGTTTGGACTCAGTGTTGGTTTAGTTTGAAAATATTTATTAGATTAATTTCTTCCATTTGTTTTGCTGGAAGAAATGATGCAATAAAGAAATGGGGCCAAAACTCTCATGTCCTGGTTTCGGCTGGGATAGAGTTAATTTTCTTCCTAGTAGCTGGTATAGTGCTGTGTTTTGGATTTTAGTATGAAAATAATATTGATAACACACTGATGTTTTGGCTGTTGCTAAGCGGTGTTTACACTAGTCAAGGACTTTTTCAGCTTCCCATGCTCTGCCAGGTGTACCAGAAATGGGAGGGGGCACAGCCTGGGTAGTTGATCCAAACTGACCAAAGGGCTATTCCATACCATATGATGTCATGGCCAGTATATAAACTGGGGGAGTTGGCTGGGGGGGTAGCGATCGCTGCTCGGGGACTGGCTGGGCGTCGGTCGGCGGGTGGTGAGCGGTTGTATAAATTTTTTTTTTTTTTTCTTTTTCCCTCCCTTGGGTTTTGTTCCTCTCTCCCTCTTGTTGTTTTCCTTCTCATTACAATTTGTTATTATTATTACTATTATTTTGTTCCAATTATTAAACTGTTCTTATCTCAACCCACGAGTCTTCTTACTTTTGCTCTTCCGATTCTCTCCCCCATCCCACCGGGGTGAGTGAGAGAACGGCTGTGTGGTGCTTAGCTGCCGTCTGGGGCTAAACCATGACATCTCATCATTTTTGCTTTTCAGCAGGTTGATAACCAAATTATTTTGTCATCAGTGAACCATGCATAGATTTACGTGCCTCACATCATAACTAGTATCACTAATGAAATGTGAACTAAAAAGTAGTTACTGAAATATTAACATCCTCGGCACCTCTGCAGCCTGATAGTCCCACTTGCATTAAAACCCATCCTTTCTCTCCTGTCACTGGTTTATTAGGTATTTTACAATTGTTATACTGACCCTCAGTTTCTCCAGTGTATTAAGAAACTTCCACATGGTTCCTTATGGTTTATTGAAGTCTGACTTTACAAGTTAACTGATTTTTATGCTCTGGATCATTTTCTAGCTCAAAAGAATTTTCTGAGACTTTTTAAAAAGTTATTTTTCTGCTTAAAGGGAAAGGTAGCTGAAGTTGTTCTCCTTCCATACCTCCCCAAGTTTGTACGTCCATGTTTTTGCTGAACCCAGCTAGGATTCTGGGAAAGAGGTAATTAAATTGTCATTACTAATGACTAGGCATGTCAGTATTTCCTAGCAAGGAGGAGTGGAGTGATGGATATAAACTTAAATGTCAGTAGATAATTCTCCAATGGATAGTGGATGTGAAATGAGGAGGTGAGGTGGAGCTGAGATAAAGTTCGATAAATGCTATCCAGGATTATGGATATGGGATTATGGATATATCAGGAATGCTGTAACCTGAAATGATTTTTACCTTAGATAATGCTTATTTTTAGATTCATGATTACTTTTTCCCATAGTGTGTGTCCTGCTACACATAGTACAACAGAAGTACACATAGTACAACTTCAAATAGTACAACAGAAAATCTCTGATAAATTGTCACTTTCCTCAAAGAAATCTAGAGGTTTATCAGGCATGCTACTAGTGTTAGAGAGCTCCAGCTGTTCAGGCAGGGACATCTGAGCTTTGCATGGATATTTTGGGTGAAGTCACACAAGTTAACACACGTAATGTTGTAAGAGTAATATGAGTAACTAGCAGCATTGGAGAGCTGCAGTCCTCAAGGTGTTGAGGGAAGAAGGCTTCTGATACGTAAGAGTTACATCTAGTCTAGGAGATAATTGTTAAAACTGTTGTAACTGATCTAATTTTTACTTTGAAGAGTTAAGCAGGTGCATCTGCAGTTGTCTTCACTTGGTACTTCTGTGCTTACCTCTGCAGAAGGTTAGGGCTAGAATCCTTCAGGGTATAAACCACTCAGTATTTTTTTAGCTGATTTAGGCCCAAAGAAATCCCTCCACATTTAATTAGAAGTGTCAAAACAAGTTTCTGTGTGATACTTCGACCTGGTGTGTCTTACAGCATTTTAAAATTGTTTGCAGGTCTGGAGCTGTAGATTTAAAAAAAAAAACAAAACAAAGCAAACAAAAAAAAAAACCCAAACCAAAAAACCCCCAACAAAATCCCAGACTGTTTTAATTCAGTTTAATTCAGTCCTTTGCACTTGCACATTTCAAATAGTTTTTTCCAGTCATCTTTGTGACGTTAGCTGTTCTCCATTTTCTTTGACAATTAGCAATAGACTGGATGTTGTCAGTAGGGATTTTCTTTTGCATGTAGGGAACACTTCTCCAAGGTCTTATTGCCGTCTTTGTCTTCCTTTCAAACCTATAAGCATATACTCAGCTCACTATACAGGAGACAGGCAGAACAGTAAGTCATTGGATAATAATTCCTAGTTCACTGATTAGTCCTTGCTTTAAAAATTGTGTTTGAATTTATTGCTTCATTGTGCCAAAAAGGAAGGATGAAGTTGGTTTTTTTTTTTTTCCATGTAGCAAGCACATGGCAGGCAGCAGCAGCAGCAGCATTGACTTGTCCACATTGCTCTGGCAATGCACTTCACTCCTCTGCAGGAGCCATGCCCTGTGTGAGATAAAGCACTTATCCTTGTAGCCATCAATTCTTAACATTTTAGATAGCCAAAGTGAAGGGCAGCTCTACTGATAATTTGCACTCCTCAAACTATGTTAAGAATTTTCTTCCTCAGGCAAGCTACTAAGATTTGTTTTATATAGACCAATGCAGGCCAAATGAAAATTATTGCAGGGATATAAACTGAAACAGTGTTCTAAAGTGAACATAAGTTTTGAAAAATCTTTTTTTTGCAGATTTAAAAAAAAAAATTCTGCAATATGATTTTCCACCTAATGATATAAATTTTATTAAGAGTTACATACCTGCATTTTAGAAACCTACTAAACCCATTTTCTGTTTTATATTGAGTTTTGCAAAAGAAAAAAATGAGCTACCTTTCTGTCTTATTCTTTTTTTCACTCTGTATTGTCATTCTTTACTTTTTATCAGAAAGACAGCTTGTTTCCACATCGCTTTCCCAATTGAGTGCTCTTTTTTTGGTGTACTTAATTAGATGACTCCAGACAGCATGAACTGCACTAAGCTTAAGCAACATCAGCAGCTGATGGCATTGTGTTGCCTAACAACTTCAGAACAGTTTCTCCAATTGTGCTGAGTTGCCATAGTAATATCTGCCCACTGGTGGTGGACTTGCTTGAGAAATTTAAATAAAAACAACTGTCAGACTAACATCATGACAGATACATTAGCCACAGCAACATCGAGAAATTGGAAATTATTTCTGTCACAAACATAAATGAAGCTTAATTTTGCTTAGAATTATCCCTAGTTATATGTCTGTTTTGGGAGGTCCAACATTCTGCTGCTTTATTCAATAAATAACTATATAAATATATAAGATGGGCACAGATGAGTCCAGACGATTACTTCTTATCCATGACACCACTGTCTCCTCCTGGTTAGAGTCGACTGGATTTGCACCTTAAATTTGTGCTTTACACTGCGGAATATTTCAATATTGGGCACTTAGCATGAGTATCAAATACTTGTCTCATGTGAACACTACTAAGAGAGGACCGGTTTTAATACTGTGTTTCTGTAACACACTTCCTTTTCCCTCTTCTTGGTACGGAACCATGCTTTATTGTATTTCTTCAACTTGCTGCAAATATTCTTGAGATAAACTCATTCTCCTCTTTAAGCAGTTCAGTTATTTGGGGAAGATAAAGGAGAGAGAGAAAGAGAAAATGTTTGTGGATATGATTTAAAATTATCTTTTTTTATTTTAAAGTACCTCTGAGTTCTGAATACTTCTGAGTCTTCCCACTTCTTCAGAGTCTTTCAGATACTTTAATGTATATGCTGAAGTTGTAGGGTTGAGGTTTTTCTGCCCTGGAAAGCTAATGTAGCAACTTTAGGCCAGTAATAATTATTAGCCCATCTGTTTTGCTTCACTGTCCTATTCAGGCAGACAGAAATAAACCCAAATCACTGTCTCTGCAAAAGGTGCTGGAGCCTTTACTTTGGATGTATGTTTCCAGAGTTGTTCTGTTTAACTCAATAGATTGAGAGAACCCTTTCCCCTCTGCTATTCAGTCTGTCTGTTTAGGTTTCCTGGATTAAAATTCAATTTGGTCAAATACTTGGATGAAATGATGCTTTAATTTGGTCTCCCTGACAGGGATTTTTCCTTCCCTAAGCAGCAACTGATTGCTTTTCTCAGTATGCCCTGCAGCTGTGGTATTAAGTGATAATGGACCTAGGTTTCTGTCTTGCACCACAGTGTCAAAGTCTCCATTTAGAAAATATCACATTGTCCCATCCCACTCTGCCTTAACTGTCCAAAATTAAATGTGATCAAAGTGGGACCCTGTTTAAACAGACACAGCGTGGAATATTAACTGCTTGCTGATGATGTATTTGCTTAGCAATTTGCAGGCTATCATTCTGATTAATAAAAAAAATAGCTGTATCTATGGAAACAAAGTGTGGAAAATAGCTTTTATGCCTGAGGAATGTTCAAGGAAAATGGTTAGGTGGTCTTAAAAATCATAGCAGATGTCTTCAGAGCAAAACCCAGGGCATTGCTGGTGTAAAAAGGAATGTAGCAACGTGTGGCATGTAGAATCCTAACATTTTAACTGCATTCCAGTCAAAAATTGTTTTAGCAAGTTATATTTATGCAAATGCAAATCATTGCATCTGGGTTTGGGTTTTTTTGTGTGTCGTGTGTCCCGTCCGTGTCGTCCGTCCCGTCCCCCCCCCGCTTTTGTGAATTGCCATATCCTAATTAAGGAGATGTCCCAATAGAGGATTTAAATCATATTTATTATTAATGAATTGCCCCTAGATTAATTCTAAAAGAAATTAAAATTGCTATGTGAGGATAACAAACAGTATTTGCACCAAATTTGCTACTACTTTGCTCTCTTGAAGAGCCTCTGTGTGGAACTGTGTCCTCTGCCCGGCTTCTTGCTGTAGAGTTAAGGAAGCACATATATATTCTTCTCTCTTTCTTTCCCATTTTATTTTTGTGGCTAAAAAGTGTTGGCCAACAAACGACAGTTTTAGGAAGGCTCCTGGCATGAAAAATTCTAGCTTTAAAATGTGTTTTCCCCTCAGCTTATTGACTCCTATAGGTTATTGTTTGATCTGCTCAAAGCATCTGTTGTCATGTGCCATTGTCACAGGAAATGTCTGCATTCTTTTTATGACAAATGAAGATAGGTGACTGAGTTTACTCACCTTCTGTGATACTGTTGATGGACATGGAGGGTCATAATCTCCCTCAGTTATCACACCTCCAGTCATATTACAAATTCATCTTGGAAAACATGAACTAGATTCCATTTGGATGAAGGTGAATAAGATTTGCTCCAGGAACACACACAGTGCTTTCCAGCCACTAAGTGGTGGTTGATCCAAGGGACTAGGCAGAGCTTCTCTGGAGTAAATCCCCCTGACACATGTAGAGGAGACATCATGCCCTCAGCTCTATAGACTTACTCCTATTGCAATCTATTATCGAGATAATTAACTGAGCTGTGAGTAGACTGGAGTAAAAACCCAGCTCTCCCAGGAGGATAGCTCTTGAACACGGCACTTTTCCACAGAAAAAAGAAGGAAGCTGAGGGAGCAAGCGGATTTTATATTTCGCTATCTTCACTGTAGTAAGCATATTCCTTAAATTATTTTGAATGAAGAAAATGTCAGAAGAGAATATTCAATTTTGTTAGTAATATATATTAGTGTAACATATTTTATAATTCAGGTCCTTTTTAGTAAGCTGTTTCTAATGTGGAGTTAGGCCAAAGGGCTTGCCTGTTGATTTGCTTAAGGGAAAGGCTTAAATTGGAAGAATAAACAAAAGCTCATCTAGTATATCTTACCTTGGTCAGCATTAAGCAGGACACAGATCTGAAATCCTGTGTCAATAGTAATTTCTAAAGGTTTTGGGTAAAGGTAAAAGAATGGAGCTTTACAGGATGTATATTGCATGGCCTTGGGTGACATGAAATATTTACAAGGAGAAAAGTTTATTTAGGCTATGGTGGGAGGGAGCCCAAAGCACAGTGGATAATACTTTGTAGAAGGAGCAGAAGGGAACAGAGTGTTTTCCAATTTTTTTTTTTTTCAGTGAAATACTGTTCCTCAGGGGCCAGTAAAGGCATTTGAGTATGATTCAAATTGAAATGAGGTGGAAGAGCTGTGTGGCAGCAGAGCCCCCCATGCTCCTTGTGAAAACAGCATTGGCCGATGGCAGGAGAGTGGCTGTAGGAGCTCTTCTGCGACTGTGTGCCATTTAGATTGATTGCAAAGTTTAGTTTTCATTTAAAACTCCTACTTCTTGCCTGTACTCTGTGTTCTAGGAGAAAAGAAATTTCTAGAAGTAAAATACTACTAGTGAGAGTCGATCTTGGGAGCTTTTACTTGGGTCCATCTTGTAACTAGAATCTGAATGTTTATTTAGAGGTTCGGGGTCCTTAATTTGACTGGCCTAGACCTGCTTGTAACAGCAGTGGATCAGTTAGTGGAGAGCAAAAAGTAGACAGAAAGAAGGAAGAAAAAGAAAATGTGATGTAACACAGAAAACTAAAATAAATGAACAGGCAGACAACAATACATATTTAAGATATGGATGCATAATGTATTTAAGATATAATGCAATATAATTGAAACATTAATTGCCAAAATATACATGTCTGAGCCTTTGAATGTTTTAATACTTTTTAAAGGCCCATGTAAGGCATAAAACTTCAGATATTTTAAAATTGCTATTATTGCATTGATGGAATATGAATGTTTATTTACTTGAAAAGAAACTGAGCTCAGTGAGGCATCCAAGTATATTGCAATAGTTCTAGCTGAATTTACACCTTTTCACTACATGTCAAAAGAATTGTTTACATGGATTAAAATATTGTAGCAGTTAAGTATTATTCTAGAATTTATGGGCAGCTGGGTTTGGAAAACATTTATGTAGAGGCAGTACAAAGTGATATAACATCATCTGCAAAAGTGTTTGTGAAGGATTACACTGTGTTTTATCTAGCCATAAGCAGCAAAGTGCTCCTGAGTGGATTGTACAGCAGAGTTTTTCTGTGAGAAAGATTGTTTTGTTTCCGTATGCTTCCAGATATGGTAAGAGTTTACAGGAGTGTTTCCAGATCATCCTTGTGAGCTATACCGTGTGTGCAGTTTGGAAAGTCAAATGTCTGCAAATGTGTCTGGATGTTCCAGACAATGTTGGATTGGTTTTGCAGTGGGATTCTCTGGGAGGGACACAGATTGAATTCCAACAAGTGAGACAGGAACTTGGAAAAACTTGATGATCAATCCTAACATAGAGAGTCTTTAGATTTCTAGCACTTAGAATTAAAAAAAACCCTAACACAAAACCCCCAAAAAGCAACCAAGAAACAAACCCTGTCCCCCAAAAACCAGAACAACAACAAACCTGCCAGATGTAATACATACCAGATAGCTGCAAAAATGACTTTTTTTTGTTTTGGCATCCTGATTTCCCTTCTCCCTCTTTAAGAAACATGTCAAGGTATGGATGAAAATTATAAGTATTACACCAGCAAACCTATGACGGGGGACACATGCTTTATGTTCACTTACTAAAGGGGAGTCTGAGGCATGGGGAGACTCAGCAAGTTAGGCAAGGTCATACAGGCAACCTGCGACAAAAATAGACCCTCCCTCTCCAGATTCTCAGGCTGGTGCACTTACAGCAACACCTTTTTCCAGTGTGCCCATTATTAAACCAATTTCATTGAGAAGATGGCATCACTGGTAACATGTAAAAATTAAAATGATGAAGTATTTGAGGAGACTCTTAAAAAGGCTCCTGCTAAATTAATGGTGTTTCTGTAACAAAGTTTGGACGGAGACCAGAATATCGCTTACTTGGGTTCTAGGAAAAGTTACATCCTCAGTATATAAGTGAAATCAACTGCAAATGAAATAGTACTTTATTTTAAATCTAGCAGATATGACCAATTTACTATAGTATGATATGTGTAAATTACTCTATTCCTTTCAAAAGATGAATCACAGCAGTTCAAAGTTTCCAGTTTAGGTATCTGTATCAGTGAGTATAAAGGAAGTTTTATAAAAAAATAATCAGAACATAGGATATCACATCTATTAAATTCTTTCAAAAGCTCCTCAGTGTGTGTATGTATCTATATCTGAATTAGAATAGTTTATAATTGTACATTTAGTGTGATACTGGTAAAAGATACTGAATCTTCATCTGCAAAAGCCATACTTCAAGAAAGGCATACTTTTTAAACCAAAAAAGCAGTTTGCTTTTGTTAGTTCTTATTCATAGTGTTGCTCTAAGCAGAAAGGAAACTCCCCTTCATTTGAACCTTGAGTATATTTCCATTTGTATTCGCATAATCCAGAATAAACTATATTATGTGATGTATTTTATTTAAATGCCTTTAATAAATCTGTTAAGTTAATAAACCTGAGCTGTGATTTGGAAAGAACACTGCAATGCCTTCAAAAAGCATCTTTTTATCAGTGGAAGATAGATACAGGAACATAAAAATATAAGAATAAAGAATTGTTAAACTTGGCATTTTATTTGAATGGTTAGTGTCTGTGGAGACACAGACAGCGTGGTTTCAAAATCACAGTTTACTTACAAAATCATTTGACTTTAATATTACAGAAAGTTATTAAAAATAAAGAGGAATACTCTTTCACGTTCTCTCAAGTAAGAGTGGATACAGAAAGTATCCCATTTATTTCTTTTAAATTTTCTTCACAGGCTTAACATCCTCACAGGTATCCTCACGCCCATGTTTCCATTTACCAGAACGAATTCTTTGTGAAGTACAAGAGTGGCTTGAATGGGTATGTGATAAAATAAACTAACTGGAATTCATAAATATTATCATTCTATACTTTGCATGACAATAAAAAATGTACTTAAAAATAATGGACTTAAGCAGAACATGCCTTTGTGTACAATATAGCAAAAACATGAAAATGAAATTTTTGCTGATTACAAGTAGGCTTTGTTGGGATGACCTGACTGACTGCAAACAATTTGTGACAGTGGCTTTGGGTTTGTATTTGCAGAAGGCTACATCTTACACCAATTCAAATAAATAGGTGATCATACAGAAAACAATGCATAATCAAATCTCAAAACACTAGTGCTCTGTCACGTGAATGCCCTTTAAAATGCAGCATTAGCCATTTCAGTCTTTATTTTTTAATACAGGGAGTTTTCTGCAGGTAGCTGAGAGGGAATGTGGAATATACAAATTACTTTAATCTAGGACATATTTTATTATTTGTGCTACCTTGCTTAAGTCGAGTTTTGCTGTGTGCAGCTGTTTATGATTTTAGAATTTATTTCATTTGACAAATTGCTTTTCTTGTATAGTATTAAAATGTTGCCAAAGTACTTTTGCTAGTAGAAAAAAAATCTAATGGTTTGTTTGGAACAGAGGTTCATTTTAGCTTTGCCTTGCAGTTTTATTGTTATAGAAGGGACAGGGTAAGTGCCAGTTCAAGTCACATTTCTGTGTACTATGTACAAAGAAAATAGCACATGGTTGATTTCCCCTCCCTGTCTGCCACTTCTTACAGAATTGTTTCATCACTTAGTAGATGCGTCGATTTGTTCACTTCTCAATTGTCAAATGAATATTAAATTTCTACTCTCATTAAACCTCAACAGTGCATTTGTGTTAACTAGTCAGAATTACGTTACAACTTTAGGGTGCTCATACATGTATAAATTTAGTTGCAACTGCTATATAATCTTTTAGGATTTTGGTCTGCGCATTCATTGAACTTCCATGCTGCATTTGAGGGAAAAATAAACCTCTTTTAGTTTTAATCACTTACTACTTTTAAAAGCTACTTATTTTAAGGCAAAATGAACAGTGCTCCAACATGCTGATTATTAAATAGTCTGCTCTGTAGTAAAGTGTGAGCAAATGTTACCTCCATCTGTGGTTTTCACTGAAGACTAAATACGGGAGAACTTACATCTAAGAACATTTTGAATATGATGTATTTGCTGTTGAAAAGGCCAAGTTTATGGAACTTTTGTATTGCACTATTAGTACTTGGAAAACATGGCGTCTGTATTCATTCATGTAAATGAGACTGCAGATAAGGAAGATGGAAAGACTAACTCTGCAAGTAAAATAAACTTGGATATCAATGTCCCATAGCTATGGTAGAATGCATTTCACTTATTATCTTTGAATCCTAAAGGTTGTCTTTAGAATAAAGGTACATTGAATATATTTTATGCTTTACTGTATATTCCATGCTATATATTATATTCTTTTCTTCTCATGTCTCTGTTCCTTCCCAGTTTTAAACTCTATGTGACAACAACAGGATCATCTGATTTGTTTTATATAGAAAAACAAAAAAGGAGAAGTATAGGGCCCAATTTAAATGGTTTTGAGAAGTATAAAGCATCTTCAGTGATACCTAAAGTCAGTGGGATTTAATCAGTAATTCCCATGATCAAAGGTTTAGCTAAGGACCCAGATTGCTATGGCTTAAATTAACGTAAAATTTTGAAATGTTTTTTAAGAAAATAGGAATTTAAAAAAGCAGAATGTAGATGCTACATATTAAGTATAACAAAATTAAAAAAAAATATTTTTTTGTTCTATACTAATTGAAGAGACTCCTACGTCAGCTTCAGGTTCACTCCCATGTATAATGTCTGTCACAGAGAACCCAGTCCAAAGCAAGTGCACTGTATAATTATGCACCCATGCTAGTATTTCTGTGAAATCCTTGCAACTGTCCTTGAGTGCTTAATGATCAAGGAGAAACAGGTTCATAAAGTGGCACGTGAAGGGGCTGACTTGTCCCATTGAAAATATAGCTCCTGCAGATTTAAAGGACAAATCCAAAACCAAATCAGCTAACTCTAAAGAATTTCTACTTTCTAATTTTACAACATATTAATTAGATGATTAGTAATAATATCAGTAATATTGTTACAATGATATTACAACGAACAATCACTAAAATGCTACTGGGATTAGTTATTTTTCTTATTTCATTTTTTTTATTTCTGTAGGGGCCAGCAGCTGCATGGCCTGACAGGTGGCTTTAATTGCATTGTAGGTTGAGGCAGAGCATAGGGATACTTCATAGCTTCAGAAAAACTAGCAGAAGTACTGGATGCCTTCAGCACATAGCATCAGGGTGATGTGTGCAAGCCCACTTACTTACCCCCTTTTTTTGCCCACCCCACTTACCACTGTGCACCGTCCATGCAGTGGTAGCTAATGGCTATCGGTACCTGCACCAGCCTGCTCATAGCTCGCTTAAGAACTACCCTGAAACGCCCACTGTAGGCAAAGCTGCCTTGCTGGGTTTGTAGATCTGCAATTCAAACTGTAAGCAGACGCTTGTCTGTGTAAGCATCTTCAAATGGATATTAATGTATTTCAAATTATTCTCTGTCTTAAATATTTTGAAGTAGGGCCATAGTTACAGTTTTTATTATTTGCTTTTCTAAAATTCAGTGTGTAATTTATGCAAATTTCCAAGATGTTTTGTTTATCAGTTAATTAAAAATCCAAAATATTGTTTTTCAAATTTATTCTCCTGTTTACACTTTTTGTTCAGCAAATGGATTCTTGGCTTGGGACCAAATCACTGTGTTTTCTGTATAATTAAATCCTAAATGTACATATATGAGAAGGACAAAAATGAAAGGAATAGGAGGATAAAATGCAAAGATTTAATTTCTTTAAAGAGGCAGTCTTGTAAGTTCATTATTCTTGATGCTGTTCTTAGCTTTTAAAAAAATGCCAAGTCTGATTAGAAACTCTTTATTTAGACAGCATAAATTCTTCATCGGGGAATTCTTTTTAGACTTAAACTCCATGTTATTTCTGGGATTTTGAAGACAGTTAT
The DNA here is from genome assembly GCF_035582795.1 of Mycteria americana. NCBI lineage: Eukaryota > Metazoa > Chordata > Aves > Ciconiiformes > Ciconiidae > Mycteria > Mycteria americana. The sequence continues at coordinate 16,381,234 of NC_134373.1, forward strand.
GAACTGCCTGACAGTGAACAGATTATGGGTAAAAAATTATCTCTGCATTAGTGTGATCAGAGTGATGAGTGTTTTGGTTTTGTCTCCTGTTGTTTGTTTTCTTTGCCATTGTCAGTTTATTTTTCCTTTGTTTCCTTTCAATTTGAGCTTTCCAGCATGTCTGTATAAATATTTTGCAGCATCCTTTGGGATGCCGTGGGTTTACACTGACTTTGGATTAGGTCTATTTTTACTTACACTGAATTTGCAGCAAGAATGTTGAACATAAACCTCACAGAGTTTTTTGCCTATTGTTTTTGGTGCATTACAAAAGATCTTTCTAAGCTGCTGTCTTCACCCAAATGGCTGAAGCCTTGTACACAAAATGAAACAAAGAGCTGCTTTGGAAAATACTGAGAGATTATGAGAAACTTGAGATACTCTGTTTTTTAAATTTCTAGCAAAAGTGTTCTGTTTAATCCACCAGATACTTGCTATTAAAAGTGTGTGGAGAATAGGAAGAATCAGAAATTCTGAACTAAAATGTTTCCACAGAACAAAATATTTGTTAGTTATAAAAGGCCACATTTGTTTGAAACTTACACCAGTGCCAAGCATAATTTTGGTTGTGCAGCCCTTAGTGCCTTGGCCTGGTGTTAGTTTACTGTATAGGGCTATACAGTGAACGCTGGCCAGCATTTCTTCTCTTTTGCATTATTTTGTGCCAGAGGTACAGCCCTTTCATCACATGCTATAATCTCTTACATTTGCCTGAGCTTTATGTAAACTATGGGATACCAAATATTTCACATTCATAAAGATTCAGATTAGAATCATAAACTTTCACCCACAAAGTGTGATATGAAAAAGCATTAGAAAAGGGTTTAAAAGGATGTACTTATACTGACTCTGTGTCCTGAACTGTGTCTTCCAGATGCACAAACAAGCAATAAATCACAGCTGGGGTGAAGTTATCCGGAATGGCCTCGGTTAACTTCTCCATTTATGGCCTACCATTGTGTCCCCTTGGCACTGCCCCTGCCCTTCCTTATGTAACAAAATGCTGTTCCGCATGCCTCCAGCTGCCAAGAAATCTGTATTTGGCAAACTTTTAAAAGGTGGGTGCTATCATCTTTTAAAATGCTTACAACTCTAAATCCACAACTTTTAAAATATATCAGTTGTTTCATGTCTGACATGGTTGGGCTTTGTTGTCTGAAAAAATAATTTGGAAGAAGACTTTCTGGGGTTTATTTGCCTTCAGCAAAGACTGTAACCCAATTTAAATAGTTTTGACCAAGCGGATCAGGCTTGCTTTTGAAACTCAATCTCAACTATCATCAGGAGCTTCCTAACTTTCATGATTTCCTGAGGAAATCTAAAACCATGTATGTTTTATCTTCTTTTTCTTCTCCTCCTCCTTCTTTAAAAAAAACCCCACCCCCCACCAAAACAAACAGACAAACAAAAAAACCCCCATTATTACTGCTGTTGGCAGCGGTCACAGCTGAAGACAATGTCTCCCCTTTTCTTTATTAGGAAGTGACAGATGGAGACTGAAGAAAGGTAATGGGGAATAAAAAATTTATCAAAATAGAAGCTCCAGCTTGTTTAGGAAGTGATTGCAATGTGGGAAGAATTGTTTTTATCTGCTAGTAATTGTGTGGGGCAGTGTTGAGAGATGACATTTAGTGAATTAAAACAAGTAAGGACTGTGTTTGCCTTCTCAGCACTGATTTTAACTAAGTTCAACAACTTTGTTAACACAGACATTTTTGGGCATATTCCTAGTCCACAAAGGGAATGTATCTATTATTGTATCTTTCAGATTTTTTTCTGAAATACCATTTTGTAGTGTATAGTCAACTGTGGTATTCTTACAAACAGAAATTTATTTTGGAGGTATTTATTGGTTAGGAACATAAAACTAAGGAAACGTAGATTTTTCACTGATGAGCACTTTCTTTTTTCAGTGATCAGCCCAAACGCTGTGGACATGTTAAATAACCTGATGTTCTGAGTGAGTTAACACAGGTTGGGGTTTTTTTTTTTGCGTATTCTCTAGCCTTCTAGTCTAAGGGGTAGGAAAGCATTTCTGAAAAAGCTTCTGGATATGGATTTTATCTTTATCTAAGTTTTACTTACTAAGTATACTTATTTCTTTAACGCTTGCTCCTATGAGGGAAGGAGTTGAGGAACTGAGAAGGGAATGGAGAAGGATTTTAATATTATGTGCTTGGCACCTTTTTGGGCTTGTTTTTAAATGCTGTAATTTTAAAAAAATAAGTTGAATAGAGTATGTGTGTGTTTCATTGCTACTGGAAAGTATTTACCCTCTCAGATACTTACAAATAGATATCCTAGGAACTATACAAACCCACACTAATGAGGATTAATGAGCTGTTATGTAAGTTAGTATTTAATTGATTTGGCTAAATATCAGTCTGTATGAAGAAATGCAATTTTTTTCATGCAAGTAATGTTTTTTGCATATGCAAATATATGTGCTTGGAGCTCTGTCAATCCCCAGCAAATTCCAATGTGGTCTTTTGTGAGATTATAGAAGGCTCTGCCAAGTGTACTTTCAGATAATTTTTCTGAGCAAGTTGGAATCTAAAAATTTCCCAAGAAAGCTTTAACTCATGCAATTTCCTGCCAATTTTGCAAAGTCAATAACAGGGATGAGCTAAGTACACTTTGATATCTACTGTAAAAAGTAAAATAAATGAATTTACTTTTAATCTTCTTTTTACCATTGTCACAAATTTAAAATCTTTAAAATGTCATGGAGGTAGGCCCATGGCAGAGGTTTTCCCCAGCTTGGATTTTCCTTCTCTCTATTCTGTGCTCTGATCACCATGCCATACATATCTCTTCAGTAGTAAGTAAGTTTTCACCGTATCAATATATCAAATGTCATCAAATTGTGACACAGAACATGCGTCTATCGAAAAGAAAAAAATGCATTCAAAAGAACTCTAAAGTCTGTGCCTATACTTACTTGGAAGGGCATAAACTATGCTAATAGTAAGCAACATCCAATAGAATGTTGTCCCAAGCCAGTTTAACATATATTTCATCTATTCTTAATTTTAAGAACTGTTTACAGAAACCATATTTGATTAAGTTACTTTTTATTGTTATCAGTAGATAATGTCAGTCAGATGGGTCTGAGTCTGCAGAAGGCATTACTTTTACTAAAGCTTCACCGAAATTAAATTTGGAATTTGAATCGATGCCCAGGAATGATGTCAGCTATAGCAGATTAAATTTGCTAAGGTCTCTTCATTTTAAATGTGTTTTTAAAACAAAGCAGATAATTCTTCCAGGCTTTGGTCTTTTAATGTTTTTAGCCTTTGTTTGGGCTGAATGAATCATTATACTTTGGTTTATTGAATATTAAATTTTAAATCTATTTTGTAGTACCTTTGCATACAAAAACATGGATTTAATAGATGCATATGTTTCAACAATAATTTGTAAGTAGTAGAAAATTCAGTATTTTATCTGTCTTTTGCATACTGTCATAATTGTTCTTTTATATTTTGGAGGACTGAGTAAAGGGAAAGGCAGAGAAATAATTACTGATGTGCAGTACTGTCTGTTACTTATCCTCAAAAATCAAATACACAAAATAGTTCTTCAGATACTTAATAGTGAAAACAGTATATAACGTAGGAAAATAGTTAAATAATTAAATTTTCTGTCTGTGATGGTACTGTGTATTAGATATACCTGGCCATGATTTTGTATTAAAATTTTCTGTCTGTGATGGTACTGTGTATTAGATATACCTGGCCATGATTTTGTATTATTGTAACAAGATAATTTTGGTTTTATTCCATCTGGTGATATGCTTATGGTCTGACTAAAGCCTGAAAATTGCTAGCCTTTTTTATTTGTATCCTATGTTACATTAATAGCAGTTGTCATTATTATTTATACTTAATCTGCTAAAAATCTTAACATAATTAAATCAATTGCATCCTGCAGCAATGAATTCTGCAGGTAAATTCTATCATCTATATCCTGCTACTGGAGACAATGTGAAGTGTTCAGATTTCAAGTACTTGAAAAGAACTTTCAAGTAATTGGAAATGAAAAGTCCAAACTTACTGCAGTGCAAAGCACAGCTTTGCTAATACAACTTTATCCATGGTGGCAGTACGATTCTATGTTAGAATCATAGAGCCGTAGTTTTAGCTTGAAGGGACCTCTGGAGGTCATGTAGTCAAACATGATCAAGGTACTCAGGGAGTTGTCCAGCTGAGCCTTGAACACCCCTGAGGACGGCAATTCCACAGCCCCTCTGGGCAACCTCTTCTAGTACTTAACCATGCTCATGGTGAAAATTCTTTTCAAAATATTGGAATTTCTCATGGTAATTTTCCCCCAAATACCAGAATTTCTCATGTTTCTACTTGTCTGTTGCCTCTTGTCTTATAAACGTGCACCTCTGAGAAGAGTCTAGCTCTGTCTCCTCTGTATCCTTTGACTAGATA